>NW_027248480.1:0-300000 GCF_031021105.1 Erythrolamprus reginae | reverse complement strand
GGGGGGGGGGGGCTTTTTGGCTTCCAGAGGGCCTCCGGGGGGATGGGGGAGGGTGTTTTTACTCCCAATCCCCAGCTCCAAGGAAGGGCAAAACACAAGCCTACTGGGCCCACCAGAAGTTGGGAAACAGGCCATTTCTAGTCTCCAGAGGGCCTCTGTGGGGACGAGGGAAGCTACTTTTGAGCTCCCCATGTATTGAATTATGGACGTGGGCACTTGCGCATGTGCAATAACCCAAGCACACACTCTTTCGGCACCTGAGGGGAAAAAAGTTTCACCATCACTGGGCTATTCCATATTAATTGTCTGTGGGTGTCAAGTCATAAATCTTACTGTTCTGCCTTAAACACACCTGTTGTAGAACAAAAAGAGAGAGAGAGAATATTCCCTTCTCCTATTTAAAAAAATGATACCTATAATCACCTTTAAATTTCAGGAGAAGAATTTAAAGAAAAAATCTATTTTAAAGCCTCCCTGGGAAATTGTGGGGGCAATATTTATTTATTTATTTATTTATTTATTTATTTATTTATTTATTTATTAGATTTGTATGCCGCTCCTCTCCAAAGACTCGGGGCAGCTAACAACAATATAAAAAAAACAGTGTAAACAAATCTAATATTTAAAAAAATCTAAAAAAAACCAATTTAAAGAACCACTCATACATACAAGCATACCATGTATAAATTCTATAAGCCTAGGGGGAAGGTATATCTCAATTCCCCCAGGCCTGATGACAGAGGTGGGTTTTAAGGAGCTTGCGAAAGGCGAGGAGGATGGGGGCAACTCTGATATCTGGGGGGAGATGGTTCCAGAGGGTCGGGGCCACCACAGAGAAGGCTCTTCTCCTGGGTCCCACCAAACGACATTGCTTAGTTGACGGGACCCGGAGAAGGCCAACTCTGTGGGACCTAATCGGTCGCTGGGATTCATGCGGCAGAAGGCGGTCCCAGAGATAATCTGGTCCAATGCTGTGAAGGGCTTTATAGGTCATAACAAACACTTTGAATTGTGACCGGCAAACGTCCCCCTCACCACAGCTGAATATGCTGACTCTGTTTTAAAAAGTGCTATTGCTAACTTGTTGTAACCCGCCCTGTGTCCAAGGAGAAAGGCGGCATAAAAAAATTGAATGAATAGAAAGAAAGAAAGAAAGAAAGATAGATAGATAGATAGATAGATAGATAGATAGATAGATAGATAGATTCAGAAGAATGATTTTAAAAACCCGTTGGAATTGCCATTTCACTTTATCGAACGCCTTTCTTGTCTCTGGTGGGATAGCTATGGTATATATGGCTTTTGTAGGGTGTTATCCTTGTTTTGGGAGTGTGGGTCTGTCAAGATGTTGTTGGGCTACAACTCCCAGCAGCCCCAGCCAACTGGGGGTTTCTGAAAGTCCTGTTTGACTTCCTCTTCTCTCCCTTTTTTTGTCATTTTCGTGCCTTCCGTTTTGTCTTCTGTTGCAGATCTCAACAACGCAGCCCGAAGAACGTTTTCCATTCTTGGACTCTTCACTTCCCATGCAGCCGGCTCCCTCAGCATCTTCTTCGCTGCTGAAGTCATTCCCACCGTAATCAGGTCAGGTGGAAAAGGCCCCCAAGAGAATAGGGAAGGGGTCCCAGGGTAGAAAAATAGAGAGTTAATGCAGGGGTCCCCAACCTGTGAGCTGCAGCCTACTACCAGTGGGCCGTGGCCTATTTAGAAACCGGGCTGCGGGCGTGGCAAGCATGCAACCCTCCTTGCACATGTACCCGCTATTCTCACAAATGAAGCTGCGTGCCCACCTCTGCCCCTCACATAAAATCATTCCCTTTTGCCCTCCCTCCCCACCTCATTGGATCATCAACCCAGGTAGGTTGCGGTGGAGACGCTGAGGTAAAGCATAGAAAAATAGCTTCCGGGGAGGTGGTGGTAGGGAAATCGCCAGTGTAAATTCACACCCTTCCTTACCTTTTTGTCCACCCATTTTGCCTTCAAGTGTCTAGTCCTCATTATTATAGCTTTATCTCCTTCCTTTGTTCCCTTAATTTTTTTTTCTGCCTTTTATCAATCCACCCATTTTTTCTCCTTTCTCCTTCCTAATTCTTCCCTTCCCTTACTATTTTTCTTTTCTTTGTCATTCTTTCCTTCCTTCCTCCCATCCATCCATCCATCTTTTCCTTCTTCCATTCTGCCTTCTCTGTACTTGTTCCTTCCTTCCTTCCTTTCTTTTTCTTTCTCCTCCTTTCTTTTCGTTCCTCCCTCCCTCCTTTTTTCTTTCTTTCTCTTATTTTCTTCCTTCTTTCTCTTTTCTTTCTTCCTATTTCTTTCCCTTTTCCTCTTTTTTCCTTTCCTTCTTTCCTTTCTTCCTTTATTTTCTGCCCCCTTCCTTCCTCTTTTCCTTCTTCCTACCTTTCTCTTTTCCTTTCTTCTTCCTCACTTCCTTTCTATTTATCTCTTTTCCTCCCTCCCTCTTCTTTTCTTTCCTTCCTTCTTCCCTTTCCTCCCCCCTTCCTTCTTTCTTTCTTCCCTTCTTTCCTTCCTTTCTATCACCTGTCTTTTCTTCTTCCTTCCTCCCTCCCTCTTTCTTTTCTCCTTTTCTTCCTTCTTCCCGCATTCTTTCCTCCGTGCGGAAAACGAGACTAATCTAAACAAGGCAATTTTCTTCCACAGAGGGAAAGGTCTCGGCATCACCCTGGCCCTGGCCTCCCTCGGAGGGCTGAGCGCCCCGCTGTTGCGGGTGCGAGAACAGCACGGCTCCTTCCTCGAACACATCGTCCTGGCCTCCCTCAACATCCTAGCCCTGCTTTGCCTGCTCTTGCTGCCTGAGACCAAACGCAAACCCTTGCCCGAAAGTTTGCACGACGGAGAACTTTATCGGAGGCCTTCGCTGCTCCGGCGGGCTGGCGAGTCCACAGGCCGGGACTCCCACGGTGCGACACGGCGAGACGACGTCCCGTTGCTCTCTACCCCGAATCCTGCCAGCTGATGCCATGGCAGGCTTGGTTTTGGCCTCAACGGGTGAGCTCGGCCCCCAAGCGCAAGAGGCGAATGGAGGCCAGGAGGAGAAAGGGGAAAAAAAATATCAGGTTTTGTTTTCCACCCCGCTTCTGACATTGCACGGAAGGAGTCGCTTCACGTCGGCTGCACCAGCAGCAAAGACTCGTTTGTTTAAACGGACGGACTAAAACTGGAAACTAGGATTCGTAGCTAGTTTCCCTAAAAGAGTAGCATTTCTTGACTTCGAAAACCTGAAAATGTGCGGACTTCAACTCTTAACTTTTTGTTGCCTTTTTAAAAATTTACATTGGGAACTTCAGGGTAGTTGCATGGGATATTTTTTGTTCACTTCCTTAATAGTTAACATAATTATGTTAATTTTCATTCCTTTTCATTAGGACCAGGGAAGGGCTCCCCGTTGCTGGCGCTACTGGTGCGCTTTTGGCGACCAACATGGGCATGAGCCGGCGCAAGATTCACCTGCGCATGTACAGGAAGCGAAATCTTGTGCGGGGACATTCATGCGCATGAGATTTTTTCAATTTTTGATCATTGCTTCTGCGCATGCAAGAAAATGCTGAAGATCGGTGAAATCTCACACGAGAATCCTTGCATGAGATTTTACTTCCTGCGCATGCGCAGAAGCCGAGTATCGCAGGGACGCGCACCATTTGTCCTACAGGGACGGTGTACCGGACTGTTCATGCAGCAGCCCTCTACTGATTGGGACAGATAATATTATATATTCCCTTGGGCGTCCTGCGGCCTGCCTTGAAGATAACAGAAATTAAATAAAATAGATAGTCTTTAGTCTTAGTGTCGGCAACCTTGAACACTCGAGGAGCCACAAAAGTCATAACTGGAAGCTCCCCATTCAGTTCTGGAGCTGCCCAGAAAGCTGGTTCCCGCTACCATAGAGTGTTTTCCTAGCATGGCGTCCTTTTTCCTCGGCCAAATGAAACTCTTATTTCCTCCACCATAGAGTTTCCTCCTAGCATGGCGTTCTTTTTCCTCAGCCAAATGAAAATCCATTCCTCCACCATAGAGTCTCCTCCTAGTATGCCGTCCTTTTTCCTCAGCCAAATGAAATCCCATTCCTCCACCATAGAGTCTCCTCCTAGCAGAGTATTTTTTCTTTTTACCGACTGGCAACAGTGAGCCACAGCAGAGGGATGAAAGAGCCACATGTGGCTACAGAGCCGCAGGTGGTTGCCCCTGTAAAATGGAGCCTGGAATTATGGTCCTAAGTCTTGCCGGTCATTAAATGGATCATCCCATGACCGACTTGATTTGATTATTATTATTTTTTTAGCAGTGCTTGTTAAGTGAATCACAGATGTTAAGTGACCAGCATGATTATTAAATGAGCCAATTTTCCACCATTTTTTCCCCTGGAAAACAACCAGGGAATTCTGGGAGTTGAAGTCCATACATCTTCAAATGCACCAGGTCAAGAAACAGTGAATTTGGAAGCAGCAAGGAAAGACCCTGCTACCCTTTTACTCCAGAGATGAAATTTTAGGCCAAGCCAAATTGGCAGACAATTCTCCGCAGACTGTCAAGGACAAAGAGAGAAAAATCTGAAAACTTTCTTCTCGGAAGAGAACTTTTATATCCTTTCTGCTTTTGGCAATGGAAAGATTTGGAGGGCTTATCAACTGAAGGTTACAGGATCGAGAGTTCCTCGGTGAAGGGCTGCTTAGCTAGGAGGTCAGGGCAATCCTCCGATTTTTAAAATGCCTCTTTTTTTTTTTTTTAAGAGTTTTTCGAGGGACGATTTGGGTTTGGCGGGAGATAATTCTGTTTTTATTTCCGTTTTACCAATGCAAGACA
The DNA here is from genome assembly GCF_031021105.1 of Erythrolamprus reginae. Lineage (NCBI taxonomy): Eukaryota > Metazoa > Chordata > Lepidosauria > Squamata > Dipsadidae > Erythrolamprus > Erythrolamprus reginae. The sequence continues at coordinate 295,185 of NW_027248480.1, read as the reverse complement.
GGGGAATCAAGGCCCGTGGTCTGCGGACGTGATGTCCAAGGCAGCATCCAAGGGTTCGACCTATGCATACATCTCAATTTTAATCATTGTGTCCGTGACACACTTCTCTTTGCAAAGGGCTCGCATTCGGGATGTTGACTCAGAGGTGACCAAATCCTAAAATGAAGACTTATTTCAAATGCACGTTTTTCCTTCCCTCCCTGAAAGAAACTGATGGCTAGAACAGACGAGCTATGATGACCGGAGGCGTGACACGAAGGCAATACAACCAGGGAATGAGTATGAGTCCCTTTATTGACACCAACTTTGCCCCCAACGTCCCGTTTGTTCTCCAGCCTAGAGAAAAGCTCTCCCACAAACCTGCAGCACCTTCTGACTACAGATACTCCAGTACTAATGCAGTAAGCAGAATGACTGCAAGTCAAGGCAAGATAAGATAAAGGAGTCGCAGAAGCAAAGAATTCATGGCAATAATTCCAGCAAGACAAGTTAAGCATACGAAATAACAGGAATGCAGGCCACAACTCTGAACACTAGATGAATTCAGCATTTGTTCTTGACAAATGCCCTTCCCAACTGCCCTCCTTTAAACTCCATCCCCAGGTGTGCCTTGTGAGGGGAATCGGGGCCCATTCCCTTCTCGTCACCCACGCAACCCATGTTCTCTTCTGCGTTATTCCCTTCGTGCCCTAGGATGAGAAGTGGGGGTGCTTGGTCTTCATCTGAACCCCCCTCTCCTTTGTTCTACCTCTCCCCTGCTCTGCCCAATCTGATTTTGCCCTTCCCCCATTTCCTCCACAGTCAACAGAGCCATTCTCCTGTTCTCTGTCCGTCAACTGTTCGTCTTCCGTCTCAGATTCAGACTCCAACGGGGGTAAAACACAAGCAATGTTCTTCATTGCTTTTCTTGACAGACAGCGAGTTTGGTCTGGGCTCCAAAAAACGCCTGGTCGGCACATTTGGCTGGTAAATTCTTCATTTAAGCTCGCATCAAAAAGAAACGGAAAGACCACCCACATACAAAGGTGACATCAGCGGTCGCGTTCCCATCCCCAAATCTGGAACATACAGGAAGTCCTCGACTTACAACCACAATTGATCCCCAAATGTCCGCAGCTAAGTGAGAGTTCAGTGGGTTCTGCCCCATTTTCCGACCTTTCTTGCCAGAGTTGTTAAGTGAATCTCAATTTTTGGCTTTTCCTTCAACTTTGATTGTCGGAATGACTGCAGAACACTGCAGCCTTCATAAATATGAGTTGATAAGCAAGTGAGCCGGGGTGGCGCAGCAGGTAGAGTGCTGTACTGCAGGCCACTGAAGCTGACTTGTAGATCTGAAGGTCAGTGGTTCAAATCTCATCACCGGCTCAAGGTTGACTCAGCCTTCCATCCTTCCGAGGTGGGTAAAATGAGGACCCAGATTGTGGGGGCAATAAGCCTTGCTCTGTTAAAAAAGTGCTATTGCTAACATGTTGTAAGCCGCCCTGAGTCTAAGGAGAAGGGCGGCATAAAAATCGAATAAATAAGTAAATAAATAAATCTGAATTTTGATCACGGGTGACCGTGGCGATGCTGGAAGTGAAAAAGTCACTTTTTCCAGGCCCGTTGGAACTTTGGTCGCTAAGCCCACTGTTGTAAATTGAGAACTTCCTGTATGTTCCGTTTTTTTAACCAGCTGGTTCCCCCTGCCATAGAGTCTCCTCCTAGCATGGCATCCTTTTTCCTCTGCCAAATGAAAATCCTGTTCTTCCACCAGAGAGTCTCCTCATAGCAGATCTTCTTTGAAACAGGAAGCAACAGCAGAGGGATGAAAGAGCCACCTGTGGCTACAGAGCCGCAGGTGGTTGCCCCTGTAAAATGGAGCCGTGGCGATGCTGGAAGTGAAAAACGTCACTTTTTCCAGGCCCGTTGGAACTTTGGTCGCTAAACCCACTGTTGTAAATTGAGAACTTCGCGTATGGTTTTTTTTAACCAGTTGCAAATCATTTTGGGGTCTCGGAATTAACAGTGGGGTTTTATTGCAGATGAAGAAGGAGAGATGGTGGCTAAATGACACAGCGTCACACCCAGGGAAGGACCACTCAGGCTGATGTGCACATACGTGTGTGCAAACACTACCCCTTTTGCTCCCTTGGGAGTTAAACATGCAACCCCCTTCCCCGCCCAAGCCCTTGGTAGGCTCAAAAACCTTTTGAACTGCTTTGTAATCTTGAAGGGAAATAAAACACTGACTGTTAATAAGCTAAATAAAGGAAATATATATTCCATTGGGAAAACCTTGGCTGAGCTTCACAGTTTCTGTTAGACTTGCAGGGATAGGCCAAGTTAGCTCTTCTATGACATTTGGACTTCAATTCCCAGAATTCCTGCGCTGGCATGATTGGCTCAGGAATTCTGGGAGTTGAAGTCCACAAGTCATAGAAGAGACAACTTTGCCTACCCTTGTGTTAGAGGGATGCCAGATAATGACTTCAACTTACTCTATATTATACTGTTGCATCGTTTTGGTTGCCACTATATTCTGCCCCAGAGAAAACGTAGCACACAAACACACCATTTGTTCAAACCTATATTTAATTGATTAACCACTACTAATAAACTGGCTTAGTAGTGTTCACACACAAAGAAATCTTCAATCAGTCTTTTCTTGGGGGAAAAACCCAGCTGTTAAAATTATATGGCATTACCAGCTGCCACAAGTCCGTAAAGTCGGAAAGCAAAAATAAGTCACTAGTCTTGGATATCTCAGAGGTTGGCAAAATGCCTGGAATCAGTCCACAAAACAGATAAGCTGAGCGAGCAGAGGTTTTCCAAACGAGGCACACAAAAGGAATACAGTAGTCCCTCACCTATCGCTGGTGTTACGTTCCAGACCTGGCCGCGATAGGTGAAATCCACGATGGGGAATTTATCAACTGATAGTACTTATTTAAGTATTTATATTGTAATTGTTTGGTAAGTTTTCATTGTTTTAAGTGTTTATAAACCCTTCCCACACAGTACAGTCATACCTTGTCTTACGAACCTAATTGGTTCCAGGGGGAGGTTCATAAGACGAAAGGTTCGTAAGACGAAACATTGTTTCCCATAGGAAACAATGTAAAGTCAATTAATCCGTGCAACCAAAAAAAAACCCCGCAAAAAAAACGCTGCCGCCCGGCTGTCACCTTTTAAAACAGCCTGGGGGCTTCTCAGCGACCTCCCGAACGCCAAACCCGAACTTCCGGGTTCGGCGTTCGGGAGGCCGCCAAGAAGCCCCCAGACTGTTTTAAAAGGTGACAGCCGGGCGGCAGGGCTTCCCAGCAGCCTCCGAACGCCAAACACGGAAGTTTGGGTTTGGCGTTCGGCTTCGGGAGACGGCTGGGAAGCCGCGCGGCTGTTTTAAAAGGTGACAGCCGGGCTGGGGGGCTTCCCAGCAACCCCCCCAGCCAGGCTGTGACCTTTTAAAACAGCCGCGCGGCTTCCCAGCCGTCTCCCGAAGCCGAACGCCAAACCCAAACTTCCGTGTTCGGCGTTCGGAGGCTGCTGGGAAGCCCCGCCACTTGGCTGTCACGTTTTAAAACAGCCGGGGGGCTTCCTGGCAGCCTCCCGAACGCCGAACCCAGAAGTTCGGGTTTGGCGTTCGTAACACGAAAAAAGTTCGTAAGAACAGACAAATTTTTTCTGAACCCCGGGTTCGTATCTTGAGTTGTTCGTAAGACGAGGGGTTCGTATCTTGAGGTACCACTGTATTTATTTTAGATACAGTATTTAAATACAGTATTCACAATTTTAGATATATATTTTTTAAAACCTGCCGATCGACTTCCTCAGAAACCCGCGATGAAGTGAAGCCGCAGTAGGTGAAGCGCGGTATAGCGAGGGACTACTGTAAACTATCAAATGAGTTGTTTGATGCAGTTTTTTTTTCCATCTGTGTAATTCCTTAGGTAGGGTTGGGGAATGGCCAATTAGCCCCAAGTCTACTCCCAAGGAGACCTCCTCCTGAGTAGCCATTCCTGCCTTTTGGCAGCTGTGTGTGCTCGTCATTAAGAAGAGGCTACTCACCTACCTCGTTTACTTATTTAAATGTAGATGTCTCCCTTCTGACGAACTCAGGGCAGCTTATAATAAAATCATTAAAAAATTAAATTACACTAGTATGTAATAGAAAAAACAGGAAAAAAACCCAATAAAACAGCACATAATCATCACTCAGACGTACTAGTGGCCGGAGTAGAGAACTATCACTCAACAGTCCTAGGCCTGCCAACATAAGTGTGTTTTTAATGCTTTTCATAAGGAGAGGAGAGCGGGCAGTATAAATCTCTGCAGGGTGTTGATTCCAGAGGACCAGGGCCACAATAGAGAAGGCTCTGCCCCGCAATCCAGCTAGCAGGTAACAAGCCCTGCAGTTACCTGGCACCTCAAACAGGCCACATGGAGACTCATGGGAAGGACAGGGCAAGGTGGTCACGCGCACGCCTCTCCCACATCAGCCGGCTGGTAGGAGGTGTGTGCTCAGGTGCAGTGGAGCTGACTTAAGGCGACAGCTTGCATGCCCGCAGAGATGGCTCCATGTGCCACCTGTGGCACAGATGCCATAGGTTTACCACCACAGCCCTATCACCTTGCTTCCTTTGCTTTGTGGAACAGTTGGGTCCTTGAGAGAATTTCCATGGGTTGTTGAGTGAGATGCATCTGGTTTTACCAGTTTGTGGCTATGGCTGTGAAGGGAATTGCGGCCTTTGTTAACCAAACCATGCCGTCTTTAAGTGCACCTGGCTTTCCCCATTTTGGCATGTCAGAAGGTGGCCGAGACTGTCGCCCATGGGTTTGGACCAGCTATGGACACAAAGGAAATTTCGGAATGCGAGAAATTTTTTGCCGGCGTTCCCAGTGAGGGCGCATCCGACATGTGTGCAGATATGTGCCTCCATGACATTCAGCTTCTGCGCAGGAAGCGAAATCTTGCACGAGGATGAGATTTTGCCATTTTTTTTCCTTCCGCACATGCGTGGAAGCCAAAAAAAAAATCAGCCAAATCTTTTTCAGTGTTGTAAACCTTGGACCGCCACCAAGCGACGGGTTAAATTGAAGGCCGCGTGCATAGCCCAACTTGGTCACCCAGAATAAGTAGTCACAAGGTTACTCCCTTGTCGGTCCTCTCCCCCCCCCCCCCCGCTATTTAATATCTACATGAAACCGCTGGGTGAGATCATCCAAGGGCATGGGGTGAGGTATCACCAGTATGCAGATGATACCGTTATATATCTCCACCCCTTGTCCAGTCAGCAAAGCAGTGGAAGTGATGTGCTGGTGCCTGGAGGCTGTTGGGGTCTGGATGGGTGTCAACAGACTCAAACTCAACCCTGATAAGACGGAGTGGCTGTGGGTTTTGCCTCCCAAGGACAATTCCATCTGTCCGTCCATCACCCTGTGGGGGGAGTCATTGCCCCCCTCAGAGAGGGTCCACAACTTGGGCGTCCTCGATCCACAGCTCACATTAGAGAAACATCTTTCGGCTGTGGTGAGGGGGGCGTTTGCCCAGGTTCGCCTGGTGCACCAGTTGTGGCCCTATCTGGACCGGGAGACACTGCTCAGTCACTCATGCCCTCATCACCTCGAGGCTCGACTACTGTAACGCTCTCTACATGGGGCTACCTTTGAAAAGTGTTTGGAAACTTCAGATCGTGCAGAATGCAGCTGCGAGAGCTATCATGGGCTTTCCCAAAAATGTCCATCTAACACCAATACTCCACAGCCTGCATTGGTTGCCTATCAGTTTCCGGTCACAATTCAAAATGTTGGTTATGACCTATAAAGCCCTTCATGGCACCGGACCAGATTATCTCAGGGACCGCCTTCTGCTGCACAAATTCCAGCGACCAGTTAGGTCCCACAGAGTGGGCCTTCTCCAGGTCCCGTCGACTAAACAATGTCGTTTGGCGGGGCCCAGGGGAAGAGCCTTCTCTGTGGCGGCCCCAGCCCTCTGGAACCAACTCCCCCCGGAGATTAGATTTGCCCCGACCTTCCTCGCCTTTCGTAAGCTCCTTAAAACCCACCGCTGCCGTCAGGCATGGGGAAACTGAGATACTCTTTCCCCCTAGGCCTTTACAATTTTATGCATGGTATGTACGATTAGTTTTACAATAAGGGTTTTTTAGTTGTTTTAGTATTGGATTTACATGCTGTTTTTTATTGTTGTTGTTAGCCGCCCCAAGTCTACGGAGAGGGGTGGCATACAAATCCAATAAATGAATAAATAAACTGGAGCACCCCATTCTGCAGGTCTACAACCTCAATTGAATCCAAGCTTTTTTTGTGAACTTCGTGGTGTTTTACCACCTTTCTGGCTATGGTTGTAAAGTGAATCACTGCAAGTCATTAAGCAACCAAGATGATTGCTAACTTAATCTGTCTCCCCAATCCACCCACCCCCTCAAAATTTACTTGTTGGAAGGTCACCCAAAACCTATCACAACTGTCCTAAGTGTAAGTGGTTGGAAGCGTTTGAATTCTGATCGTGCGAGCAGCTGCGGATGCCGCTTGGTCGTTAAGTGAGGAAATAGTCACTAAGGCCAATTTTTTCCAGTGTTGTTGTTAACTTTGAACAGTCCTTAAATAAACACTTAAGTCAAGGACAACTTGAACCTGCCAAAAGGGGTTGTTTTCAGCTTATAACAATTCACACTTGGTGACCATTAGAAGTCTAGAGACAGTTTGAAGAAGAAAACGGTCATTTAGCCACTTTTTTCAAGCGATGCTGTAACTGAATAGTCACTAAGCGAACTGTTGCTAAGTCAAAGACATAGAAACATAGAAGACTGACGGCAGAAAAAGACCTCATGGTCCATCTAGTCTGCCCTTATACTATTTCCTGTATTTTATCTTACAATGGATCTATGTTTATCCTAGGCATGTTTAAACTCAGTTACTGTGGATTTAGCAACCACGTCTGCTGGAAGTTTGTTCCAAGGATCTACTACTCTTTCAGTGAAATAATATTTTCTCACGTTGCTTTTGATCTTTCCCCCAACTAACTTCAGATTGTGTCCCCTTGTTCTTGTGTTCACTGTAGACCACGCTGTATGGGAATGTTCCCTCCCCTCCCCCCTTTCGGCACTAGCCGACAAAAGTCACATTCCACACTGGTTTCTTCCAAAAAACATCTTGGTTTTTTTTATTTCCCCCCCACCTTTTTTAACATTCTGCTTCTTCCTCTGTTTACCCTCCTGGGATATTTTTTTCCCCCTTTTTTTTCTACCCGCCCTCCCTCTTTTTAAATTTTTTAGAAAGTCATTCTGGCACCCACCCACCAAAAAAAAAATTCCTCCCTGTGTTTTTTTTTTTTCCCCTCCCTCCCACCCCACCCCCACCTGCCCCAGGTTCTCTACAGCGTCAGGTTTCGGTGTATTTCTTCAGGCTAAAAAATAAAAGAATCTGTAAAGATAAAGACACTCAAACAAGGCATATAACAACCTCCCCCCAGAAGAGACCACACACATGGATGAAGAATGAAGGGCGCGGGGACACCTATGATCTGTATGGTGGGCACCGGAGAGGAGGAAGGAAGGAAAGGAGGGGAAGGAAGGGAGCTTTGTTTTTTTTCCAACAGGAATCAATTATTATTTTTTGTTAAAGAATAATGCAGGACAAACATCTGAGATTGGAGTGAAAGGGTGATAAGAGAGGAGTAAGAGGCCGGGATGGATCTTTCTGCAACCTCAGAAAGGAATGCGGGCATTTGAGGATGTTCTGGATGGAAGCATAGGTATTGGGCGACAGATATCTGGATCAAAAAAATAGCAACGAAGGCGCCAACGCCAATTTTTTTCTGGCTAGACTGGGTTGAGGGAGGCAAGGAACAGGAAGAAAGGGGAGGGCGAAGCAAAGCAACGAAAAGAAGTGGGCATCAAGCAGGGAAATAAATTGCACAAAGACACACAATAGAACAAGGGAGCAGCGGAAGAGAAACAAAAGAATCACAGAATTTCAGGAGGGATGGGGACACCTCCCCCGGCATTGCCCCCACCCTCCAAAAAACAGAGGAAGAACTCCCCCCCCTCCCCCCCCCCGCAAAACAAATCTGCAAAAGGAAAGGAAGGGCAGAGGGGAAATTCTCTGAACAATACTACCAGGTGTTTTAACAACAGCTCCGCTGCCCCAATTTTTTTTTCTTTTTTCCTTTTTTCCTCTCCTCCCTCCAGTATAAGTCAGCCCCTCTCTGCACAGCGCAGTTTATATATATAATTTTTTTTTTCCATCATGGTAACAATCTTCATTTTTTTTTCTTTTTTTTTTTCCTCCTTCCTAAAAAACCACTTTTTTGTTTTGTTTTGTTTTTAGTAAGGGGAATACCATGAGGTCGCTCTGGCCCGGCCCCTGCAAAGAAAAGAAGGAAACGGGTTATAAATAAATAAATAAATAAATAAGATTTTTTTAAAAAAAAATATTTATTTTTTTTACAGAAAATGGGTTTTTTTTTAAAAAAAATGTGAAAAATTGGACGCTTCAGCATCTCAAGAGGCCTGCGAATTTTGGTCATTTCCTTCCTTACAACTTTGTCATTTTAAAAAAATATATCTTGCTTTGGATTCTGACGTTACTGTATTTTTCAGACTGTAAGATACACTTAAATTTAGAAGAGGGAAACAACAATAAAAGGTTTTGGTCCCTGCGCGTTCCATTTTTGGAGGTATTTTTCAGCCCAATTTTGTTGTGAGTGGTCCACATCTGGCTCAGCGGGTCACACATTTCAAGGACCAGGAGACGGAGGAATACTGGCATCGCAGGCTAGTCTTCTTGCCATCTGAGTCTGAGAGTGAACCTCCAATTATTGTCTGAGTCAGAGGACGATGGGGACTTTGAGAACCCCCTATTAGATAGATGCCAGGGTCAGAAGGATGAGAGCCAGGCATGAATATCTCTCAAGAAGGAGGTCTAGGCATTGATTAGATCTAGGGGACATTTAGCCACATCCTGTCAAAATATATATAGGAAAGGCTGATGGGAGGTGTGGGCAAGCAACATTCATCATGAAGACGGAGCTTTGAGAGACGGTTTTTGATTCCCTGGGTTTTGGATCCTCCTTTTATAGAAGCTGGTTAAGACCCGAACAGTGAGCGAAGTGACAAATACCAGAGACACCTCATTAGGGAAGATTTATGCCTCTAGCTGGCGAGAATTCACTTATTTCTTGCTGGACTTTTGTGTAAATAATATTTTTGCCTCAATCAATGTTTCTAGTGTGTGTGGATTTGCTGTCTAATAACTAATCCAGCTGGACAGAACAGGTTTTGAGGCTTTTTTCGGTCTGGTTTAAAAAAAAAAAAAAGAGACCAGAAAAACCTCAGAAACAGGGTGGAAAAAAAGCCTTTAAAAAGTTTTTGTTTTTTAAAAGGCCTGAAAACGGGATGGGTGAAGGTCAAAAACAGCTGGCAGATGGGTGGGGTTTCAGCAATATTTGCTCTATAAAACACACAGGCATTTTCACCCCACTTTTGGGAGATGAAAAAGTATGTCTTACAGTCTGAAAAATACAGCAATTTGAAACTTTAATTCAACTTTTCATTCAAAAATCTGATGAGGTCAAAACACAACATTTTTTTACTGAGAGGTTTCTGGAAGGGAAAAAATGATTAGAGGAAGTTGGGAGAACCCAAACTTTCTGCTACTAAGAGAGACATTGGTTAAAAGAGCTCTGCCCCATTTTATGACTCTTCTTGACATGGCTGTTAAGTGAATCACTGCACCGTTTTTAAATGATGACTGCCCCGTTGATTTTACTTATCAAAAAGGATGCAAAGGGGGGTTGTGACCCTGGGGACACAATCCTGCAACCGCCATAAGTGTGAAGTCAGTTGCCAAGTGTCTGAATTTTGATCATGTGACCATGGGGATGTGCTAAAATAAAGTGTGAAAAATGGTCTTAAGTCACTTTTTTCAACGCCGTTGTAAATTGGAACGGCCGTTAAATGAACTGCTGTAAGTCGAGGACTATTTGAACCTGGCAAGAGATCATCCTTGATTTACAACAGCTCACTTAGTGGCCGTTCAAATGGCGCTGAGAAAAATGATTGGGGGCCATTTCTTCACACTTACGTCTATTGCAAGGTCATGTGATTTACATTAGGAAGGTTGACCACTGATTTGCTTTTATGACGATTTTCAGTGTCCCAGATTCACGCGATTCCCCCTTTCGCAGCCTTCGGACAAGCAAAAGTCAATGGGAAGCCGGATTCACAACTGTGTGGTTAAATTTGGTACCACTGCAGTGAGCCCCTTAACAAATGCAACAAAAAGAGAAGTTGTAAAATGAGGCAGGACTCACTTAACAAAACATCTCGCTTTTAGCAAAAGACATTTTGGGACCCTTTTAACACACGTTTTCCTGTAGCAAAGAAGATTTTGGGCTCAATGGTGATCAGATGTTGAGGAACACCAGTCGATTTGGAAAACTCAAGAGAACAGACTAGGTTCCTGGATTGCCGGATCTTCATCGAATCGACTTTTCAAACGCTAAAATTAACGAAGCTGGCTTCCACACAGGGTGTATGAAAATCAATGATTTAATTTTTTTTAAATCAGATTTTTTTTGAAAAAATTAAATCAGATTTCTTAATCAAATTTATTTTAATAAAATGCTTTTGGAATTAAAAAAAAACTCAAGACAGTTTTCTATTTATGATAGACTAATACTTTAGTTTATCCAACGCAAAATGGAGCTTAAGTCACGTAGTGTAAACAGTAACCCCTCGCTACTTCGCAGTTCATCTTTTGCGGATTCGCTCCTTCACGGGTTTTCAAAGGGGGCTTAAATCCATTAAAAAATTTAAATCCATTAAAAATTCATAAAATTCTTCTACAGTACTACTGTACTCTATTAAAGAAACTGGTAGGATATCACATGTAGTTCCAGCTGAGAAACATTATAGAATGGCTGTTTGTTTTTGTTGTTATTATTATTATTATTATTATTATTATTATTATTAATAATAATTAGATTTGTATGCCGCCCCTCTCCGCAGACTCCGGTTGGCTCACAGCAATGATAAAAGCAATATACAGTAACAAATCTAATATTAAAGTTAAAAATAACAATTTTACATTAAAAACCCTAAAAACCCCAGTATATAAAAAAGCATACACACAAGCATACCAAACATACCAGTTCCCCCATGCCCGACGGCAGAGGTGCGTTTTAAGAAGTTTACAAAAGGCAAGGAGGGTGGGGGCAGTTAATGCAAAGGGTGGGTTTTAAAAGTCCAAATACTCGTTAAATACATTAAAAAATATATTTCCTCTACTTCAAGGAACGCATCTCCTGCGAAAAACAAGGGATTACTGTATTGATGTAGTGTATATATATTGTGATATTGGGACTGACAGTGATTAGACGGTGGGTCAGCCGCGGGACAGATGACAGTTGCTTTTCCAAAAAGCACAATTTATATCAAGCCTTTTTACTAGCGACTGAAATCGACTCGATTCGAATCAAATTGCAGGATCTGCTTCTTGTGGACCAATGAAAAGACGCCGGCTGTTTTTAAAGCCTGGGATTGCTACCTAGCCATCTGCAAGCGATAACCACACACACTCCATTCCCACTATACCGCCCATCCCTTTAAGGGCCGCACCTGTAAGCACGCCCTCGGGGCGGCCTGCTGCTGAAGCCACTGTAAAAACGGGCCCTGGAACTGCTATAGCTGGAGCCTCGCCCTCGGTACCGAGTCCTGGGAAAACCTCTATCTGTGGTGCTAATTCCTGGGCGGTTGGTCCGTTTGGGAATCACCTAAAAAGGAAGAGAAACGTGGAGGTCAGGCTTGGCGTGTGTGCATGTATGTTAGAGAAGGGTTGGCATCGGTGAAGGGCGGCACATCTTCAGCGCTACCACTGTGCCCTCCGAGGCTGTCGCAGGAGCACCCATCAGCGTGAGATTCGGCTTCTGCACATGCACAGCAAGCAGACTCTCGTGGGAGGATGCGCAAGAGGGTGAGATTTCAGTGATTTTTGCCAATATTTTCGCTTCCACGCATACGCAGGAGCAAAAAGTAGCCGAAAGTCACTGAAATCTTGCTCGCGCAAGTGTCTTCAACATGAGATTTTGCGTGGGGGTATTTTTCCAACTGAAGCTGTGCACCGACCAGTCCGCGTAACCAGCAGCCCATTACTGGTTGGGATGTGTGTACAGTGATCCCTCCATTATCGCGAGGGTTCCGTTCCAGGACCCCTCGCGATAATCGATTTTTCGCGATGTAGGGTTCCGGAAGTAAAAACACCATCTGCGCATGCTCGCCTTTTTTTTTCATGGCCGCGCATGCGCAGATGGTGGGGTTTGCGTGTGGGCGGCGGGGAAGACCCAGGGAAGGTTCCTTCGGCCGCCCAGCAGCTGATCTGCTCGGTAGCGCAGCAGCAGCGAGGAGCCAAAGATTGGGGTTTTCCAACCGCCCACGCAAAGGGGAAACCCCGATCTTCGGCTCCTCGCTGCTGCTGCGCTACCGAGCAGATCAGCTGCTGGGTGGCCGAAGGAACCTTCCCTGGGTCTTCCCCGCCGCCTTGGCTCCTCGCTGATGCCCGCTCGCCCATTCACCCGCCCGCCCGCCGTTTGCCGCTCGCCCGTTCACCCGCCCGCCCGCCGTTTGCCGCTCGCCCGTTCACCCGCCGCTCGAGAGCAAGAGGAAGGAAGAGAGTGACGTCATTGTGGGAAAAATCGCGATATAGCGTTTCGCGAAGATCGAGATTGCGAACATTGAGGGATCACTGTACCTGGTGGGTGAGAAGGCTTGATCTTTCCGCTCGTTACTCTAGGACGGGGTCAGTAACCCCTGGCTCCGGAGCTGCAGGTGGCTCTTTCTTCCTTCTGCAGCTCCATGTCGGTCAAAATAGGCGTCACAACCACCAATGTGCGACCAGCCACTAGGACATGATTTATTGAGCTTTTCAACATACACACACACAGAGGTAGGCTGACCATGCATAAATCCAAGAAGTTTCAGGAAAAAAAGCCAACTGTATATGTTAATTTTAGCTCAAGAAACAGTCAAGCATGGGAAGGGTTTTGTGGCTCCCGGTGTTTTTTTTCCCCCTGTGGGAAAGGGGTCCACGTGGCTCTCTTGAGCGTTCAACGTTGCCGGACCTAGGAAAATGCAGACACCTCTCTGTTAGCAGAGGGAATTCAAGTAGAAGAGGGTAATTTGTGGGGTCCTTGGTGCTCTCCGAACTGGGTGACTTGCTTGTAGGCGTTTCGTGACCCAACTGGGTGACATCAGTAGTGATAGAAAAGAGTGGGAGTTGAGGAGAAAGGAAAGAGAAGAAGGAAAAGGGAAAAGAGGACGACATCTTACAGACGTTTTTATGACCCAGCCAGGGAACATCATCAGCGCTAGAAGGGAGGGGATTTTGCGAAGTGAAGGAGGAAGAAAAGAAGACGAGAGAGAAAAGAAGGAAAACAGAAGAAGAGGAGAAAGATGAGGAGGAGAAGGACGACTGAGGGGTTCTTGATGCCTTCTGAGCTGGGGGGGGGGGGGGAGAGAGAGGTTGCAGACATTTCATTACCCAGTCAAAGAATATCATCAGTGCTACAAAGGAGTGGGAATTTGTGAAGCAGAAAGAAGAGAAGTGAGGGAAAAGGAGGCGGAGTAGTCCTTGGCGCTTTCTGAGCTCAGATGTTTTCTTGAAGCTTCATTACCAAACTTGGCAACATCAGTACAGTAGTACCTCTAGATACGAGTTGAATTCGTTTCAGAAGGGAGCACGTATGTCGAACAACTCGTATCTGGAACAAATGGCTTTAGACTTTGTTTTTCACCTCCGAGATAACCAAAAGCAAGGATTCTTGCGCCACCTAGTGGAAGCTCGGCTCGTATCCCGAATTTGAGCTCGGGTGTCGAAAAGAAATTTCGCTCCCAGCGTGGCTTTTAACTTGGAATACTCGCATGTGGAGCAGCTCGTATCTAGAGGTACTACTGTACATTGAACAGCTCTGTGTCCTTCTCCATTCACTCCACAAACCCCACTGCCTTCCAGCACTGATGATGTCCCCTAGCTGGATCACGAGACGCCTGCGAAAAAAACCATCAAGCAGAGGGAAAGAGAAAGAGAGCATAAGGGAATTCCATGTTAGACTGATGCAGAGGGAAAGAGATCCGAAGCAGAAAACCTCACCGCCTTAGATGGCTCGGGCCCAAGAGTTATTCAGGAGTTGGGCACAGAACTGTGTCACTCTGTGTGTGTGTGTGTATGTCTAAAAATGGCATACCCACCTTGATCTGTCTCCCCCTGAACAGGGATTCGTCTAACGCTAAGGAGGTCCGCACTGACTCCTTGTCGGAAAATTCAATGTAGGCGAACCTTAAGAAAACCAACAGATAATTAAGACACTTAAGAACATAAGAAGAGCCATGCTGAATGAGGCCAAAGCCCATCGAGTCCTGCATTCTGTGTCCCACAGTGGCCCATCAATTGTCCATGGGGATCTTGAGCAGAAAGAGAAGGCAAGACAATGGGACCCAAGGGAACCCTGCCTGCCTCAACCAACAGAGGCGGCACATGGACATCCGTTTCAATAACCACCTAGGATACACTTGGCATCCATTAATCTGTCTAATCCTGCCTTGAAGCTATCTACGGCTGACAGCTGTCACGACCTCTTCTTCGATTACTGCAACGCTCTCTACATGGGGCTACCTTTGAAAAGTGTTCGGAAACATCAGATCGTTAAGAATGCGGCCACGAGAGCCATCGTAGGGGCTTCCCAGATTCGCCCACGTTTCCACAACACTCCGTGGCCTGCACTGGCTGCTGATCAGTTTCCGGTCACAACTCAAAGTGTTGGTTATGACCTTTAAAGCCCTTCATGGCATTGGACCAGAGTACCTCCGGAACCGCTTGCTACCGCACGAATCCCAGCGACCGATAAGGTCCCACAGAGTTGGCCTTCTCCGGGTCCCGTTGACTAAACAATGTCGTTTGGCGGGCCCCAGGGGAAGAGCCTTCTCTGTGGCGGTCCCGGTCTTCTGGAATAAACTCCCCCCGGGGTTTTAGAACCACCCCCACCCTCTTTGTCTTTCGTAAATTACTCAAGACCCACCTATATCGCCAGGCATGGGGGAACTGAGACACCTTCCCCAGGCTTTTATATTTTATGTTTGGTATGTATGTGTTGTTTGGTTTTAAATGATAGGGTTTTATATGTCTTTCTCTTTTAAAATTAGATTTGTTCCACTGTAACATTGTTTTTATTATTGTTGTGAACCACCTCGAGTCTTCGGAGAGGGACGGCATACAAATCTAATAAATTATTATTAATTATTATTATTTGATACCTCACTATTTACTTCATTTACCGGGAGCTTCACTTAAAGTTTGTTGTTGACTTACGATCACAACCAGGCCCCAAATGACAATTGCTAAGCGAGGCAGATGCTCAAGCAAGCTTTGCCCTGTTTTACAACCTTGCTCGCCACCGTTAAGTTGGTACCGTGGCTGTGACGTGAATCTGGTTCTCCTTTTTAAGCCTGTTTGGTAGAAGGTTGCTAAAGGGGATCATAAGACCCCCACCCAGGATACGATAACCGTCATAAATACAGTTGCCGAGCGTCCACGTTTTTATTTCCGTGACCGCAGGGATGCGACTACAGTTGTACAAAAACGGTCAGGAGTTGAGCCATTAAGATAAGGGGAATGGGCTAAGAATAAACTCTCCTAGGTAAACTCCCTTTTCTCTGCCTCTGACAGATTATTATTATTATTATTATTATTATTATTATTATTATTATTATTATTATTAGATTTGTATGCCGCCCCTCTCTGTAGATTAAACCCCCAAGGACAGGTGCGAAAAAAGATCGTGGGACAAAGCTTAATCCAGTAAAACAAAACCCAGGACAATGAGAAACCCATCAAGCTGCAAGAGCTTCAAAGATGAATTGAACACAAAAGGCTCAGATTCACCATCCCAAGGTGTTTGCAAGCCAGGAAAACTGCTGGAGCCATGTCACTTTTTCCTTTTTGCCTTCCTACATTAAATATATATATATCCCACTTTCTGGCAGCTGGCTTCTGCATCTATTTTTTCTCAGCGTTGGTGGCATGGGAAATTTCTTTCAACCTAACTCTTGATCTTGAAGGAAGCCAAAAAGACAAACTCCACACACACAACGCACACATCCAAGAAAAACTCACCCCTTGGGATGGCCGGTGTATTTGTCACACAAGATGGTCACCCGGTTGACAGAACCACAGCCGTGGAAGTGCGCTTCCAATTCTTCTGCGGTTGCCCCATAATCTACCTGAAATGGAACAATGAGTCCAGTTAAGGGGGTTAACCTGCTGTTTTGTCCTCACTTGAAGAAAGCTGAGGGGGTGGGGAGAGAGACACTCACATTTCCTACGTAAATAGATCTAGCGTCAGCTTCCATCTTTTCTTCTAAAGACATGATAACCGGGCCAGCTAGAGAGAGAGAGAGAGAAAGGAGAATGATTAAATAATGTGGAAGGGAAAAAAATTGAGATATTTTCTAGCTTTTCTTCGAAGAGGTTTCGCTTCTCCTCCAAGCAGCTTCTTTAGCTCTGACTGGGATGGTGGAAATTAGAAGGATTTTTACTCCTTGGAGATAATTGGGCACTTGCATCCTTTTAGCGAGTCCTTAAAAGTCACCTGGAGGCTTATCGGTTTTAAGGCTCACCTGAGTGGTGCAAGTGGCTTTGGAGCCTTTTTTGGAAATGCTGAAAGAACTGTGTTGTATATTGGAGATGGCTGGAATCATATATCCCTCCTCTGTTGAGAGGGGCCTTCGATTTGGACACTGATGGCCTCTTGGACCCCTCTTTCAATTAGGCAGCCTTCTCTCAACAGAGGGGAGGGATAGGACATCACCTATCTCCAATCTACAACATAATCCTTTCCAAGGTGGCTCCCCAGTCATTTCCACCACTCAGGTGACTGATAACATAGATAAACCTCCAGGTGGGCTTTAAGTATGGGCCCATGCTGAAGAATCTCCATAGACGTCCAGGTCATAGTTGTCTCAAAAGTGTTTGTGGGTTGTTGTTGTTTTCAAAAAAGCAACCTTTTTTTCATTGAGGAAGAAATTGCTACAAAAAAGAAAGCCAACACAGGCTGTATTATTAGAGGGTTAAAGTTAAAATTGTGTGTAGGGATAATACGGCTTTATAAGGCCTTGGTAAGGCCACCTTTGGAAGACTGCATCCAGTTTTGGTCGCCATGATACCAAAAAGATGTTGAGACCTTAGAAAGAGTGCAGAGAAGAGCAACAAAGATGATGAAGGGACTGGAAGTCAAAACATATGAAGAACAATTGCTGGAATTGGATATTCCATCAGGAAGGACTTGAGGGGGACACACATGATAGCAGTCTTCAAATATTTGAAGGGCTGGCCCAAAGCACTTGAAGAAGCAAGAACTAAAGAGAAATTTCCTGACAGTTAGGACAATTAACCGGTGGAACAGTTTGCCACCAGAAGTTGTGGAGGCTCCAACACTGGAGGTTTTTAAAAGAAAAACTTTCTTTCTTTCTATACCCAAGATGGCGAATCTATGGCACATGTGCCACAGGTGGCATGCAAAGCCATATCTGAGGGCACGTAAGGCGTTGCCCTATGTCAGCTCCAGTGGGCATGTGCATGCTGGCCAGCTGATTTTTGGCCTTGGGGAGGACTGTTTTTGCCCTCCCTACACTTCTGGAAGCTTCCCTGAAGCCTCTGCTAGAGTGCGAAAAATTGCCGAATGGCCAAACCGGGAGTCCGTTTTCCTGAACCTCTGGTTTGTCCGTTGGGCAGTTTTCGTGCTCCAGGGGCTTCAGTGGAGCACAGGCGTTGGCATGGGCACATGCGCAGTGTGGCACGCAAGGGGGGAGGAGTTGTGTGCTGGGACATGCGCGCACTCCCATTTTTGGCATGCAAGAAGAAAAGGGTTCATCATCACATCTGTCTGAAGTGGTATAGGACAGTGATGGCGAACCATTTTTTTCCTCGGGTGCCTGAAAGAGCATGGGTGCCCATACCCATAATTCAATGGCTGGGGAGAATAGTGGAAGAAGAAGTGATTAAAGGCCTAACAAGATACAGTGGTACCTCGAGATACGAGTTTAATTCGTTCCTGACCTGGGTTCTTAAGTCGAGCAGCTCTTATCTCGAACGACTTTTCCCCATAGGAATTAATGTAAATAATTTTAATTGGTTCCAGCCCTCAAAAAACTCACAAAGTTAGTCTAAATTATGCAGAAAGACAAGTTTTTAATGAAGAAATGTACATGTACATATAAATGAATAATGAAGTTTCTTTCACTTAACTTGTAAACTTTCTTAAACTTTTAAATTTACATATGTTCAACTTCTCTGCCACCCAATCCTGTAGGACAGAGGTCCCCAACCCTTTTTGCACCAGGGACCGGCTTTAAGCGATCAAGAGAGGAATGGGATAAATGAATGGACGGAGGGTGGGAAGGAAGGAAGGAAAGAGGGAAGGGACAGGAACAGAGGAAGGAAGCAAGGAAACTTATGAAAGGGGAGAGTAAGAGAGGAATGAGTGAAGGGAGGGAGGGAGGGAAGAAGGTGGGAAGGAGAAAGAAAAGAAGAAATAGAGGAAGGGAAGGTAAAAGAGAGAAAGAAAAAGAGCTAACTTCCGCGTTCAGCTTCAGGAGACAGCTGCGAAGCCGCGCGCGTGTTTTAAAAGGTTGCAGCTGGCCTGGGGGGCTCGGGGGGGTGCTGGCAAGCCCCCCAGGCCGGCTGCAAGCACCCCCCGAGCCCCCCAGGCCGGCTGCAACCTTTTAAAACACGCGCGCCGCTTCGCAGCTGTCTCCTGAAGCCGAACGCGGAAGTTAGCGTTCGGCTTCAGGAGACAGCTCCTTGGCGCTTGTATCTCGAATTTGGGCTTGTAAGTAGAACAAAAATATCTCTCCCCTCCCAGCTCTTATCTCGAGTTGCTCTTAAGTAGAGCAGCTCTTATGTCGGGGTTCCACTGTACTGGCAAAATGAATTACAGATCAATGAAGACGAGATGGAAGAAGTAGTAGAAAATATATATAAGATAAAGAACACAAGAATTAGAGAGATGAGAAGGAAAATTTTACATAAATGGTACTTCACACCAGTAAAACTAGCACACTTCCAGAGGAAAGGAAAAGGAAATTGCTGCCAAATAAAAGGAGTTTTTATGCATATGCTCTGGGAATGTGTTGAAGTTCAAAAATTTTGGAAGGAAGTACAGAATGAAATTAACAATATGCTAAACATTAATTGGATAATCACGAAAGAATTAGCAACACTAGTTAAACATGGGGAATTACGAGACTTTAAAGAAATCAAAACAGCAGCTTTGGAAAGTGCTCAAGCAGTAGTGGTACTAGGGTGGAAGGATAGTAATAAATGGACAATCCAGAATTGGTACTGGAATTATGGAAATAAGATTAAATAACTTTGATGAAAATAAATTGGGAGAAGCTGATGACACGATGGAAGAAGGTGAAAAGTTATATCTTAAGTAGAATTTATGACGACAATGTGAAAAATAAATTCCAATCAGTTTTTGTATGTAAAGAAATGTAAACCGAAGCTAAGGAAGAAATTGAAATTTATTGGAAATAATTTAACCCCCTAAATGGTGGGGGGGGTTTATTGGTGTTGGGCATTTTTTCTTTGAGATTTTTTTTGTTTATTTGTTGTAATAAAAATTTAATAAAAAAAATTTTTTTTAAGTGGCTGGGGAGAATGAAAAGTTTCCTCTGCCCCAAGAGGCCCTCTGGAGGCAGGAAACGGCCTGTTCCCAACTTCTGTTGGGCCCAGTAGGCTCATGTTTCACCCTCCCAGGCTCAAAGGCTTCCTTGGAGAGTAAAAACGCCCTCTCCCATCCTCCCGGAGGCTCTCTAGAAGCCGAAAATGCCCTCCAGAGCCTCTGTGTGAGCCAAAAATCAGCTGGTCGGCACACACGTGCACACTGGAGCTGAGCTAGGGCAACAGGTCGCGTACCAGGAGATATGGCTCCGAGTGCCACCTGCGGCACACATGCCATAGGTTCACCATCAATGGTTAGGGCAGTGGTTCTCAACTTTTCTGATGGTGCAGCCCCTTAATACAGTTCTTCATGTTGTGGTGACCCCCCCAACCATCAGTCTAGTGCCAATTTTTCCAACAGAGCATTAAGCTGATTGGCAGGAAGGTCAGAGGGAATATCCCCCCCCCCTCCATCCCCGAGGTGGGCTGCTGTTGCAACACCTCTGCAGCTCTGGAACGCAAGTGGAGGATCAAGTGCAATTACGCTTCCTGCACCTGTGCAGGTAGCAAAATTGTACAAAGGGGGGGGGGGTTTGTTTCCCAACATGCAACCCCTGTGAAAGGATTGTTTGACACCCCCCCCCAAAGGGGTCCCGACCCCCAGATTATCTCAGGGACCGCCTTCTGCTGCACGAATCCCAGCGACCAGTTCGGTCCCACAGAGTGGATCTTCTCCGGGTCCCGTCAACTAAAGAATGTCTTCTCTGTGGCAGCCCCGGCCCTCTGGAACCAACTCCCCCCAAAGATTAGAATTGCCCTCACCCTCCTTGCCTTTCTTTAGCTGCTTAAAGCCCACCTCTGCCGTCAGGCATGGGGGAATTGAGACCCTCTTCCCCCTAGGCCTTTACAATTCTATGCATGGTATGTATGTATGTTTGGGGTTTTTTTTATATTAATGGGTTTTTAATTGTTTCTAACATCAGACTACTATTGTACACTGCTTTATTGTTGCTGTTAGCCGCCCTGAGTCTCCGGAGAGGGGCGGCATACAAATCCAATAAATAAATAAAACAAATAAATAAAACAAATAAACAAACAAACAAATAAATAAATAAATAGAGAACCATTGGGCTAGGGTTATCAATCTATCCTGACTCCGAAGGTAGCCATTCGACCTAACAGCCAAACTTTTGTTAAGGGCCTGCTTTTCCCCTCTGTTTCAAGACCTGAATTTCCTAATCAAATTTTTAGAAAAACAAAGAATTTTTGACCCTTTTTCAGTGCCGTAGGCGTTTCTACTTGACAGGAATCAACTGAACACGCGATCACTGCAAGGCAATCGGCCTTTCTGTTCTTCCAGCAGGCAAAATGTCATTTAACATCACCCTGCCAGGCTGTTCTAGCTTTAAGAGAGCAAAGATACAATTGAGTCAACTCAGCAAGGGACAATCCAGCATTTTTAGAGATTTGGGAGTGTGTGTGTAGGTGTATGTCTATTCAAACACACAAGCACACAGAGCCATTCATAGATAGGCACAGAGTGTATCAGAACTGAGGCCCCCTAATATATTTGACTATATACTTTATGTTAAAGTACTTGAATGGTTGGCATTTCCTTCTAAACACTTCCTTAACGGTCGGTCCAATTTATGACTGGCGAGCATTTCTAAAAGAACAATTGCTTTTCCTCTTGAGGAAAAATAAATAAAACATTGTGATTGACCTGTGGGGCCAGAGTTTCCCTCTACACAAAGACACGTATATTTCATTTACAGTGATACCTTGTCTTACAGACTTAATTGGTTCCGGGACGAGGTTCTTAAGGTGAAAAGTTTGTAAGACGAAACAATGTTTCCCATAGGAATGCAATCCCAAAATTAACTCTTTTTGACAGCCGAAGCGCCCGTTTTTGCCCTGCTGGGATTCCCCTGAGGCTCCCCTCCATGGGAAACACCACCTCCAGACTTCTGTGTTTTTGCGATGCTGTGATTTCACTGAGGCTCCTCTCGCTGGGAAACCCCACCTCCGGACTTCCATTGCCAGGGAAGCGCCCGTTTTTGCACTACTGCATCACGAAAACACGGAAATCCGGAGGTGGGGTTTCCCATGGAGGGGAGCCTCAAGGTAATCCCAGCAGCGCAAAAACGAGGGCTTCGCTGGCAACAGAAGTCCGGAGGCGGGGCATCCCAGCGGCAGCAGTGGGTTTGTAAGGTGAAAATAGTTTGGAAGAGGCAAAAAAAATCTTAAACCCCAGGCTTGTATCTCAAAAAGTTTGTATGACGAGGCGTTTGTAAGATGAGGTATCAGTGTATTTATCTGTATCCCGCTTTTAATATAACTCAAGGCGGTGAAAATATTCAACATAGATTCCTCCTATTTTCCCCATAACTACCACCCTGTGAGGTGGGTTGGGCTGAAACAGGAAAAGACCGAAATTTACCCATCCAGTTTTCGTGTCTGAGACGGGACTAAAACTCACAGTCACTGGGTGATTGGCTCAAAGGCACCCAGTCATCTTTCATGCTGTAGTAGGACTAGAATTCACCCTCTCCTAGTAATTGGCCTAAAGGAACCTAGCTGGTTTTCATGCCTAAAGTGAGACTAGAACGCACCTGCTAATCACTAGAACAGGGGTCGGCTTCCTTAAACACTCAGAGGCACAAATATCCAAACTGGAAGCCCCCTCCCCTCAATTCTGGAGCCAACCGGAAGTCCGGTTCTCCCAACATAGTCTCCTCCTAGTGCAGCATCCTTTTTCCTTTACCTATCCTAACCGAAAGCCCTATCAATTGTGGATCCGACTTGCAATAGGGAGCCACAGCAGAGGCATGAAAAGAGTCACATGCAGCTCCAGAGCCACAGGTTGCCGACCCCTGGACTAGACCAAAGAGCCTGTCATCATATATACTCATGGATACAAATGCAAACTCATGCCTATATAAGACATTGTGTGTGTCTACAATCCTTAATAATTAAAAGGTTCTCCTGATGGAGAAGATGGCTGAAATTCAGAATTTCCATGAAGGGAGGGGAGGTCTCACCGTTGCCGGGTGGGGGACTCATGTTCATCTGTTTCTCAACTTCATTTTGCAACTCTTTCAACTTCTCGGCTTCTTCCTCCATCTCTCGTACCCTGGCTTTAATAGCTTCCAGCTCCTGGGGAGGAATGGAAGAGCAGCAATAAGCAAAAATTAAATAAAGAAATAAACAACACCAGAGCACAAATATTTCGGTTGCTAAGCAGGACATTGGTTAAGTGGAATTTGGCCCCAGGCTATGACCATTCTTACCACCGGCTAAGTGAACCTGTGCAGTTGTTGGTCGCATGATGGTTCAGCGAATCTGGACTTTTTCCCCATCAACTTGGGTTACCTGTAAACCAAATAGCTTCCCCCCCTTCTACCTCCTGATTTTCCCCCACTTGGATCCCATCCCCACTTTCTATTCCATTTGAAACAGATTAACCCCATCTACTTATCTGTCTGTCTATCATCCATCTCATCTATCTCCTATCAATCATTTATCTATCTTCTACTTATCTATTGATCTATCATCCGTACATCTATCTGCCATCTTTCTACCTACCATCTATCTAATTTATCTAATCTACATATCTGTCTTCTATCATATACCTACCTAATCTATCTACCTATCATCCATCCATCATCTATCTATCATCTACATATGTACCTACCTACCTATCTCTATCATCTACCTAATCTATTTATCTGTCTCTATCATTTATCTATCTATCATCTACCTGCCAACCTTATCTACCTATCTATCTACCTACCTGCCTGCCTACCTTTTGCAACCCCTACAAATTCCTGGCTCTGTCTGGGATTCCTCCCTCCCCCAGCCATTGTTCCAGAGAATGGAAGCTCCTTCAGCCTTTTTAGAAAGAGGGCTTTTCCCCACCAGATTGGCCCAAATAGCAGGAAGCGCCCATCCTCCGCTAAACACTCTTTGTTCCCAAAGCTGAAAAGTAAGTGAGGCTCTTCCCGCCGTCGTCCCCCACCCCGCGTCCCACCAAAGAATCCCACTTTAGGGACTTTTTCCAAGCAGACATGCGCCCCCCCCCCCAAAAAAAAATCCCTCCAGGACCTGCCTTGTCTTCCCCACCATTCTTTTCAATTGTCTCTCTCCCCCTCCCCACACACATCTTTCATTAAGCCCCATGGCTCAATCTCATCTTTCTTGCTCTCCAGCTGCCCTTCCTTTTCCCACCCTTTTTCTTTTTTTTTCAAAATGCACAAAAAAAAAACAATTGTTCTTCCTTCCCGATAATTTTTTTAAAAAATGTATTGGGCTTTTTTTTAAAGAGGGGTTCCCATCTCTCTTATTGTTCTCTAGCCAGGCATGCCCGGTAAAGAGGAGGAAGAATGTTTTTTAAAAAAAAAAATCTCAGCTTCCTTTCTTCCCTATTCATCTTTTTAATTTCCTTTGTAAAATTTCTCCCTCTCTTCCACACTTAACCACATCTCCTTCCTTCCTTCCTCTTTAAATTTGTCCTTTTTAAAAGTTCTTTCCTTCCTTCCTCCCACATTCATCCCCACCTTTCTTCCCTCTTTAATTTTTCCTCTTTTTAAAATTATTTCCTTCCTCCCTTCCATACTCATCCCCATTTTTCCTTCCACCCTCTTTAATTTTTTTCTTCCTTTCTTCCACTCATCCCCATCTCCTTCCTTCCTCTTTAATCTTTTCTTTTAAAAAATATTTCCTTCCTTCCTCTTTAATTTTTCCTCCTTTTTAATTTTCCTTCTTCCCTTCTACACTCATCCCCATATCTTTCCCTCCTCTCTAAGCTTTCCACCTTTTAAAAATTCTTTAAAATTCTCCCTTCCACTCATTCCCATCTTTCCTTCCTCGGTTTTTAATCTTTCCTTTTTAAATTATTTCCTTCCTCCCTTTTTAATCTTTCCTTTTTAAAAAAGTATTTCCTTTCCCCATTCTTACACACACACACCCCGCTTCCCTTCATCCACCCGCCAAACCCCCGACTGCCTTCTTCGCTCCCCAGCCACACCACGGGCCCCGGTCCTCCGGCCCCAATGCTCACCGGGTCCTCGATGGCGGAGTCGCCGGGGTCGCCCTCGCCCAGGCCGGCCTCCTCTTCCAGCTCCTCCGGGTGAGGGTGGTGGTGAGGGGCACCCACGCCGGCTTGGCCGACCCGGGAGGGCAGCGAGGAGGACGAGAGGGCGCCCCTTGGGCCGCCGCCGACTCCTCCGCCGCCCGCCTCATCGATCAGCATCTCCTCCTCCTCCTCCACCACGCGGAGCCCCCCGCCCTGCTCCCCCCCGAGGCCGCTTCCCCCCAGCCCGTTCCCGTACTGCGACGACAGTCCTCCGCCCGGGCCCCCGCCCGGCTCCCCGCCGCCCCCCAAGGCCGCGAGGGCGCCTCGCCCGCCGCCGCCGCTCGTGCCCTTCACGGACGCCATAGAGCCCGCCGCTGCCGCTACCACCAACACGGCCGCCGCGTTCACCGCCGCCACCACCACTACTGGGCCGCCCGCCTTCGCCCTCGCCGCGCTCTGATTGGCCAACCCGTCTGGCGCCCTCTCACCATTGGTCCGCTCTTACGCTCGCGATTTACGCCTCCGCCTCGCGCTCCTAACCCCGGCTCCTCCTTTAAACCTCGCGGCCGTCAATCAAGAGGCGTCAGTCAGCGATTGGGAACAGCTCGGCTAAGTTTCGACACGCCTTCAAAATGGTGGATTGGAAGCCCGGGGGCGTTTTCCTCCTCCCGCTCCCCCTTTATCTTTTTTTTCTCTTCTGGGGCCCGCCCTCGCGTTGCTGCTCGCTGATTGGGACGGAGGGACGGGTTTCCTCCCCTCACCTTCCTACGGAGCTGAATGGAGGAGGTCAGTGTCAGTCTGTTAGGCCGCCCTCCCCTCCGTTGAAAAAGATTGGTGGGAGCCAGAGAAAGGTGGGGGAGGTTGAAGCGAAGGAGGTGGATTTTGCCCGCCTTTTCGTCGCCAATCTTAATCCTCGATGCGTAATTGGTCGTTTGATGTGGTGTTTCTTTTTTTTTTTTTAAAGATAAAGCCGTCATAGATTGGCTTTAAAGTAACGTGTCAATCTTACCCGGCGATGTTTTCATTGGGCCTTCTGGGCCGCCTTGAGTCAATCAAGGCGAAAAAGCACATTGCATAAAGGGGGTGGCGTTATTCAAATCCTGCACACGGTTTTAATCTATTGGACGGAACGGCATTCCTTTTTTTTCTTTTCTAATTGGCCGGGTGTTGTTTTTTTTCTCTTGTCCCGCCCTTCATTTTCTATACGATGTTTCTGATTGGCTCCTAACGGAAAGAACGTTTAACGGCTCTCTTGGCCCCGCTCCGCACTTAGCCCAGAGGGCTACAGTCTTAATGGCCTATTAACACAACTTCCGGTTTCTTTTCGCAAGGGGGGGGGGGGCAGAAATAGGCCTTAATAGCCATGGCATTTAGGTTTATACACTGCTTCGCAAGGTTTTATAGTCGTCTCTAAATGGAGGTACAGTAGTAAAATCAGGATTGCCAAGTAATTCAGGACAAGCACAAAAAAAACATTTACAGATAGTCCTCGACTTACGACCCCAACAGGCTAACATTTCTGTGGTTAAGTGAAAGGTAAGGGGGTTTATGATTTTCCTTGCCACAGTTCTTAAGGGAATCACTGCAATTGTTAATGTTAGGAACCCGGTTGTTAAGTGAATCCGGCTTCCCCGTGGTCCACTCCAGAGCAGCCAATTTTCCCCAAAAGATGTTGACAGAAAAGGCAGGGCTCGTTTGGGCAGCCTCTACGTTCTTCCCGAAAGCGTTCAAAAAGCCCAGAGCCTGTGATTCTGCTACAAACATAAGTGTCTAGGAAAAGTGTAAGGAGATAAGACCTGGAGTTAATTCTGTGTGATCTGGGTTTCTGCCTCCCCCTCCTTTCCGAATGGCTATAGGATTCTCTAGAACAGAGCTCTTCCTAGCTCAGTGTTTCCCCACCTTGCCACTTGAAGATATCTGGACTTCAACTCCCAGAATTCCCCAGCCAGCAAATACTGGCTGGGGAATTCTGGGAGTTGAAATTCACAAGTCTTAAAAGTTGCCAGGTTTGGGGACCCCTGCCCTAGAAAACAAAATGAATAATGCTTGAAACCTAATGTTTTTCCAGAAACCTTTTAATTTGCAGGAAGGAGGGTTAAAGAACACCTTAGATTGTTGTCTGGGTAAGTGATTATTTTGTGAGCGGCTATTTTAATCATGAAGACACCTTTCCATGCCCCCAGAGAAGGCAGAGAAAAACCCACCAGAGAAGAAGCTAAAGAAGCTGTTTTATTAGGGCATAATATCAGAAAAATTAGATAAGGAAATTATTTATGCAATATTATATGTCATAACAGCAGCGAGGATTATATTGGCACAACTTTGGGGGTGGGGGGGAGAACAACCATGAGAGAAAACTGACATTGAAAAATCAACAGAAAGGAGATACCGAATATTTTCAAACGTGGAATCTATTTTACCAGTGGTTGGGGAGAAAGGGTGAAGAGTAAGAATATGATCAGTATTGTTAAGCAAATTAAGTACCCAGACAGCCCAATCTTTCTTAAACACTAAGAAATGTAATTAATAAAAAATGAATAAAATGAGGAGGGGAAGGAGGAGGAAGAGAAATAATTCCTGCTTTCCAGCTAGAATAGCCTCAGGTAACCCTAATTCTTAGACTGGCTGAATTGACAGGATTAAGGATTGAGTCAGAAAAACACAAAGCCTCAAAGAATTTACATTCCCCCAAGGCTGCCCTTGACTCCTACCATCTTCCAGGAAACTAGATAAGGGGCAATACTGATTAGACTAGGTTAGAATGCAGAATCTTAATCTGCGGGAAAGGGAGTTTATTGTTTTTACAGCACTCTAAGAAGACATGCTGGCCTGCGAAGAAACTACATTGTAAACATTTCAAATCTTATCAGCTATGTGAGGAATGCCCCTGCTATGCTAGAAACCAGCCTTAACCAGAATTTGCAGATGTGATAGTTATACTGAGTCACAAGGGATTGGGCAGCATAGAAGTAGATAAATAAAATAAATAAATACTCGTGGACTGAATTCAACCTTCACGGTACTTAAATCTGACCTGTAAGACCAGCCTGGAAATATCAAAGGACCGGCAGCTAAAATGAGCCACCTGCGCCCGCCCTCCCCCGTGTCTTATTTTCACCCTCCATTTTGGGGGGGGGGGGGGCGGGGGGGGGGGGCACAGAAAAAAAGCCCAAAAATGGACCATTTGGCCTGTTTTACACCTGCAGCTTGGAGGGCGAAAATGCAGTGCAGGAGGGCTGCTCATATACCCCCCTGCACCCCATTTTGGCCATTTTGCTCTAGGGACAACCCGTAGGAACTAGGACCATAAAAGGTCATTCATAAATAAGGGCAAAGGAATGATAGAGTTGTGGGAGATGTAATGCATTCATTTTAGATACTTTGGATAGGTAGTGACGATGTGAATATTAATCCAATGAAGAAAAGGTGGGATTGTCACTCGTGCAGTGACAATCGATATCGAGGTCAACAGCAGAATCACCCAGGCAACTCTGCATTTTCACAGACTCTGACCAACCTGTGGAATAAGCCTTGCCATAAAGCTCAAATTCTACCGAGCAGTAGGGCTTACTACCCTGATGTGTGCCAGTGAGACTTGGATAGTATACAGGAGACATGCTAGCTAGGCAATTGAATCATTTCCACATGACCTGCCTCCGTAGAATTCTGAGGGGTCCCCTCCAGAGCAGCCCTGCCATTAGTTCACACTCTGCTGATTAATTTAATTTAATTAATTTAACTTCTATGCCACCCAATCCCAGTGGGACTTGGTGGCCTGCAACAACAAATAATATAATACAATATTTTAAAAAGTCAAATATTAGTTTAAAAATAGTAAGACCCCATTATAAAACTATTTTTTTCCAAATTTAGCTCAGACATACTGGGCCGGCCATGTTGCAAGGATGCCAAACCATCACATCCCCCAAACAGCTGCTCCATGGTGAGCTGCCACAAGAAAAGTGATTAAAGGGGGGACAATGGAAGTGATACAGCAACAAGTCGAAAGTCTCCTTCAAGTCCCTGGGTATCGACACCACCTCTTGGAAAACCTTGGCACGAGATCGATTGACATGGCACATGCCGATCCACCAAGGCTGCCAGACACCTGAGGACAGAAGAACGACCATAGTACAAGACAAGCAAGCACTCCGCCAAGCCAGAGCTGCAAATGCTCTGACAGTGGTGCCCAACATGTGGCAGTACATTCCGTGCCCATTATGGCCTTACCAGCCACCTGATGGCACATCGTGGACAACCCACAGCCTCTTAGATGTCAAGATCCTCTTCGAACATGATGGACGAACATCAAGTCAATGAAGAAAAGGAGGGATATAAATTTGTAACAGGCAGTAGAGAATATAAGGCAGACATATTGATGTTTTAAGGTATGTCCACTGTATTTGAGTGTGCGCCAAGGCACTCTTTGCCAAGTAATTAATAAAATTACCATTGTTTAGCTTGAAAATTTTGGTTATTGATCATTTATTTAGCAATAGCAATAACATTTAGTCTTATATACAGCTTCCTAGTGTTTCTACAGCCCTCTCTAAGCAGTTTGCAGAATCAGCCTCTTGCCCCCAACAATCTGGGTCCTCATTTTTCCCAACTTGGAGGGATGGAAGGCTGAGTCAATCTTTAGCCAGTGGTGAGAGGCAGCAGCCAATAGGGCACAACAAATGGGCTGTGGCGATTTAGCAGCACCAAATGTGCCGGGGTGAACAGGTGGCATGGGTGATGGCAGCAAAAAGGTGGCAGCAAATAGGCCACGTGGAATGGGCCACAGCAGCAAATGGGCAGCAGCAAACATGCCAGATGAATAACTGATGGATGCTGGGAGACAGAGGCAGAATCTCCCCCCCCCCCTTTTGCTCCCCAAAAGCGTTTTATAGTAAAGAGTGTCTTACAATCTGAAAAATATGGTAGTTATAACCTTTGAAGCACCCCCATGCTCATGTGATCAAAATTCAGATTCCCAGCAACCGATTCATACTTATCACCATAGCTGTATCGTAGGGACACACAATCCCCCTTTACCCATCGTAAAGCTGCTTCCTCGGCCAGCATGGGGAATTCTGGGAATAAAAGTCCATCCATCTTAAAGCTGCTTCCTCGGCCAGCATGGGGAATTCTGGGAGCTGAAGTCCACCTATCTTAAAGCTGCTACGATCATAGATTGTAGAACAGCCAAGGAACTTGGTCCATCTCTCCGGACAGACAGACCAGCCAAATAGCTGGGTTCGGGTATCTTTCAGAAGTTGCCTTAAAGTTTCTCCTCCTGGCTTGACCGCCCAGACTCGGTGGTCTGGGAGAAGTTGATCAATTTGCATCCGAAAGAGAAAAGACCCTCCCTCCATTTAAAAAAATTGCACAGCTCAACCCTTTCTATACTGCACAACGAAGAGCTCAAGGGAATTTTGACCGATCAAGATGGAGATTCATTATTCATGACCGGACGAATAAACCTCAGTGATTCAGATGTAAACAGGATTTCCTAGTTAATGATCCCACCAACACAACACGACCCCTCCCTTTTTTGATATCCGAAGTTATAAGATGTCTTGCGGGGGGACGGGCTGGAAAATGTCTCTGCTTTACTCCTTCAGGGCAACCTGGAAGTCCGCCCACGGCCGGATCCCATTCCTGACCTCCTGTTTACAAACTGATCCATGTCAATGACCCCCATTTTTGATCCACTCTCTTTCCTCGGTGAGTGTGAGGTTTTCTCCTCTCGGTATCTTGTGACAGTGCATTAACTCCCTTCCATCATCTGAATTATTCATCTCAGTGGAAACATTTCTTGGCACGGAGATCTTCTTTTTGAAAGAGACACTTTGTCCTTGGCACCTGGACCTCCCTTTCCAGAAGTTAAAAAAACCCTTTCGGAGTCTCAACCTAGAGACTCTTTCCATTGCCGCTCTTCCAGAACTCTCATTTTGGGTGCGATTCGTGGGATTTCTTCAAAGATTCCTCGCTCAAACATCGATCCGGGCAGAAAGTGAAAGCCCAAGCTTTCCAAGATTGGCGGCGAGAGTCATTTTGAAGTCAACTTTGGCTGGACAGAACTGCCCCCCCACCCGCCCAAAACTAAAGCTCATAAGCTTGTGAGCTCACAAGGAAAAGACGCTGTTGCATGGACAAGGCGGGCTTCGGTGGAGTTAGAGAAGGATTGAACCAGAGGGAGAGACATTCAGATGGAGTGAGTGACAGCTGGAAGGCGGAAAGCAATGATGGAACCCTTGGCAAGAGGTGAACATCCCCCACCCCAATTGGATCAATAGCCTAAGGGGGAGAGGGTGTTTGCACATTTAGCATCTGCCTAAGATGTCAGCAAGTTCAGGAGATGTAGATAACCAAGAGAGACAGAGGGCAGCTTAGACGGCTGGTGCGATAGGACCAAAAGCAGAGATGAGGCAGACATACGACATTTTGACTGAAGGAGCAGACTTAATGTTACAAGTAACGGATCTTGGGCAGACAATTCCCCTTCTCTCCTGCTAGAATGGAACCAGGCAGAAGACTCAATGGGAGAAACAGAGATCACTGATGGCAGACAACCAGGCATTTATTCCTGCCAACCCACCCTGCAAAAATTCCCGTGAAGAACAGAACGATTGCTGAGCAGCAACAAGACTTCGGAATCCGCGGTCCGAGGAAGTCGCAGGATCCAAGGAGATCTCAGTGCTCTGAAGATCGGAAGACGAGCAAGAGAATGATCAAGAGACAAGTCTTCCCCACCCACACCCAAAGAAATATAGGACAGGGGGAGAACCCTGAGCACCGTGAAAGCAAGGACAAATCTCGTGGAAGGCTTGACCAAGGGCTGTGTTCCCTAAAGGTAACCTCGATTAAAAGATCATAATCGATTGGCCAGGGTAAGTGAGCTGGTCCGTACGGAAGAGAGGTCGGCCACTTTGCTCCTATGGCCCGCGCTCCGCCTTCCCCTTTGACCCCCAGCAACATTCCCCGCAACTTAAGCTACATTGCTGGCTTGTACGAGAGGGCCTATTATCGCACAGCCCGTCCGAGCATCGCAGAGGATTCGGGAACCGAAGGCTCTGAATCCGAGTCCGAGGGCAGGCCGCGAGGCAGGCCCCAGAGACGTCGCCATCTCTTCCGGGGACCTAAAAGGAGGGGAAGGCGCCGGACTCGCTCAGCCCCAGCTCAGGGCAGGATACGAGGAGCATCCCGCAGCCGTAGCCCCAGGACCCGCAAGAGGGTGCGCTTCGCCGACTCCTTGGGCCTGGAGCTGATCAGCGTGCGGCAGTTTTGGCCCAACGATCTCCCTCAGGTGCCAGAGAGGGTCCACAACCAGCTGAGGCGCGACTCGCTCAGCCACTTTGCGCCGTGTCTGCCATTCTGCCCACCATTGAAGGTAAAGGGGGTCGATCCTGCCTGGAAGTACCTCGGGGGTGGGGTTTGGGTGAGTCTTCCATAAAAGTTAGAACCACGCGATTTCTTTTCCCCAGCAAAGGAGAAGAACAGGATGTTCGTTTTGTTGAGGGCGCCGGACGGGGGGGCCCAACAGGAACAGGTCCCTGAAGGTCAACAATGTCTTCCTTGCAACAGAAATAGTGCTGCCTCCAGTGGCCACAAGGGGGTGCTGTCGTAAGCCAGTTTTAAGCAAGATACAGTGTCTGAATAGAATAGACTACTTCATTAGAGTAGAGGCGGGTAGTAGGGAAAGAATGGAATAGAATATGACGAGAGGAGAGAAAGGATGGGATGGAATGGAACCGAATAGAATCTCATTCCCCGTTTTCCAGATTTCTGTACGGTGCCCGAGGATTTACCCTTAAATCCATTAGAGAGAAAACAACAACGTCATGGCAACAGGGCTAGCCAATTTAAAACCAGCTGAATAATGCATAGCCCAGAAGTTATGACTATATTGGGAGCTTTATTCCAGGCGGACAGTTTCTATTACTTCTAATTTTTTTTAAAAAGGAAGAAAATGTCAGCGCGTTAAAACACTGGCCTTGAATCAGTGCAAAATTCTAAATCGAGAAGAAGAAAAAAAACCATTTCTAGGAATAATAAGGTATTTTGCAAAAAAACCCACAAAACATTCAAGGCTTTAGAGATTCAAGTGACAAGAACAAAACCCTTGTCGGCTGGTCGCCATAGTTTTTGGCTGCCAAAAGTCTGCGGGTGGCAATTCAACATTTTTTCCGGCTGGTTTATTATTTATTTATTTATTTATTTATTTATTTATTTATTTATTTATTTATTTATTTATTTATTTATTTATTTATTTAAATATTGAGCCACGCAGATGATAGGGACCAATTACTTAAGGCTCCTAACACCCTGGACATGTTCCTGTGCCTTCAAAGTCTTAAGAAGGGAAGTAAGAAGTGTTGTTGATTGGGCCCGTGATGGCAAACCTATCGGAGGGCACGTGAGTCATTGCCCTACATCAGTGCTTGTGCTCATGCATGATCCAGTGATTTTCAGCTTTGGAGAAGGCTGTTTCACCCTCCGGAGTGCACAAAAACGCCCAATGGGCAAACCGGGAGTTTAGAAAAACGCACTTCTGGTGTTCTTGTTGGGCTGTTTTTGCAATCTGGAGCTTCAGGAAGCTTCCCTGAAGGCTCTAGAGTGCAAACCCCCACCCCCCCCACACAATTATTATTTTTATTATTATTTATTAGATTTATATACCGCCCCTCTCCAAAGACTCGGAGCGGCTCACAACGCACAATATACAGAGTACAAATCCAACATTAAAACCAATATTTAAAACCCTTATAGTAAAAAACAATCATACAACCCAAATAGACCATACATAAATCGTAACAGCTGAGGGGTATATCAATTTCCCCCTGCATGGCGACATAGGGGGTTTTTCAAAGGGCAAAGAAGGTGGGGGCAGTCCTAATCTCTGGGGGGGAGTTGATTCCAGAGGGTAAGACCAGCACAGAGAAGGCTCTTTCCCTGGGGTCCACCAGACGGCATTGCTTAGTTGACGGGACCCGGAGAAGGCCAACTCTGTGGGACCTAATCGGTCGCTGGGATTCGTGCGGCAGAAGGCGGTTCTGGAGGTAGTCTGCTCCGATGCCATGTAGGGCTTTTACAAACTGGCTGTCATTTCTCTCTCTCCCTCCCCCCCATCTTCCCTGGTTTTCCACCTTCCCCTCTTTTTTTCTTTCCCATGACCTATCCCCCTTTCTGATCTCCCCTTTTTTTTTTACATTCTCTCTCCATCCTTTTCTCTACAAGCGCACCAGCTGGAAGGCTCAGTTTCATCCCCATGTGCTGAAGGATAGCCCGCCTTTGGACAAAATTGAACGGGTCCAAAGACGGGCTACAAGAATAGTGGAAGGTCTTAAGCATAAAACGTATCAGGAAAGACTTCATGAACTCAATCTGTATAGTCTGGAGGACAGAAGGAAAAGGGGGGACCTGATCGAAACATTTAAATATGTTAAAGAGTTAAATAAGGTCCAGGAGGGAAGTGTTTTTAATAGGAAAGTGAACACAAGGACAAGGGGACACAATCTGAGGTTAGTTGGGGGAAAGATCAGAAGCAACATGAGAAAATATTATTTTACTGAAAGAGTAGTAGATCCTTGGAACAAACTTCCAGCAGATGTGGTAGATAAATCCACAGTCACTGAATTTAAACATGCCTGGGATAAACATATATCCATCCTAAGATAAAACACAGGAAATAGTATAAGGGCAGACTAGATGGACCAGGAGGTCTTTTTCTGCCGTCGGACATCTATGTTTCTATGTTTCTATTATGGGCTCATTAAAAGAAGTTGATTAATCCTTGCTCTCCCATCGTTTACCTCCTCAGGAATCTTTGAACCTGCAGACCCGGCTGCTGGAGCCCATGTTCCTGGACCCTCTGAGCATGCCTGATTTCCTGCCCCGTCTTTTGGCCCAGTGTGTGCTGCTGGAAGGCGTCCGGGCCGAGGGATCCTGTGTTTCTGGCACCGTCCGTGTACTCAATCTGGCCTATGAGAAAAGGGTCTCCGTGCGATACACCTGGAACTTTTGGGCCACCGAGCACGAAGCTCGCGCCACTTACGCTGCCCCCGCAGGGCGGGACCGGGACCACGCCGACCGCTTTGCCTTCCGGCTGCCCCTGCCAGTCCCACTCTCCGCCGGAGTGGTGCTCGAGTTTGCCCTCTGCTACCTGGTGGGGGGGAAGGAATTCTGGGACAACAACCAGGGACGCAACTACTCTCTGCGGCCTCCTCTTTGCGTCGCTGAGGAAGACGAGTTCCCCAGCCCCATGCAAGATTGCTGTGAAACTGGCTGGATACACTTTCTGTAGGCAAAACTCTGTCTCCAGAGGAGAAGAAAAGACGGGGAGACTTGCTGGACCTTAAGTTTGATAGGAAAAGTAGAAGATCAAGGTTGGAGCCCAATAGGCACCTGGACACCCACCCACAAACACACCAGAATCGACTCAGACAGTTGGGTTTGCTTCCTGTTCCCCCAGCAGGCTTTTCACTGAACCAAAAATCCACTGCTTGTAGCTTTTGCGATCCCCGGCAGAGCATTCACACAACTCCTGACATTGGACCGTCACCTCGCGAGGAAGACTACTCTTTGTTTAGACTTGCTGACTTGCTCACAATCCAAATCCAGTGTCGGTGTTAAGTGGGGAAGGAAGCCCCCCTTGTGGGGTGGGGGAAGTCTCCTCCGAAGGATAAAGTGCAGAGAGGTCCACGAGAAAAGGGCAAAAAAAAAGCCCTCAAAATGTTAGCCTACAACAATGTCATCAGAGTTCTACACTCCCATCTTGTAAACCAGTGTTTTTCAACCAGTGTGCCACGGCACACTAGTGTGCCGTGAGACATGGTCAGGTGTGCCGCAAAGTTCAGAGAGAGAAAGAAAGCAAGAGAGAGACAGAAAGCAAGAGAGAGAGAAAGAGAGGGAGGGAGGGAGGGAGAGCAAAAAAGAGGAAGGAAGAGAAAGAAAGGGATGGAGAGAGAAAGAAGGAAGGGAGAGAAAGAGGGAGCGAGAGAGAAATAGAGCGAAAGGGAGGAAGAGAGAGAAATTTTTTGTCCAAACTGTTTTTAGCCCCCACCCTCCCCCCACTCAATGTGCCCCAGGGTTTCGTAAATGTAAAATATGTGCCGCGGCTCAAAAAAGGTTGAAAATCACTGTTGTAAACTAACCTTGGTACCCTGGAGATTTTGGAGAGAAAGGGATCGGAATAAAAGAGAATAAGAGAAGACCGACAAAGATGATTTGGAGACTGGAGGCCAAAACATACGAAGAAGGATTGCAAGAAATGGGCATGGCTGGTTTAATGAAAAGGACTAGGCGATGACATGATAGAACTCTTCCAATATCTGAGGGTCTGACACAGAGAACCTATTCTCCAAGAGCACCAGAAGGCAAGACAAGAAGCAACAGATGGAAACTCATTCAAAGAGAGAAGCAACCTAGAACTAAACAGAAATTACAATTAACCGGTGGAACGGCTTGCCACAAGAAGTTGTGGGTGCTCCCTCACTGGAGGTTTTTCAGAATAGATTGGACAACCATTTGTCTGAAATGGTATGGGGCAGTGATGGCAAACTTGCCCTAGCTCAGTTCCAACGTCCATGTGTGTGCCAGCCAGCTGATTTTTGGCTTGCACAAAGGTTCAGGGAGGGCGTTTTTGGCTTCCAGAGAGCCTCCAACGGGGTGGGGGAGGGTGTTTTTACCCTCTCCTGGCTCCAGGGAAGCCTGGGGAGGGCAAAACACAAGACAAGTTGGGAAAGAGGCCACTTCCAGCCTCCAGAGGGCCTCCGGGGGTGGGGGAGGCTGTTTTTGCCCTCCCCGGGCATTGGATTATGGGTGTGGGCACTCACGCATGCACAATAGTGTACGCCCACACTTTTTCGGCACCCGAGGAGCATGGGGTTGGACTAGAAGACCTCCAAGGTCTTCTCCAACTCTGCTATTCTATTCTGTTCTGTTCTGTTGCATCCACACCTACGTGGATGAAGATCAGAGATCTTCAATTTCCTGTTTTCCTCGCCTTGGGGAAAACCTTTTGGATCTCCATTCCAAGAAGACTAATTTGCACATGCTGTCTCCTCATTGATCTGCATGAATGAATGTATTAACACTTCTCTTCGCATCCTAGTTTACTTCTATGCTGGCTAGTTAAAAGGGGGAAAATCACCCTTGCTATGGGGCGTTTCTTACTAATTTTCATCCATGCGTCACGGGGACCCTGATCGATCTCATGTTTTGTTTAGTTTTATACCTGGCAAAAAAAATCCAAAAAACTTATTTAGAAACATAAGCATAAGCTGCAGATCAGTGCTTTTATGGAGGATAGAACGTCCTAACATTAAAATCCCTTCAATGCTTAATGAATTTCTAAGTTGTTTTTTACCAAGACACTAAAAGAACTTGCTGTATTTTTCGGAGTATAAGATGCACCTTAGTTTTTGGGGAGGAAAATGGTGGTGGAGGAATCTGCCTACCAGATATTCATCTGGTTAGCGTCCTTAGTAATCTTCAACACATTATTTTATCACCTGGTTTTAAAAAACCTTATTTGGAGGGAGTAACAATGAATAAAAGCCTGCAAAGACTTAGGGCTGGAAAAAACATTATTTGGAGGGAGTAGCAATGAAAAAGCCCGCAAGCCTTGGAATATCCCAGAACATTGTTAGCGCCTCATTGGGCTGGGGGGGGAAAAAACTTTGGAAAAACCACATTCAAAGACGTATCCAAATTTCCAGTCTCTTTTAGGGGAGTAAGGTGTGTCTTATATAGATTAGATTAGATTTATTGGATTTATATGCTGCTCCTCTCTGGAAACTCGGGGCGGCTCACAACAATAATAAAAACAGTACATAGTAACAAATCCAATTCCCACCAATCTAATTACAATTTTAAATTTAAAAAATTCATAAAACAATCCCAATATATATAAAAAACAGACACACAGTCAATCAATCAGACGGCAAAACAACATGGGCAAGGGGGAGATGTTTTAGTTTCCCCATGCCTGACGACAGAGGTGGGTTTTAAGGAGTTTGCGAAAGGCAGGGAGGGTGGGGGCTATCCTAATCTCGGGGGAGCTGGTTCCAGAGGGTCAGAGCCCCCACAGAGAAGGCTCTTCCCCTGGGTTCCGCCAGACGACATTGTTTAGTCGACAGGACCCAAAGAAGGCCGACTCTGTGGGACCTAACCAGTCACTGGGATTCGTGCGGCAGGAGGCGGTCCCGAAGATATTCTGGTCCGGTGCCATGAAGGGCTTTATAGGTCATAACCTATTTCTGAAAAATATGGTAATAATGTCTGAATGGCACTCACACAGTAGCAGACAGTGGTACAGTGATCTCCCGGGTATCGTGAGGGTTCCGTTCCAGGACCCCTCGCGATGATCGGTTTTTCGCGAAGTAGCGCTGCGGAAGTAAAAGCACCATCTGCGCATGCGCAGATGGTGTTTTTACTTCCACCGCAGCAGCGAGGAGCCGAAGATTGGGGTTTCCCCGCCGCCTCGCTGCTGCCGCTTCTCCGCGCGCGTGCCGCCCGCCCTTCGCCCGCCCATGCCTTTGCCCGCGCCGCTTCCCAGCTGGGAAGCGGCGCTGGGGTTTCCCCGCGTGCGCGCTGCCCGCCCTTCGCGCAGCCCGCCCTTCGCCCGCCCACGCCGTTCGCTGGGGTTTCCCCGCGCGCGCGCCGCCCGCCCT
This sequence comes from Erythrolamprus reginae, assembly GCF_031021105.1. Lineage (NCBI taxonomy): Eukaryota > Metazoa > Chordata > Lepidosauria > Squamata > Dipsadidae > Erythrolamprus > Erythrolamprus reginae. The sequence goes on along the minus strand of NW_027248480.1, from coordinate 256,743 downwards.
TCACCCACCCACGCCGTTCGCTGGGGTTTCCCCGCGCGCCGCCCGCCCTTCGCCCGTCCACGCCTTTGCTCGCACCGCTTCCCAGCTGGGAAGCGGCACTGGGGTTTCCCCGCGCGCGCACCGCCCGCCCTTCGCCCGCCCACGCCGTTCGCTGGGGTTTCCCCGTGCGCGCACCACCCGCCCTTCGCCCGCCCACGCCGTTGCTCGTGCCGGGAAGCGGCGCTGGGGTTTCCCCGCCCGCCCTTCACCCGACCACGCCGTTGCGGGGTCTTACCGGGGCAAGAGGGGGAAGACCCAGGGAAGCCGCCCAGCAGCTGATCTGCCCAGCGGGGAAACTCCATCATCTACGCATGCGTGGCCATAGAAAAAAAGGGCACGCATGCGCAGATGGTGTTGTTTACTTCCGGGTGGAAAAATCGCGATATAGCCGTTCGCAATGATCGGGATCGCGATACCCGGGGGATCACTGTATTTGAGAGAATTTTGTGACATGGGCAGTTTAGTCCCTAGAATTCACAGCCGTACCAACTAGGGCAGAAATGGAAAACTACAGCCCTTTTAGAAACATAGAAACATAGAAGTCTGACGGCAGAAAAAGACCTCATGGTCCATCTAGTCTGCCCTTATACTATTTTCTGTATTTTATCTTAGGATGGATATATGTTTATCCCAGGCATGTTTAAATTCAGTTACTGTGGATTTATCTACCACGTCTGCTGGAAGTTTGTTCCAAGGATCTACTACTCTTTCTGTAAAATAATATTTTCTCATGTTGCTTTTGATCTTTCCCCCAACTAACTTCAGATTGTGTCCCCTTGTTCTTGTGTTCACTTTCCTATTAAAAACACTTCCCTCCTGGACCTTATTTAACCCTTTTATTTAAATGTTTCGATCATGTCCCCCCTTTTCCTTCTGTCCTCCAGACTATACAGATTGAGTTCATTAAGTCTTTCCTGATACGTTTTATGCTTAAGACCTTCCACCATTCTTGTAGCCCGTCTTTGGACCCGTTCAATTTTGTCAATATCTTTTTGTAGGTGAGGTCTCCAGAACTGGACACAGTATTCCAAATGGGGTCTCACCAGCATTCTATATAGTGGGATCATAATCTCCCTCTTCCTGCTTGTTATACCTCTAGCTATGCAGCCAAGCATCCTACTTGCTTTCCCTACCGCCTGACTGCACTGTTCACCCATTTTGAGACTGTCAGAAATCACTACCCCTAAATCCTTTTCTTTTGAAGTATTTGCCAACACAGAACTGCCAATACAATACTCAGATTGAGGATTCCTTTTCCCCAAGTGCATTATTTTACATTTGGAAACATTAAACTGCAGTTTCCATTGCTTAGACCATTTATCTAGTAAAGCTAAATCATTTACCATATTACAGACGCCTCCAGGAATATCAACCCTATTGCACACTTTAGAGTCATCGGCAAATAGGCAAACCTTCCCTACCAAACCTTCCCCTATGTCACTCACAAATATATTAAAAAGAATAGGACTCAGAATACTCGCCATTAACAATAACTCTCTGATGTCTACGCTTCAGCCAGCTGCAAATCCATTGAACTATCCAGGGATTAAGTCCAATCTTCACTAATTTATCTATCAGCTCTTTATGTGGAACCGTATCAAAGGCTTTGCTGAAGTCCAGGTAGGCAATATCCACGGCACCACCTTCATCCAACACCTTTGTGACATAGTCAAAGAAATCAATGAGATTAGTCTGACATGATTTGCCTTCAGTAAAGCCATGCTGATTTGGGTCCAATAAGTTATTGTTTTTTAGGTGCTGATTTATCCTCTTTTTGAGTAGAGTCTCCATCATTTTAACTACAACTGATGTCAAGCTAACTGGCCTGTAGTTACCAGCTTCTTCTCTACTGCCCTTCTTGTGAATAGGCACAACACTGGCCATTCTCCAATCCTCAGGAACTTCTCCTGTTAACAAGGATTGGTTAAACAAATCAGTCGGGGGTAGTAATGACAGATCTGAGTTCTTTAAGAACTCTGGGGTGGATGCCATCTGGACCCATTGCCTTATTTATCTTTAATCGTTCAAGTTCTTCTAAGACATCGGCTTCTAAGATCACTGGAGCTGAATCCGTACAGCTGGAAGCAATGCTATATCCCTCTATAGTATTATTTTGTAAGGTGTCTTTTGAGAAAACTGAACAGAAGTAGCTATTGAAATGGTCAGCGATCTCCTTATTCCCATTAATGCATATATTATTCCCGGTACTAAGCTTCGTGATGCCGCAGTTTTTCTTCTTATCACTAATATATCTGAAGAAGGTTTTATCCCCCTTCTTTACAGATTTGGCAATTTCTTCCTCTTTTGAGGCTTTAGCAGCATATATTATCTGTTTCGCCTCCTTCTGTCTCATTTTATATACCTCCCTATCAGCTATACTTCCAGACTCTTTATACCTCCTATAGGCAGCCTTTTTTTCATTGACTATAGCCCTTACATCATTGCTAAACCATAGCGGTTTCTTCTTCCTTTTACCTTTAGTTATTTGTCTTACATACAGTCCAGTGGCTTTTAAGATGGCCTTTTTTAATACAGTCCACTGGATGCTCGCTCCTGCCATTTTATCCCTCCCCTTTAATTCATTATCTAAATATTCTCCCATTGCATTAAAATTTGTTTTTCTGAAATCCAATACTTTGGTTGCATTATAGGATTGCTCACAATGAGTTTTTACATCAAACCACAAACATAGATGGTCACTGCAACCTAAATTTTCTCCCACCTTGACATCTGAAACCCAATTCCCATTCGTAAAAACTAAATCTAGAATATTCTCCCCTCTAGTTGGTGTCTTAACCAGCTGTGCCAGAGCTGCTCCTGTAAAGGCCTCTACTATATTCTTACTTTTGCATGTAAGGGCACTGGGGATTTTCCAGTCAACATCAGGCATGTTGAAATCACCCATAACCACAATATCTCCCTTTACTGCCATTTGGGTAATTTCATCCACCATCTTGTTGTCATATTCCTCGGATTGCCCTGGAGGCCTATAGATCACCCCAATTCTAATGACAGAACCTTCTTTATTTTGCATGCAAATCCAGAGAGTCTCTAGATCTTGACACGTATTTTGAATTAGTGTTGTTTTTAGACTTTCTTTAATATAAATGGCTACTCCACCTCCCCTTCTCTCTATTCTATCCTTCCTATACAGTGTATATCCTGGTATGGATATTTCCCATTCATTAGAATCCTTAAACCATGTCTCAGTTATGGCAACCAGGTCCAAATTATCTCTAGATATTATGGCCATTAATTCACAGAGCTTGTTGCTCAAGCTTCGAGCATTTGTGCACATTACCCGAAGAACATTATTTTCGTTATTAGTTTGCCCCTTATCATCAACAACTACATCTATATTATTTGCAGCTCCCTTTTCATAAGCTTCCAAAAACTGCTTTATCCTCATTGGTCGGGGACAGAAATCACCCACATCAGTTACATCTCTGTCCCCTTTACCTAGTTTAAATGCCTGTCCAAAAAAGTTCTGAATTCCTCACCGAGCACCTGGGTACCTCTGTATGATGGATGCAAACAATCCCTCTTAAACAACTCCCTATTAGACCACCTACTGACATCATGACTTACATAGCCAAAACCTTCAGCTTTACACCACTGCCTTAACCACACATTAAACTCTCTGATACACGTTGTTTTATCCTCTTGGCCACAAACCGGTAACACCTCTGAGAAAGTCACTGAATCAGTTATTTTACCCAGCTCCACACTTAGACATTGAAAATCTCTTTTTACTACATTAACATTTTTCTGGGACAAATCATTTGTGCCAAGATGCACCACCACATCAACGTTATTACCTTTACTCACAGTCTTAACAATGTTTGTAATCCGCCTCCTGTCCCTGCTGGCAGTGGCCCCTGGGAGACACCTCAGCACCTTCACCACATCCTTGCTCTGTCCCAAATCAACACCTCTAATGGTCGAATCACCCACAAGAAAATGTGTCCTCTTTTTATTTCTACTAACTGTACTTGATGGTTTGGTGACATTTGGTGACATTTGGTGACATTTACGACAACTTCCCCTTTGAACATCCCCTCATTCTCTGCCTGAGGGACTTGTGGACTTCAACTCCCAGAATTCCTGAACCAGTGTGGGAACTGAATCCTGGGAAGATGAAGTCCACAGGTCATAAAAGGGGCCATAAATTTCCACATGCCTGGGCTAGAGGATTCTGTGAACATCTGAGATGCCGTTTCTGGAATAAATAGTTTGATCCAATAGGGTTGAGAAGAACCTTAAGAATTCCACATTTTTACAACAGTTCCTCCAGATCAGTATCTCTGAACCTCAGAAACTTTAAGATATCTAGACTTCATTTCCCAGGATTCTTGAGCAAAGCTAAAAAATTCTAGGAGTCGAAGTCCAGGCATCTTAAAGTTGCACGTTCCAGATTCTGCTACACTTTTTCTCTGAACTGAAAAAGTGAAGATGTAATACAAGGGCATTTTATTACATCTCCCTTTTCTTTGGTGAGAGGCACCACCGGGAATTCTAGGAACCCCATTAAGGGCCCTAACAGCCCGGAGTGGGTTCTGGCTTTCCTTACTGCTGGTTTGCTTCCTCCTTTGCCGCATGGGTGTGCATGCACAGTGCTTAAAAAATGAGCTTTTGTGCATGCACAGAAGCAAAAAACCAGATGGCAGCATGTCCAGCCAGCCATAGATGCTGGTTCAGTGAGTGGGGGAGGGGGATTCCCACTACTGCTCCTAAAGAACTGGTCCGAATAGGCAGAAAGCCACCTCTGCCACCACCAAACCATCCCCATGCCCAATAGCTGAAAATGTCAGGAGTATGGGAAACTGATAGCCACAGTCAAACATTTAATTACACTGGTCAACACACAAAAATCATCAGCAAAGGTAATATGTCTGGTTTATGGAGTGCTGATTCCAAAAATACAGTGGTACCTCTACCTAAGAACGCCTCTACTTACGAACTTTTCTAGATAAGAACTGGGTGTTCAAGATTTTTTTGCCTCTTCTCAAGAACCATTTTCCACTTACAAACCCAAGCTTCCAAAACTGTAACCGGAAAAGGCAGGGAGAAGCCTCCGCAGGTCCACTCTAGGAATCGCCTAGGAGGAAATGGTGCCGGAAAAGGCAGGGAGAAGCCTCTGTGGGGCCTCTCTAGGAATCTCCTGGGAGGAAACGGCCGGAAAAGGCAGGGAGAAGCCTCCGTGGGGTCTCTCTAGGAATCTCCTGGGAGGAAACAGCCTCCACCCTCCCTGTGGTTTCCCCAATTGCGCACATTATTTGCTTTTACATTGGTTCCTATGGGAAGAATTGCTTCTTCTTACAAACTTTCCTACTTAAGAACCTGGTCACGGAAAGTTTGTAAGTAGAGGTACCAAATGTATGTTCAGTTTTGTTCTATCACATAAAGTTTCTGATATACAGTAGAAGCATTTTTGTCATTACATTATTTCTACATTTTCAATGTATGTGGTAATTAATTCTTTTCTTAATGCCACCAGTATATTTCCTATACCTTATAATAACGATGCTGCTCCTTGAAAATTATACCTGCTACAGAAAAACTAAACACATTTTTTAAATCAGAACAAGAAAAAAAATATTCAGAAAATTACAAGGTCAACTGCGACCTTTACAAAAAACATTTTAATAGACCTGTGTTATTAATGTATCTGTAGTGAATTTAAGGCAGAGATTTCTTTCTGCTAGATACGAAAGAAACTTACATTTGTTCATTCAGCTCCTGTTAATAATGAATCATCTGCCCAATAAATAAACATGGAAGGAAAACCCAGAGATTCCAAAATCCACATTTGATACCCAAGAAACATTTATTTATTGATTGATTGATTTATTTATTAAATTTGTATGCCGCCCCTCTCCGTAGACTATGCTTTTTGACATAAAGATCTGCAGCTTTTTGAACCCAGGCGGTAATGGGCAGCCAAAATTTTTATTGCCACACTCTGCCTGTGGGTTATTTTGGGTGTGTGGCTTAATGGTCATATGATTGGGCAGGAGTGGCTTGCTGGCCATATGACCAGGTGGGAGTGGCTTGAACGATCATCATCGTGCAAGTGAACTGTTAAGGCCTCGACTTACAACCTCACCAGTGTCACTTACGGTACTGGGATGTCAATTTGCTTTGTGTTTCCTGCGCTCTCCTTCTTGGGTCGCCCCCTCCCGCCTCAGTCTGGGTTGGCAGGCGAACGGGTGCTGCCAGAAACATAAATGCTGCCAGCACCGCTTCCACCCATACCTGGGAGCCGGGCAGGAGAGAGGGAAGCTCATCGAAGGCCAGGAAGGAGGAAAGAGGAAAAAAGCAACGAGCACAGATGCAGCAGCACAGCGACAGCAGCAGGGAAAAAGAGGAGCGGAGCTGAGCCCAGTAATCCAGGAAGTGAGAGCCGCCAATCAGCTGGAGCTGCACACACATCTTCATTTCCGCCGGTGGAACTGTGTTCCACCCCGTCCTGCCTGCTGCTCACCCCTGAATCCAGGCGGATCCTGAGGGGCAGCTGGATGAAACCTGGGATTTTTCAAGGCAGACCCACAATGGGAGGTTTTGGCTTGCCCGACACACGAGTTGTTGTTATCCTCTTGTCCAAAGAGCTTAACAGTGAGGTCTTGTAGAAGGGCAAAGTGTGTGTGTGTCTTTGTGAGATGGGTGACAGTTGAAAGAAAGATCAGAGAAGAGGAAGCACAGGAGGATGCAACCAGGTGAAGGAAGAAAGGAAGGTTGGAAGAGAAGGAAGGAAGCAGAGAGAAGAGGGAGGGAGGGAAAGAAAAGGAAGAAAGGGAGATAGGGAAGGGAATGGGGAGGATGAGAAGGTAGGAAGGAGAGAGAGTGGAAGAAGAAAGGAGGGAAGAAAAGAGAAAAGGGAGAAAGAAGGAAAGAAGGGGAATAGAGAGAAGGTAGAAAGGAAGGGAAGGAGAGAAAAAAGGGAGAGAAATAAGGGAAAGGAAAGGAGGCTGGAGAAAAGGAAGAAAAAGGATGGAGGGGAATAGGGAAAAGGCAAAAAGGAAGGCAAAGAGGGAGGAGAAGAAAAAAGGGAGGGAGAGAAAGAAACGAAGGGAGGGAGGGATGAAGGGAAGGATGGGAACGGAGGGGAGAAGGAAGGAAGGCCCCCAAATAGCGGCTTGCATAAAGAGAAGCCAGAGGAGCCCCCACCTGCCCGTCCTCTCGCCTTGCCCGCATTTGGGGCGGGGGAGGAAGAAAAGGAGGCCCCTCTTCCCCTCCGCACCCCTCCCCATCCACCGCCTTCCCATCCCGCGCGCGCCCGGCCTGCCCGGCTCGTCCCCTGAGCCCTCCCCCCACCTCGGTCCCCTCTCCCCTCCTCCTCCTTCTCCTCCCGGAGAAAAAACGGGAGGGGGGGAGACCCATCTTCGCCCTTCCCCCGCCCCCAAAAGACGGCCGCAGACTCTCCGCTTGCCCAGGTAAACTCCGGCCGCGTTTTGGCCGCTGCTTTTTCTTTTCCTTTAGGGCAAAAATCTTCGCTTCTCGAAGGAAGAACGGACGGGGTTGGTGGGGGGGTTGTAGGCTCTCATCTGCGCCTACTTTTCCCAGGTCTTTCCAACGGAGATCTTCAACCCCCCCCCCCCCCCCCGTTTAAGCCAACAAAGTCCAGTACGTATATTTGGGGTGGGTTGGGGGGAGTTTTCGAAGGTGGGGGGCGGACTACTCTTTCCCCACGGATCCAATCCGGTCTTAGAGGGAGGGTCTCTCTCTCTCTCTCTCTCTCCAAATCCAAACACACACACCCCAGGTTTCCACACTATGGGGCATAATCTCCCCTCCCCCAAGAAAAAAATCCGGTGCAGAAAGGAAAGAAGGAACAGGAGAAAGAAAGAAAGGAAAGAAGGAAGAAAGGAGGAAAGAAAGAAAGAAGGGAAAGGGGTAGGAAGAATGAGAAAACGTAAAGAAAAAGAGAAGGGATGGAGGGAGAAAGAGAAAGAAAAGGCAGTAAGGGAGAGCGGGAGGGGAACGTGGAGGAGGAGATGGTAGGAAGGAAGGAAGGAGGAGGAGGGAGGTGGAAGAGGAAGGGAAGGAGGAAGGAGGAAAGGACATATGGATTGCGGAGGGATCAACCATGGTAGTTCCTCTTTTTATGTGTTGCAGGATGATGGTTAGGGAAGGAGGGAAAAATAATCAAAAGGAAGGAAATGAAGGGAAGGAAGGAAAAAGAAAAGGAGAAGGAAGGAAAAGATAATAGAATAAAACAAGAAAAATGAGAGGGAGGGATCAGAAGGAAGAAATGAGGGAAAGAAAGGAATAATCAGAATCAATCAATACATCTATCTATCCTCCTTCCATCATGTATCTATTATCTCTACCTCATATATTTCTCTGATCTACTACATCATCTGTCTATCATTATCTTTCTATGTTCCTTCTTTTCTTCTCTTATATCTATCTCTTGTATCTATCTATTGCATCATTTGTCTGTCTGTCTGTCTATCTTCGATCTATCTATCTATCTATCTATCTATCTATCTATCTACCTACCTACCTGCCTGCCTACCTTCTAACGTCTATCTCTTATGTCTTTCTATCTATTGCATCATCTTTCTGTCTGTCTATCTACCTGCTACCTACCTACCTAATTACCTATCTATCTACCTACCTTCCTACCTACCTTCCTACTTACCTACTTACCTACTTACCTACCTACCTATCTATCTATCATTATCCATCTAGCTATATGCATCTACCTACCTACCTACCTATCTATCGTTATCTATCTAGCTATCTATGCATCTACCTACCTACCTACCTACCTATCTATCTCTATCTATCTATCTCTCTATCTCTATCTATCTCTATCTATCTATCTCTCTATCTCTCTATCTCTATCTATCTATCTAGCTCTATCTCTCTATCTCTCTATCTCTCTATCTCTATCTATCTCTCTATCTTTCTATCTCTCTATCTCTCTATCTCTATCTATCTATCTCTATCTATCTATCTCTATCTATGTATCTATCTATCTATCTATCTATCTATCTATCTATCTATCTATGTATCTATCTATGTATCTATCTATCTACCTACCTACCTACCTATCTATCATTATCCATCTAGCTATCTATGCACCTACCTATCTACCTACCTACCTACCTTCCTACCTACCTATCTATCTACCTACCTACCTACCTATTTTAATTCCCTTCCAGGTTCAACTGGCAGTCATGCGCTGGTGGGTGGTTTTGCTTTTCGTGGCAGCTGCATGGGCTGTGGGGGCCCACGCCAAGAGGTGCAACAAAGCCCTTTGTGCCAGTGACGTCAGCAAGTGTTTGCTGCAGGTAAGGAGTTGGGACCAGTAAGCTACGGCTGTGATCCAGGTGCAAACACTTAAGTTTGAGAAACAAATGAGTAGCAATTACAGGTAGTCCTCGACTTGCGACCACAATTGAGCCCAAAATATTTGTCGGTAAGGAAGACATTTGTTAAAGTGAGATTTGCCCCATTTTACGACTTTGCTTGACCCGTTTGTTCAGTGAATCCCCCCAGTTGTTAAGTTTAATAACATGGTCATTAAGCGAACCTGGTTCCCTGCCTTGACTTTGCCTGTCAGAAGGTCGCAAAAGGGGATCACGTGACAATCATAAATATAAACCAATTGTCAAGCATCCAAATGTAAACCATGTCACCATTGCAAGCTGCAATGGTCACAAGAGTGAACAACGGTCGTAGTTTGCTTTCCCTCCCAACTTCAAACAGTCGAACTACTAAACGGTCGTATGTTTGAGGACTGCTGGTGATTTCAGTTTTGTCGTTTGGGACGTCTCTCTTTGGGCGCACGCAGAAGCCTGAATGTTTTGGGGGGAAGAAAGCTGATATTGCCGTAACCAATTATTTTGGCAACTTCTCTCAACAGGAAATGTGCCAGTGCAAAGACAACCGTACCCGTTGCTGTCGGCAGTGCGCGTTCTGCCTGGCTAAACTCTGGCAGCCTTGCTGTGACTGCGTAGGTGAGATGATTTGCCCTCTGGCTGGGAAAGGGAGAAGGGGGGGTGGCGCAGGAAATGGGGATTTCCCAACCCCTGTGATGGCGAACCTATGGCACGTATGCCACAGGTGGCATGCAGAGCCATGTGCGCAGGCACGCAAGCCATTTTCCTAGCTCAGCTTGGGATAGGATAGAATAGAAAATATGGAATGGAGTAGAACAGAACAGAACAAACAGAACAAGAACAAAACGGAACAGCATAAGGGACCCCAGATGTATTCTAGTCCAGCCCCTTGCTCAAGCAGGAGACCCTATGCTATCTGGGACCGCCTTCTGCCGCATGAATCCCAGCGACCGATTAGGTCCCACAGAGTTGGCCTTCTCCAGGTCCTGTCGACTAAACAATGTTGTTTGGCGGGTCCCAGGGGAAGAGCCTTCTCTGTGGCGGCCACGGCTCTCTGGAACCAGCTCCCCCCAGAGATTAGAACTGCCCCCACCCTCCTTGGCTTTCATAAACTCCTTAAAACCCACCTTTGCCGCCAGACATGGGGGAATTGAGACATCTCCCCTGGGCCTATACAATGTATGTATGGTATGATTGTGTGTATGTCTGCTTAATAACGGGTTTTTAAAAATGTTTGTAATTTATTAGATTTGTCATGAATTGTTTTATTGCTGTTGTGAGCGGCCCCGAGTCTACGGAGAGGGGCGGCATACAAATCAAATAAAATCAAATAAAATCAGATCAAATCAAATCAAATCACAAAATAAAATAAAATAAAATAATAAAATAAAATTTCAGACAAATGGCTGTCTAATCTCTTTAAAAACCTCCAGTGATGGAGCACATACAACTTCTAGTGGCAAGCTGCTCCATTGGTGAATTGTGACTCTTCTTACCATTTGTGAGCTCCTGACAATGGCAGGCATTCACTTTTAAAAATGTGGCAAGAAAGGTTATACAACACAGGGCAAAATTCGCTTAACAACTGTCTTGCTTAACGGTGGAAATTTTGGGCTCAACTGTGGTCGGATGTGGAGAACCGCCTGTCATTTAAGTGTCCTTTGTTCCTCGCCCGTTTTCTCCTCCTTGCCGTCTCCTCTCAAGGTCTGTGTGACGAACGCATTTCATCTGCTTCCCACCCGGCCCAACGAAGTTCCATGCATGATTTGGTGTCTCCGGTACCATCCCTGTTCCGGGCCCTCCTGGCGCTCTCCAATAACCACCCTGCTCTCGGCTGGAGCATCGTGACCCTGTCGTTAGAAGAGGAACTTCGGCAAAACCACGTGGACACCGGACACCTTCTGCTGGGACCGCATACAGGTATGCCCAGAGAGGGAGGAGCATGCAGAGTAGGGGGCCTTGGAGTTCTTCTAGCACACGTGTATGTGTCCACATCCATTCCCTCCCGCATCCCCAGACATGCGCCCTCCCTGCACTGCGCCTGTGCACATCCCTCCCCTTTCCCATGCAAGCATACAAGTCTCATAAGAACATAAGAGCATAAGAAGAGCCATGCTGAATTGGGCCAAAGCCCATCGAGTCCAGCATTCTGTGTCCCACAGTGGCCTGCCAATTGTCCATGGGGATCTTGAGCAGAGAGCGAAGGCAAGACCCTCCCTTTCCCTTGACCCCCAACAAATGGTACCCAAGGGAATCCTGCCTGCCTCAAACAACATAGAGGAGGCACATGGACATCTGTTTCAATAACCACCATGGATACACTTGGCATCCACAAATCAGTCTAATCCTGCCTTGAAGCTCTCCACGGCTGTCACGACCTCTTTGGAAGGGAATTCCATCAACCATGGACCCTCTGGGTGAAGAAATATTTCCCTTGATTTGTCCTCATTTTCTTACCTATGAGCTTTAGGGAGGGCCCCCTTGTCCTAGTATTGTGTGATAGAGAAAAGAATTTTTCTCTATCCACCTTTTCTATCCCATGCATGATTTTATACACTTCGATCAAATCAAGCCCCACTGAAGCCTGGGACGGTGAAAAACAGGTAAACCGGATTTCCAGTTTGACCGTTGTACCGATTTTCAAACTCCGGAACCTCCAGGGAAACTTCCTGAAGCCCGGAGTGTGGAAAACAGCACAACAGGCAGACCAGGGGTCCATTTTTCCAAACTTCTGATTTGCCCATTTTTGCACTCTGGGGTTCAGGGAAAGCTTCCGGAGAGCAAAACGGCTTTTCCCAAGGCCCAAAACCACATGCACACTGAAACTGACATATGGAGAAGCCTCCTTTGCCCTCCGCAGTCTGCATTGGTTGCCAGTTTCCGGTCACAATTCAAAGTGTTCGTTATGACCTATAAAGCCCTTCATGGCACCGGACCAGATTATCTCCTTCTGCCGCACGAATCCCAGCGACCAGTTAGGTCCCACAGAGTTGGCCTTCTTCGGGTCCCGTCGATGAAACAATGTCATCTGGCAGGACCTAGGGGAAGAGCCTTCTGTGTTAAAGCCCCGACCCTCTGGAACCAGCTCCCCCCAGAGATCAGAATTGCCCCCACTCTCCTTGTCTTTCGTAAACTCCTTAAAACCCACCTCTGCCGTCAGGCATGGGGGAATTGAGATATTTCTTCCCCGCAGGCCTATACAATTTATGTATGGTATATTTGTGTGCATGTTTGGTTTTTAATAAGGGTTTTTGGTTATTTTAAATATTAGATTTGTCATATGCTGTTTTATTGTTGTTGTTAGCCGCCCCGAGTCTACGGGGCGGCATACAAATATAATAAATAAATAAGTAAGTAAGTAAGTAGGTAAGGAAGGAAGGAAGGAAGGAAGGAAGGAAGGAAGGAAGGAAAAAGAAAGACAGACAGAAAGAAAGAAAGAAAGAAAGAAAGAAATAGGTTGGACAGCCATTTTGTTTGAAATGGGCTAAGGTCTCCTGCTTGAGCAAGGGTTAGACTAGAAGACCTCTAAGCTCGCTCCCAACTCTGTGATTCAGTTATCAACCTTTCTCTTTCTCGTTGGCAGACCTGGCACTTCCGGATCCGGATACCGCCAAGGGCCCGAATGCAACAGCACCAGTTTGCCAGTCCATTTACTTCAACGACTGCCTGTCCATGAGCCGCTGCCGCGCAGCCTGCCAGTCAGTGGGTGCTTGGCGCTACCGCTGGTTTCACAGCGCCTGCTGCCAATGCCTGGGGCCGGACTGCCAGGGCTACGGAAGTGCCCACGCCAATTGCTCCAACTGCCAGGACTGAGCGGTGTTGCTTTCTCCTTCTCCGACTCGCAGAGCGTCGCACAGCCTCCCCCTCCCTGCAAACCGCATGCCGCCATTACAGGAAGTCCTCGACTTAACAACCGCAACGGTCAATGCCCAGCATTTATGTTGTTAAGCGAGGCATTTGTTAAATTGAGTTTTGTCCTGTTTTACGACCTTTCTTGCACACGGTCGTTAAGCAACTCGCCGCAGTTGGTAAGTGAGTAACGTGGCTGTTAAGTGAATCCGCCATCCCCGTTTTGAAGGTCGCAAAAGGGGATCACACAACCTTGGTTGGGACACAACAAGAGTCCTAAGTATGAATACGCAGCCAGGCCTTGGAATTTTGACCACAGGGGGCTGTTACAAAGGTCATTAAGTGTGAAACGCGGTCATAAGTCAGTTTTTTTCCAGTTCCATTGTCACTTTGAACAGTCACTAAATGAATTAATGTAAGTCGAGGACTTAGCTGTACTGCTTCTTGCTTCAGCTTTTTCCAAACCCAGATATTTTCAGCAGCCAGGACAATTTTTGGGGGGGGGGGACAAAAGACCCCTGCCCAGTCTGGTCTTTCCTTCTGCAACTGGGGATCCATCTGTCTTGCGACCCCCATCTCGTATTTTTTTCTTTCCTTCAAATGCGCCCCCCCCCCATTTTTTCTAAATCAGCTGACATCAGCCCTGTGCGCAAATCCTCGAATCCTTTCTTTTCAATGATAAAATATCTTTGTAGTATTTTGTAGTAATAAAATTAATGGGGGAAACATGGCTGCCTGATGTGGGTTAACTTTAAGAGGGAATTTATTTATTATTTATTCATTCATTCATTTATTAAATTTGTATGCCGCTCCTCTCCGCAGACTTGGGGCAGCTCACAAAAGCAACAAAAAAAAATATACTGTATAATACAATTTCAATAATTAGAAAGCTAAAAACCCATAATTTTTTAAAAAAACATGCACACAACATACCATACATAAACAGTACAGTATAGGCCTGAAGATATTTCAGTTCCCCCATGCCTGACAGCAGAGGTGGGTTTTAAGGAGTTTGCGGAAGGCAAGGAGGGTGGGGGCAGTTCTAATCTTAGGGGGGAGCTGGTTCCAGAGGGTTGGGGCTGCCACAGAGAAGGCTCTTCCCCTGGGACCCGCCAAACGACATTGTTTAGTCAACGGGACCCGGAGAAGGCCAACTCTGTGGGACCTAATCGGTCGCTGGGATTCATGCGGCAGAAGGCAATCACGGAGATATTCTGGTCCGATGCCATGAAGGGCTTTATAGGTCAAGAATTTGTGGTTCTGACTAACCCACAGGTCGATCGGAGCTGTTTGGAACATGTTTCTGGGTTTAGCGAGTTGTGAGAACATCACCCGCTTGCTGTCATCATAGTTTAAAACAGTTAAAAGGGGCTTATTGAGCAGAGGTGCTCCTGGGGGTTCGGATGGAGGGTGCCAGCTTGACTTTTTTCATTTTTTGCCAAAATGGAGCTCGCTGCTAAGGGAGGAACAGAGGCAATGTGAGGAAGGGCACATATTGTATGAATGTGTTTGCCCACAAATTGTTCTCTCTGGATTCCCTCTAACAATGGCTGCAGAAACACTATCCTCTCTAGATCAGGGTTTCTCAACTTTGCCAACTTATTTATTTATTAGATTTGTATGTCACCCCTCTCCGCAGACTGGGGGCGGCTCACAACGATAACAAAAAACAATGTATCACAAATCTAATATTAAAAAGTCTCTTAAAAAACCCTTATTTACAAAAACAAGACACACACACAAGCATACCATTCATAAATTATATAGGCCAGGGGAAATGTCTCAGTTCCCCCATGCCTGACGGCAGAGGTGGGTTTTAAGAAGTTTGCAAAAGGCAAGGAGGGTGGGGGCAATCCTAATCTCTGGGGGGAGCTGGTTCCAGAGGGTCGGGGCCGCCACAGAGAAGGCTCTTCCCCTGGGTCCCGCCAGACGACATTGTTTAGTCGACAGGACCCGGAGAAGGCCAACTCTGTGGGACCTAACCGATCACTGGGATTCGTGCGGTAGAAGGCGGTCCTGGAGATATTCTGGTCCGACTCCATGAAGGGCTTGAATTCCCAGAATTCCCTTAGCCAGGAATTCTGGGAGTTGAAGTCCAAATATTTTCAAGTTGCCAAGGTTGGGAAATACTGATCTAGATTAAGAGTCTCCAAAGGTGGCAACTTTGAAGATGTTGGACTTTCTGGTTCCCAGAATTCCTGTAAGCCTTGCTGAGTAACTTTAAGACGGGTGGACTCCAGTTCCCAGAATTCCTCAGTCAATTGTGCTTTAAGGTGGGTGGACTTCAATTCCCAGAATTCCTCAGTCATGCTGAGGAACTTTAAGACGGGTGGACTCCAGTTCCCAGAATTCCTCAGTCAATTGTGCTTTAAGGTGGGTGGACTTCAATTCCTAGAGTTCCTCAACTAGGATTGCTAAGGGAATTCTGGGAATTGAAGTCCACCTGTCTTACAGTGGCCCAGTTTGTAGAGCCTTGCTCTAGAGATCAATATATGTGGACTTCAACTCCCAGAATTCATCAGCCAGTCCACCTGTTATGGTCCTAAGTTGAGTTGGTCACAAAAATGCATTATCCATGTGACTGAGCCAATTTTATGTCCTTTTTGCAGTTGTCATTAAGTGAATGCCACATTCATTAAACAATCTCATTGTTCACAATTGAGCATTTTACCCCAAACCAGAAGTAAATAGTACTACGTATAGGGTTTTTTTTCTCAAAAATGTCATGAAACACAGTGGAACGAACACAGGACATTAAAGTGTCCTGTAATGCAGTGTTTCCCAACCTTGTCAACTTTAAGATATCTGGACTTCAACTCCCAGAATTCTAATAATAATAATAATAATAATAATAATAATAATAATAATAATAATAATAGTCTTCGGAGAGAGGTGGCATACAAATTTAATAAATCTAGTACTGTACTGTAATATGGTAAATGATTTAGCTTTACTAGATAAATGGTCAAAGCAATGGAAACTGCAGTTTAATGTTTCCAAATGTAAAATAATGCACTTGGGGAAAAGGAATCCTCAATCTGAGTATTGCATTGGCAGTTCTGCTTTAGCAAAAACTTCAGAAGAAAAGGATTTAGGGGTAGTGATTTCATGAATGGGAGAAAAGATATATAAAATATAGGAGACACTAGGGATTTGTAATCATTTTTTAAAATTGTTCTTTTAAAAACAGTATTGTTTTTATTTGTTGTAAGCGCTCAGGATATCCTTGAGGAGGCATAAATTAGATATATATATATATATATATATATATATATATATATATATATATATATATATATATATATATATATATATGACGGTCTTGGTATATTCGGGTTTCTTCCCGTGTAGGATTTGGAAATTTCTGGCGACGTTTCGATGAGGTCTCACTCATCATCTTCAGGCTGGTGTTTCTGTCCTTGTTCTCAGGCGAACAATGCGAGACCTTAGCTGCCTTCCTTCTATAAATACTGGTGGCTGGGTGTGGTTTGATGGCTCAGCAATTGCCTGCTGTGTAGAAACTTCCTGGTGAGTCAGAGGGGTAACAATTGGGGTCGTTGTTGTAGCTGAGGTATGCTGATTAGTTAATGGTTGTAGATTAGGCGTGATGTCCTGGGTAGTTAGAACTTGCAGGCTGCTAGATTGCTTTATAATGTGTGTCCTGAGTCTGGTTTCTGTGGCTGGGATATGTTTGAGGGCTGGTTTCCAGATGTCTGGTAAGCGAGAGGTATCATCCCGCTTGTTCATATTTTGGGGATGTTTTTCTATCTCTATCTAGAAAAACATCCCCAAAATATGAACAAGCGGGATGATACCTCTCGCTTACCAGACATCTGGAAACCAGCCCTCAAACATATCCCAGCCACAGAAACCAGACTCAGGACACACATTATAAAGCAATCTAGCAGCCTGCAAGTTCTAACTACCCAGGACATCACGCCTAATCTACAACCATTAACTAATCAGCATACCTCAGCTACAACAACGACCCCAATTGTTACCCCTCTGACTCACCAGGAAGTTTCTACACAGCAGGCAATTGCTGAGCCATCAAACCACACCCAGCCACCAGTATTTATAGAAGGAAGGCAGCTAAGGTCTCGCATTGTTCGCCTGAGAACAAGGACAGAAACACCAGCCTGAAGATGATGAGTGAGACCTCATCGAAACGTCGCCAGAAATTTCCAAATCCTACACGGGAAGAAACCCGAATATACCAAGACCGTCATACCTGTACCCGTGAAAATCTACGAAAACAAATATATATATATATATATATATATATATATATATATATATATATATGTATATATATATATATATATATATATATATATATATATATATATATATATCGGTGTAGGGACTCCTGCTTGAACGGCGGGGGGTGGGGCGGGACCGACTAGATGACCTACAAGGTCCCTTCCAATTCTAGTAATTAATGTAATCTTATATAATCTAGCAACAATAGCAGCGCCCGGTTATCCTCTTTAGACGCGTTACTAAGATCCTCTCTTAACTCAGGGACCTGTTGCACGCCCGGAACGGCTCGTTCCGACAACCCGCAAAACCCCGAGTTCCCTAACCCCGCTTGAGCTCGAAGGCACGGGCAGTCAAGAAGGGATTCGGGGAAGGAAGGTTGGTTTCCTCCGCCTCCCCGGCTTGGAAGCGCCGACGCTCCGTCCGCCCCGCCGTGAACGTTCCGGAACGTGTGAAGGCACAATGAGCCCCTGGAGCACGTGCAGAGCGCCGAACGGCCCGGAGCCTCCCCTGGCCGGGCGCTCGGGGCTCCTCCAGCCAATGGCAGCCGGCCCAGCCTCTCCCGCGCCCGGCCAGCCAGCCAGCGCCCCCTCGCCAAGCGGAGACCCGGAGCGCGGGCAAGCGGTGGGTGAGTGGCCCGGGGAGACCGAGCCGGGCGGCCCCAAGCTTCTCCTCCACCGGCCGGCGCCCTTGCGCGCGCTCCGCTCGCTCTCTTCTCCCTTCCGCCTCTGCCCCCCTTTCCCCCCCTAACGGCGCCTGCTTCGCCCCGCTTCCTCCGCGGCCTTTGTTTCCCTGGCCCCGAACGGGGTCTCCCGGGACTGGGAAGGGGGAAGAGAAAAAAAGCGGACCGGCGCTGGGCTTAGCTGGGCGACCGCCTGGCCACCGGTAGGGGAGGCTCTTAAAAAGTGGGGTGGGGGAAGAGCCCAGGGGCCGTGCAACATGGGTCCCGGTGTTAAGAGTACGGGGGAACAGGACAAAGGGACGGCGGGGAGGAAGAGGAAGGGCAAGGCCACGGGGAGGAGGGAGGGGGCGGTGTTGAAGAGGCCTCTCTTTCGAAGAAGGGAAAAGTGGGCGATGAGCGATGGGGAGGAAGCAGGTTTTTGGGGGGCAGGGGAAGCGTGGGTCCCGCGAAAGGGAAGCTTGCTTTCGCGGAGGCGCGTGGTTAGCGGCAACGCGTCCTCTCTCTCTCTCTTTCCCTGGGGCTGGGACGCAAATGTGTGGGGATTCAGATATACTGAGTGGCGTTCTTCACTGAGGACTGGCTCCTTAAGGTCCTCCCGCAAAGCCCAGGTTGGTTTGTTTTCTAAGGAAGGGAATAGGAAGAGCCCAGTTCGAAGAGGTGGCGTGGAGGGAAGGAGGAAGGGGCGAGTTGGTGGGAGCCACCTTAGGATTTGGGGTGGGGGTTGCACAGAGTAGGCTGGCGTGGAGATTGGGATGGGGAGACCAGAGATGAGCCAATGAGATGGATGAATGTGCAGCTGTTTAGGGGAGCTCTTAAAAGTGTGTGTGTGGAGGGGGAGCAATCTTGGGACACCAGAGCCCAGCATGCACAGCCGCTCTCTGAGGGGAGCTGTTGAGAAGCAATCTTGGGACACCAGAGCCCAGCATGCACAGCCACTCTCTGAGGGGAGCTGTTGAGAAGCAGTCTTGGACACCAGAGTCTAGCATGCACAGCCACTCTCTGAGGGGAGCTGTTGAGAAGCAATCTTGGGACACCAGAGCCCAGCATGCACAGCCACTCTCTGGGGGGAGCTGTTGAGAAGAAATCCTGGGACACCAGAGCCCAGCATGCACAGCTGCTCTCTGGTGATGCTGCTTTTCTCAAAGTTGGGTTTCTCTACTCCGTTTGAAAGAACTAGATCCCCCATAAAAGTGAACGTAGTGCACAATTCTTTACACCTTGCTTGCCAAGAAGTAAGTCCTGTGCAGCAACTTGCAATAGGTAGCATCTTTCTCTCAGCAAGTGAGTAACTACTATCTCTTCCTGCTGCCGCTGGTTGATCTGCAATTAGGAAACCCATGGAACAAAGATGCTAGCTGACCCACTAGGCTAAAAACTCCAGCTTTACACAGCAAATATTGTCGGGCCTGTGTTACGTTTGTCTGCAACTGCTGCACGATTAATCCCCCATTTTACATAAAAAGCCTAGTCCTCAAGTTGCGACTGCCACAAAACTCAAAATTTTACATTGCCAAGCGAAACACTTGCTGAGCAAGCTTTGTGACTCATTTTACGACTCTTCCTGTCATTAAGTGAATTGCTGCAATCGTTAGATTAGTTAACCCGGTTTTGAAGTGAATCAGATTTCCCCTTCGGCTTTGGCCAGGACACAAAGGGGGAATCCACGTGCGACTCCCAAGATAACGGCAACGGTCATAAATGTGAGTCAGTTGCCAAAGCATCCGAAGGTAAATCCCGTGACTGTGGGAGATGTTGCAACGGTCATAAGTCCGGGGTGGTGGTTCCTGAGTCGCTTGTTTCAATGCCGTCGTAACTTTGGATGACCACTAAATGAACTGTTGTAAGTGGAGGACTGCCTCTATTACAGGGAGAGTGGAGGGGCCAGAAATGTGGCCTTTGCTTTGCATCAAGAGATACGTCCATCAAACATTGTGGTAGAAACCCTCTCCCATTCAGAAAATGCCCAGGGCATCCTTGGTGGCATTTTTCATTTTTAAGGAGGCTTTAAAAATAGAGAGATAAATATTTTAAGGGAGGTGAACTGAGGAAGCCAAAGATGGAGAGGAGGGTGGGGGGAAAGCGAGAGGGCAAACTCAGAAAAGTCCTGGTGAGAAAGAAAACATTAGGACTCTGCCCCCACACACATTCCTAGCCCCCCTCTCCCCCTTCTTTCCTTAAAGAGCCAGCGTCCCTTGGTGTGAGAAACTCCGCCTCCTGTTTTCCCAGCGTGCCTTGCAGGGAATAGGAAAGAAAGAAGGAAGGAAACTCCTGAAGTGGGAGGGAGGAATTAAAAAAAAAAAAAGTAAGTACAGCACAGCGGCCAGAATTCAGTGAAGAGATTTTAAGACGGGTGGGGCGAATGGCAAGACCGGGAGGGGAGGCCACTGGAGAAAGGTTTGTTGTTGGGTGGGCACAAAGAAAGCATCCTTGAGGACGTTTGGGGCCGCAAAGCTTGTGGGAAAAAAGAGATTTCGCTGGTGTTTCACATCTGATATCCTTCCAGAAATCCATCCAGGGTAGTTCCCGTGCACGCACACATGCACACACAAACACACGCACAGGAGAGAAAAAACGTTCGCTCCTCCTGAAATGCATTTACTGAGCAAGATCCATTATTCCATTAGTGGCAGGATTTACTGAGAGGCTGTCTGGCTTTTGGGGGATGCTGCGAATGGAGCCGCTTCCCATGAATTTTGACTTCAGGCACCTCATTTCCTCTTGTCATTTAAAGTGGCATTAATTGCCCCATTATTTCCATATTATCTGTTTGCTAAGTTGAAGCCATCTGTTTTCTTTTTGCCACGGCTATTAAAGTGAAATTGGCTCTTCAGCCTGATTAGCACAACGGGCCTGGGCGCTGCATTTCGTTTCAATTTATTACCTCCCCAGGTTTTAAGTTCCTGGGTTATATAAATTAGTGCGCTTTGAAACACCGTCAGTTCCTCCAAATAGACTCTCCAGATTAAAAAAAGCTTCCAACAGATTTCAGGGGTGATGCGAAAAGAATACCAATAAGGCAGGGGGGAACGGGCTTTAGCAAAAGGAATTTGCGTTTGTGAATAGGAAGCTGGGACTGAATACTATTGCCTCCTTTTCTATTGAAAGAATTGAAATAAAAGACCAACCGTTTGATTAATCAAGGTTTAATAAGCCAAATTAGAAACTGTAATTTATAAATTAATATACATTGAATGTTTCATGCTTCAGGTTAAACCAAAAATCGCTCACATTTTAGCTTGGGGAGGGGCAATGTGAGATCTCTGGTACTGTGTTTACATGGATAATGCACAAAAATATTTTTTTTTTTGCTCCAGAAACCTGTTAAGATTACGAGATATATATATATATATCTATATATAACTATATTTACAGCAGCACGAAGCTTACAACTTCAGCCTGATGATGGTGAATGTGATTTCACCGAAACGTTGCATAGACATGCAAAATATTACACGGGGCAAAACCCGAACTCAGAACAATCTACATATATATATATATGTTTTCGTAGATTTTCACGGGTACAGGTACAACGGTCTTGGCATATTCGGGTTTCTTCCCGTGTAGGATTCAGACATTTCTGGGACCTCATTGAAACGTCGCCAGAAATTTCTGAATCTTACACGGGAAGAAACCCGAATATGCCAAGACCGTCATATATATAAATATGTGATATATATATATATATCACATGTTTTTGCTGAATATTTAAAATTAAGGGAGACTAGGATAGCGCTATTTTGGCCCATATATATACAGTGTTCCCTCGATTTCTGTGGGGGATGCGTTCCGGGACCGCCCGCGAAAGTCGAATTTCCGCGAAGTAGAGATGCGGAAGTAAACACACTATTTTGGGCTGCGAACAGTGTCACAAGCCTTCCCTTAACACTTTAAACCCCTAAACTGCAATTTTCCATTCCCTTAGCAACCTTTTAGATTATTACTCACCATGTTTATTTATTAAAGTTTATTAAAAAAAATATTTATTAAAGGCAGATGAAAGTTTGGCAATGACACATGACGTCATTGGGCAGGAAAAACCGTGGTATAGGGAAACAACCCGCAAAGTATTTTTTAATTAATATTTTTGAAAAACCGTGGTATAGACTTTTCGCGAAGTTTGAACCCACGAAAATCGAGGGAACACTGTATATATATTCGTAGATTTTTACGGGTACAGGTATGAAGGTTTTGGCATATTCAGGCTTCTTGTAAATTTCAATGAGGTCCCACTCATCATTTTCAGGCTGGTGCTTTTGGCCTTGTGCTAGGGCAAACACATTGTGACCTGAGCTGTCTTCCCTCAATCCACAAACATCAACTAATCAGCATATATCAGTTACATCAATGACCCCAGGTGTTACCCCACTAACCCACCAGGAAGTTTCAACACAGCTTGCAGCTGCTGAGGCAACACTCCACACTCACCCACCAGTATTTATAGAGGGAAGAGAGCTCAAGTCACGCTGTGTTCGCCCTGGCACAAGGACAGAAGCACCAGCCTGAAGATGACGAGTGCGACCTCGTTGAAACATCACCAGGAATCTCTGAAACTTACACGGGAAGAAACCCGAATATGCCAAGACCTTCATGCATATATATATATATATATATATCCTCTACTTAGGAACTTTTCTAGATAAGAACTGGGTGTTCAAGATTTTTTTGCCACTTCTTAAGAACCATTTTCTACTTAAGAACCCGAGCCAGGAAAAATTTCCCAGGAAATTTGAGAGTGGCACGAAGGCCTGGTCAGTTTTCTGCCATTCCCCCTTTAATCCCGCCCATCTCGGGCTTTTCTGGGCTGCCAGAGGAGCCTTTCGGTGGTGCTCAAGGAGGCTTTGGCAGTCCAGAGTGAACAAAGCATTTTCCTTTCTCTGGGCACTTGGAGAGGGAATAAATCACTTCGCTGTGGTGACTCCCTTACACCTGGCGCGAGGTTGCCTCCTGGAGGGAAAAGGGGGTGCTTCACCCTGGCCGGATCAACTTGGCTTCAGCCAAACCACGGAGTCACTACAGTGAAGGAAAGGCGCCGGCTACAGAGCGAGCGAGCGAGAGAAGAGGGGATCCCTTCAGCATGGGAAGGAGGTTCCCCCCTCTCGTTCACCTGGGTTTCTCTCTCTGGCGCAGTGTATGGGAGGCAGTGTATGGGAGGCAGCCACGCACCCAGTGTATGGGAGGCAGCCACGCACCCAGTGTATGGGAGGCAGCCTCGCACCCGGTGCAGCCAGGTGGTAGGGAAAGCAAGTAGGATGCTTGGCTGCATAGCTAGAGGTATAACAAGCAGGAAGAGGGAGATTATGATCCCGCTATATAGAATGCTGGTGAGACCACAATTGGAATACTGTGTTCAGTTCTGGAGACCTCACCTACAAAAAGATATTGGCAAAATTGAACGGGTCCAAAGACGGGCTACAAGAATGGTGGAAGGTCTTAAGCATAAAATGTATCAGGAAAGACTTCATGAACTCAATCTGTATAGTCTGGAGGACAGAAGGGAAAGAGGGGACATGATTGAAACATTTAAATATATTAAAGGGTTAAATAAGGTCCAGGAGGGAAGTGTTTTTAATAGGAAAGTGAACACAAGAACAAGGGGACACAATCTGAAGTTAGTTGGGGGAAAGATCAAAAGCAACGTGAGAAAATATTATTTTACTGAAAGAGTAGTAGATCCTTGGAACAAACTTCCAGCAGACGTGGTAGATAAATCCACAGTAACTGAATTTAAACATGCCTGGGATAAACATATATCCATCCTAAGATAAAATACAGAAAATAGTATAAGGGCAGACTAGATGGACCATGAGGTCTTTTTCTGCCGTCAGACTTCTATGTTTCTATGTTTCTATAGGAGGCGTGCTCTTCGCCGCCTCAAAGGCCTTCTTTTTTTTTAAGCCTTAAAGTTTTGGAATTTTTTTGATCCACCTCACCTTCCTCCTTCGGTAGCAACTGTCCTCCTCCTTCCTCCTCCTCCCACCCAAATTCCAAGCTTTTCTTTCTTTGCTAATGGATTTGCACACATTATTTGCTTTTCCATTGATTCCTATGGGAAAAATTGCTTCTACTTACAAACTTTTCTACTTAAGAACCTGGTCACGGAACGAATTAAGTTCTTAAGTAGAGGTACCACTGTATATATATATATTCTCTCTATAATATTAATGTGGAACTTAAACCACCGTTTCCCACTTTGTGTGAACTGAGAAATTCTTGGTTAAGTAAAATATAAGAATTGTAAATCCATACGAGGGAAAAGAAAGGACAAGGGAGAACAGTTGCAAATGTCTTCTCAGGCGTAGAAACCCAAATAACGTAGGAGATGCACTATGTAAAAAAAGAGGATCTGTTAGTGTAGGGAAGGAAGCGATTTGGTGCTGAACCAAGGTCTGGATGGGGCCGCTTTGGACTAGAAGAGGTTTATTAATTAATAATTAATAAATTATTAATTAATTATTAATTAATTATTAATTAATTAATTGGATTCGTATGCCGCCCCTCTCCAAGGACTCGGGGTGGCTCACAGTATATACAAAGAGACAGTAGTACAACAATCCAATTAATATACATAAAAACAATCCTTAAAAAATTCTAATTTTAAAAACTTCCATTAACATTCATTCAAATCGTACTAGAAAACATTTGTTGGTCAGGGGGAAAGATCTAATGACCCCAGGCCTGGCAACAAAGATGACTTTTAAACTCTTTCAGAAGGCAAGGAGGATGGGGACAGTGCAGATCTCCGGGGGGGAACTGATTCCAGAGGGCTGGGCCCCCACAGAGAAGACTCTTCCCCTAGGCCCCACCAGCCGACATTGGTTGACGGGCCCCTAAGGAGACCAACTGTGTTCACCAGTGAATGGGATTCATGCAGCAGAAGGCGGTCTCGGAAGTAGTCTGATCCTATGCCATGAAGGGCTTTATAGGTCATAACCAACACTTTGAATTGTGTCTGAAAACAGGTCGGCAACCAATGCAGTCCGCGGAGTGATGACAAGATATGGGCATGCCTTGGAAGGCCCAAAACCGCTCACGCGGCTACATTTTGGACGATCTGAAGTTTCCGAACATTCTTCAAAGGTTGCCCCGTATAGAGAGCATTGCAGTAGTCGAACTTCAAGGTGATGAGGGCATGAGTGACCGTGAGCAAAGACTCCCTGTCCAGATAGGGCCGCAACTGGTGCACCAGGCGGACCTGGGCAAACGCCCCCCTCACCACAGCCGAAAGATGGTGTTCTAAAGTCAGCTGTGGATCGAGGATGCCCACGTTGCAAACCCTCTCTGAGAGGGGCAGTAATTCCCACCCCTAGGGTAATGGATGAACAGATGGACGTGTCCTTGGGAGACAGTACCCAAAGCCGCTCCGTCTTGTCTGGATTGAGTTTGAGCCTATTGGCACCCATCCAGACCCTGACAGCCTCCAGACACCGGCACATCACTTCCACTGCTTCATTGAGTGGACACAGGGTGGAGATGTACAGCTGAGTATCGTCAGCGTACTGATGGTAACTCACCCCATGCCCTTGGATGATCTCACCCAACAGTTTCATATAGATATTAAACAGCAGGAGGGGAGAAGACTGATCCCTGAGGAACCCCACAAGGTGGGGACCTAGGAGTCGAGCTCTGACTCTCTTCTAACACCGACTGTGACTGACCAGAGAGGTAGGAGAACCACCGTAAAACAGTGCCTCCCACTCCCAACCTCTCCAGTTGGCGCAGAAGGATATCATGATGGTATCGAAAACCACTGAGCGGTTAAGAAGCACCAGGACAGAGGATAAACCTCTGTCCTGGGCCCGCCAGAGATCATCCATCAGCACGACCAAAGCAGTTTCTGTACTGTAGCCGGGTCTGAATCCCGACTGCCGAGGGCCTAGATAATCAGCTTCTTCCAAGGACCGCTGGAGCTGGAGCAATACCACCTTCTCAACAACCTTCCCCATAAAGGGAAGGTTGGAGACAGGACGATAGTTGTTAAATACGGCTGGGTCCAGGGAAGGTTTCTTGAGGAAGGGGCACACAAGTGCCTCCTTGTAGGGAGCTGAGAAGGACCCCTCCCTCAAAGAAGCGTTGGTAATTTTCTGGACCCAGCTCCGTGTCACCTCCCTGCTGGCCGAAACCATCCAGGAGGGACACGGGTCCAACAAACGGGTAGCAGAACTCACAGCTCCAATGACCTTGTCCACTTCATCAGGTGTCACCAGGTCAAACCCGCTCCAAACAGGTGGACTAAGACAAGCCCCTGTCACCTCGACTGACTCGTTGTCAGCTGACTCTGCGCTCCAATTGGAGTCAACATCAGTCTGGATCTGAGTGATTTTATCTGCAAAAAAGTTGTTAAAGGCCTCAGCACTACCCTGCAAGGGCTCCCCAACTCCTCCCTGATTAAGGAGGGAGCAAGTCACCCTAAACAATGCAGTCGTGTGGGATTCCGCAGACACAATCAGGCCGACATTGTAAGCACGTCTTGTCGACCTGATCGCCACTTTGTAAATCTTAATATGAGCTTTTACAAGTGTTCGGTCAGGTTTGGATCTGGTCTTTCTCCAATGCTTCTCCAGACTTCTCTTCTGGTGTTTCATTCCCCGGAACTCCTTGGTAAACCAAGGAGATCCCCAGGGTCTGTTGCCACAGAGAGGTCGCAAAGGCGCAATTCAGTCAAGAGCCTCCGTCGCAGCCGTATTCTAGGCTGCAGCAAGAGACTCTGCCGAACTGTGTACAAGTGAATCTGACAAAACCCCAAGTGCCCTTTGAAAATCTCCTGTTTCCATCAGGCGTCTGAGACGGAACCTCCTAATTGGTTCTACCTCCCTGCGGGGAACGATTGGAGCCTTAAAATCAAACTGCAATAGAAAATGATCTGACCATGATAAAGGCAGCATCTCTAAGCCCCTTAATATCAGATCATTACTCAACTGCCCTGAGAGGAAAACCATGTCAAGAGTGTGCCCTCTCTCATGGGTTGGGCCCTGAACTACTTCGGTCAGGTCCATGGTTGCCATGGTGGCCATGAATTCCTGCGCCAATCCAGAGGATTCATTGAGCAACGGCAGATTAAAATCCCCCAAGACGATAAGTATGGGGGATTCCACTAGCAGCCTGGCTACCTCCTCAAGTAGCACAGGCAGGGTTGTTGACATGCAGCTAGGAGGCAGGTATGTGAGCAACAAGTCCACCTGTATCCCTAGGCCCAACCTACAATCTCAGGAGCAGCGAGCCTACGCAACGTGATGGTCTTCCTGGCTATAATTGCCACTCCTCCCCCCCTTCCCTGGGGTCGGCGGCTGGTGCCACACCTGAAACCTGGCTGGGCACATTTCCGAGAGAGGAACTCTTCCTTCTGGGCCCAGCCAGGTCTCAGTCACACATGCCAGGTCCACCTCCTCATCCAGGAGTAAATCCCGGATGAGGAGAGCTTTATTTACAGCGGATCTGGCGTTGAGCAGCAACAGCCTGAGCCCCGGGGTCCAGATTTCGCTTCTCACCAGTACTCAGAGCTGAGTTCATGGGGCCTGCCCCATGTCTCCTGCCATATCTGCCTCTCCCCAACAGGACTGGAATATTTTGGCCCTCTGCCACCCCAGGGATAGGCTCCCCCACTCCTCCTGCCTCCAAGTCGTCAGGCCAGCTGTCCCTTCCATTCATCTCATACATCCCAAACACCCTCTCCATCCAATCATAGTCACACATTCGTCTTAAAATTGATCCCCTTAATATAGTTAAAAGCAAGAATTATATTAGCCAATAAATAGTATCCCATCACAATCACACTCACTGTCATAGTACACACACCGTGTTTAGATGACACGGTGCTCTGATCTCCTTTGCTCCCTCCTGCACTGCGTGGAGGAGCACAGTAACAAAAAAATCCAAATAAAATAAATTTAAAAAGAAACAAAAAATGAAGTGCTCAATTATGCAAGCCGTAACTTGTACACTGAAATTGTAGTGCTTGTGTTCTGGGTGGTGGCCAGAGAGAGAAAAATGGATTTGAGATAGCACATTCAAAGACGCTAGTCTTTTCTCTGAATTCTCTGCTCTATCCTGGCCTCATTTATTTGCTGCTTTAATATGCTGTGTCCTTTTACGTTTCCCCCTACAATCGATGTATTTTTTTTTTGCTCATTCCTTTTTCTTTTCCTTCTGCTCCAGCTCTTCTGAAAAGCCCACTGCCGATTCCCAAAGAGAGAAGACGTCTCAACCGCCGCAGCCATGCCCTCCAATAAGGACGCCCCTGGCTGCCTTGTCTCACCAGCAGGTTTGATCTGCTTGCCGCCCATCTCTGAGGACCTCCAGCTGGTGTGGACTCAATCGGCCCAGACGAGTGACCTGGACGGTAACCAGCACCTGCTGCAAACTTTCAGCTATTTCCCATATCCCAGCCTTTCCGACTTAGCTTTGCTCTGCCTGCGTCATGGCCTGCACATGGAGAAGGTGAAGGCGTGGTTCATGGCACAGCGGCTGCGCTGCGGCATCAGTTGGAGCGCTGAGGAAATCGAAGAGACTCGGGCTCGCCTCATCTATCACCAAGACCAGCTTCACTTTAGTTGCCTGCTTGCTGGCAATGAGGGCGGCTCCTGGCACCAGACTTGTAAAAGCCCTTCGTACCACCACCATCATCACCACCAGCAGCAGCAGTTGGCTCCCCACTCCTTGCACTACTCCAGTAAATATCTGGAGAACCAGCAACCTTTTCTAACCTCCCTAAATCATTGTAATACAGCTCCAGGGACAAAAGAATTCGGGACAATCACTCAGGACATTTGGAAACTACAGGAAAACACCCCGTCGCCCCACTATAAGAAATCTCAGGAACATTTTGAACCTTCAGGGATCATGGTGAATTTTCAAAATACCAAAGAGACCGTCTCCGGTGCTTATCCACCCATCACACGCCTCGGCCTGGATTATAACCTTCCCGATTCTCACACGATGGCCTGGAGTTTTCCTGCAGCATCCCAACCGCCCGCTGAGTCCATTACTCCTGCTGTTAATGGCGGGCACCACCCGGTGATTGTTCCGCTGGGTTCTTCGGTGAAAGCCGCCCCGTCCTCCTCTAAAGTTACAACCAACGTCGTGGACCGTCAAAACCATCAGCACTCTGAAAGCGATCAGCAGACGTCTTTGCCGGAGGTTTTACGGAAGCCTAGACGGAAGACAAAGGAACAACTGGATTTGTTAAAGGCCTTCTTCCTTCACCAGCAGTGGGCCAGAAGAGAGGATTATCACCACTTAGAGCAGGTAACTGGGCTACCCCGAGCAGAGATCATCCAGTGGTTTGGAGACACACGTTACGCCCTGAAGCATGGTCAGCTGAAATGGTTCCGGGACAATGCAGTGCAGAGTCCGGAGCCTGCATCTTCAGGAGGACCTCCTCCTCCTCAGCCGTGCTCAAATCTTCCAGACACAAGCCCCCTGGAACAGTATTGGGCTACCCATGCGCAGCTGCAGGAGAATGACTTGCCGATGCTCTGCTACAAATCGGGAATGAGTGCGGAGCAAACGATGGAGTGGTTTCGCTCACACTTGCCGGTGCCATGTGAGGTGGAAGTGTGTTTGGGGGATGACGACGATGAAGTAGACGAAGAAGTGGCGGCAGCAATGATGAAGGCGGAAGACGAAGACTATGATGAAGATGAAGATGAGGAAGAGGAAGAGGATGAAGACTGAAGGACTTATGTGTAGATGCTAGAGGTTGTTGGACTTCTCGAAGGAGCAGGCGGAAGGATCAGTGAGACAGATTAGTAAATCGTGGGAGCCAGGTTTCCTGCTGGTAGCGTTGACTTACGTTCTAGAATGTTTTTTTTCCTTCCTTTGAGCCACCGAATTTAAAAACAAAACTAGCTTTGTTTCCATTCATTGTTTTATGAAGTCAGAAACACAATAATATATAGAAGGAGTTTCCAACCTTTCAGATGCCTTAGCAATCAGCTGGGTCTCAAATGATTTTTTTGAAAAAAACTTCAGTCATTTAATTGCATTGTTTTGGTTCATATTGTTTCCTCTAGATGTTTTTCTTAATTATACAATTGCCTAATTTTGTTACATATTCTAAGGTTTGGAATACAGATTTTTTTTCACGTATACGCTTGGATGTATCTATCTAGATTCTGTTTCTTCCAATTCATTTTTTTTAAAATGGGCTGTTTGTTAACAGAATTGCAGAGATTTGGCAACCCCACTCATGAAAGCCATACATAAGATCTAAGTTCACATACTAACTATATTTTCCTGAGTAAATGAACAGTTAAAAGTTTTTATAAGCCAGTTCTTCGAAATCAAAGAAACGCAGAAGACAGGTTAAGGATATTTTTCCTATTTTCATGCCTTCAAGGTATGTTGGGATTAAAAACAAATGTTAGTTTCTACACTGGTAATTAAGATGGTTAATGTAACTGTTACATTCAAATTGATATTTTGTCATTTATCTTCCATTTTCATTCTCCCCTTCATTTAAAAAAATCATTTTTGGGATGACTTATAATATCTGCTCTTGACGGTCTTCTTTTATCATGTGACTTTCATATCATTTCTCTTAGTTGCTCTGTTTTCTTTTCCTTGTTCCGTTAGTGCCTTGATTCATCAGCTTTCCCTGCTATCCAGTTTTTCCATTCAAGTCATATACAGTATCTGGTCTATACTAGTTGGTTGATACCGTGAATTCAACAACACTTAGAGATATTGTGAGTGGCCTCTTGCAAAAAAAAGTGCAAACACTCTTAAATGCTTGGTTATCTTCATTTGTCAAACTGTCATTGCCCTCAGATTGACGGGGAAAATAAAACCCTTACATTCTGAGAATAGTTTTTGAGATTATTTTGAAAGAAAGTAAAGAAGAATTTGAACATTTGTAAAAGTATGAAAAGGTAGAAGACTAGACAGAGATTAAGCATCTGTATTTTAAAATTTCTATTTATTTAAATGGCATTTTTTTAAAAATACGGTAAGTAGAATCTTTACAAAAATATCCTGCAGGCAAGAGAATTTTAAAGTACTGAAATAAGCTAATCAACCCTAGGTAAAGAGAAAGTGGTACATGGATTATGCCATACTTAGTGAAATGTTCCAAGGCTGTAACTTGTCCAAGATAGAACTGAGTGGAATAATTTGATTTGTGGATTGGTTACTTAATAAATTGAATGAGTTAATAAATAATTATGTTCAGTAAATAGTATCTGTCTTTTTCCTCTTTGTAAGTATAGTCTTTTAAAAGGCTTATCTGTTTTATTTTAGTTCTAGGACAGAACTGGTTACAAATACAATAATCCTACATTATGAGCAACGTAGTTTAAATTATTTGAATATTTCACCTTGGAAGTACACAAAGCATTTTGGCTCAGAGAACATACAATGTAATACATTTTCTTAACAAATCTAGTTACAAAGGAAGATTGGAGGTAGGACCCACATGTTACTTAATGGGATATAATTGACAGTTAAACACCATGTATCAATAATGCTATTGCAGAGTTCACCAGCTAATTTTAGCCATTTTCCTCAAAGACATTATAACGATTTGTTTTAAAATTATGTCACATAAGCTAAGTGCCATAAATATTCTTTGCCTTGTATAATAATTTTTATTTATTTACTACGATTCATACACCAGTCGGCTTCAAGCAACTGTGAATGGCTTATTTCAAGTCGCAAAAAAATATTTAAACAGAATTTTAACTAAAACAGGGTCTCCTAATGGCACCACTCAATTACTAATGGATTGCTTTTTAATCAAGCTCAAATATTCAGAAGATTTAAACTGCAGGAAATCTGCACAGGAAAGTCTGTCTTGCATCTAATATTAGGACGATGTTTAAGAGCACTGCTTCTTTGGCCATCCCCATTATTGCTGATAGATTTGGCTGATGGATGAATACCTGGGGGAAAGTGCAATGAACTAGTTGTGTGAAACCAGTCTTCCCAGTTTAGGACTGCATTAAATTCTGAGCACTATTTAATTTGCTCAGCAAAATTATATTCTATTTTCTGATGATGGCAAGTAATGTAATTTTAACATACTACAATTTTACTTTAACAGGTGACATGAGGAATGAGGGGGAAAATGGGACTTTGTTCCTTTGGATGCTGCCATTAAGATCTCTAAATGTAAAGCTGGGACTTAAAGAAATTTAACATTTGTTTTAACAGGAAAAAAAACATTATTGCATCTTACTGGCAAGGGTGATAAAAACTAGAGTGGGAGTGGGTGGGAGGAGAGCCATAATTTCACTTGGATATGGATTACATTCATCGTCTTTTACAAAGCTGTACTTATAACACTTGACCTGGTGAGAATGAAGAATCCATGTTTGTCTCACTTACCTGTGGAGAAAGGATGGTGTAGAGTGAGGTGTGAATCGCAGCTGAGAATGACAGAAAAGGAAAAGCAATTGAAATGAGTGAAGCTTTTCTTAGTATGAACTACCTGTCTACAAGTCTCTGAAGATTCTTAGTCCTCCAGGTCATGGATGCCCCCAAAGTTCTTTTTTTCAGGAGGCATCTAGACTTCCCCTTTTTTTTCCTTTTTAAGACATTTAGCTTCTCATCCAAGAAGCTTCATCAGCTCTGACAGGATAGTGGGGAATGGAACCATGATTTTGGATGAACACCCTTGGAATGGTGTAGGAATTGTAGGAACGGATATCCAGAAGGAAAATTGTGGACTACAGAACCAGTAGCACAACTCAGATTACCCTGAGGACACAGATAAACCTCCAAGTGTTTCAGCGGGATGCAAATAACCAGCTGTCTGCAAGGAATGGAAATTCTTCCATTCCCCATTATCTTGTCAGAGCTGAAAAATCTTCCTGGATGAGAATCGAAAGATCTTTAAAAGGAAAAAAGAAAAAAGAAACTCCAGTTGCCTCTTGAAAAAAGCACCTTTGGGATTACCTGTGTGCAATCTAACATTTACCTGTAGGGGACGCAGCCTTTCAGCATTGTGGTCAAGAACAGACGCACCTGTTACATCTGTAAAAAGAAAAGCAATAGGAAAGAAACTGAACAGGAGGGCAAGTTCTGTGGGACTTGAAGGGCTATCTTAACACTTTAGTCAATTTTGTATATTATGCTAAATCTTAATTGGCCTCACCATTCTGGAATACATAATGCCAGGATTAAAAACTGCACAATAACTTTGGGCCAACTTTGTAATGTTAGGCAGGAATCAAAAGAAAAAGGGACTTTTCTAGGAAAAAATGAGGGAGATTAGGACAAAGGTTTTAATTTTACTTAAAAGAAAAAACAGTTCAGTTGATGGGATTATCCCTTGGGTATGGTTCTCTTTCTGTTAACTTTAAACAGTACTGAATAACGACAACTTTAGGGGCAATTCAAGCGAAATCCAATGCTTTGGGATTCACCTTTACCTAGTGGGCCTTAGATGTTATTATTATTTACAAATCATTATAATCCAAATTCACATCAGGAGCTACATCACAAGTAAATGTAGTGTAATACTGCACGAAAACTATGTGGAACAAACATATAATTTGCCAAAGAGGAACCGTGTTCGTCACCAGGAAAGATGCCGAGGTTGAAGTATGGAGTTTCCTGTGGCTGCCCAGGATTATTGGCACTCTGACTTAGTCTCGTCATCGGAGTTTGAAGCCTGAAGATGTTGAAATTGGAGGTTTCAGAAGTAGAAGGAGATGCCCTAAAGAAGGAGGATGACAGAAGTCTTGATTATTGTGGAAGAAAAACTAAATGTTTTGAATTTACACCTGTATAAACTATACGTGGGCAGCACCATCATCAAGGCCTCTCCCCAATTCTCTGACTCACCTGGAGAATAAGCTCTGCATGGAGGCTGAAGATGGAGTGGCTGCCAAATAGAATGTAAAGGTGTTACACATGCAATGAATGGTGGACAGCATATGGAAAGGTGATGGGAAATTTAAGGGTAGGTATGGAAGAAAAGGATGTTTTGAGTAGATCAAATAGAAATTGTTTTTTTTGTTACAGAGAATAAATGTTTCTCTTCACAATAAATTCTGTTCCAAATAATAATCTGTGAAATGACGCTTGTCTGTAGAAATGAAACCCTGGAAAATTCTTGATTTTATTTCTTTTGGCTCTGTTGCCTGGAATCTAAATATGGCAGAAATTTATTGACAGTTACACTAGGGGCGGGTCCCACTTACCTTTCGCTACCAGTGCGCATTGTGACCGTGCACGAGCACTCCCTATGCACACATCCTCTCCTACGATTTTGGCTCTTTCACATGTGCACAGGGACAATTTTACTTCTGCGCATGCACAGAGAGCCAAAAAATGTGTAAAAATTGAAAAAAAAGATGGCGGCACCCATGGCCCGGCAAAGCCGCTGTGCGCACAATTACACAATCAGGTTCCTACTGGAATGGAGCAGTAAGGCACACCAGTAGAAACCCACCACTGGGTTACACTTACCATTCCTAGAGACCGCCGGGGTGGTTCTCGTAGTATGCTGAATAAAGGGGGGGAAAGTTTAAAGGAATTTTCATTTATTTAATCTCAATTGTGTAGTGACTCAGAGCAGTGTACAACAAAGCTAAGAACAGTGACTAGGTATGTAAAATCATTACAAAAATATTAAGAAATATTTTTTTAAAAGTCAGATGGAGGGCTGTTAATGGAGCAAAAGTGCTAAAAAGACAACAATTAAAATATTCAGAAACACCTTAGAGTTAACATTATTCATTGCACTTTGTTGGAGGTAAACCACTTTGGGGGATTTGGGGTTTTTAAGGATTTCTGAACAAAATCACATTTTTAACCATATTATTGCTAAGGAAATGATGGTTTTGCCCATATGCAGCTAAATAGAAAAAGAGCCCGGAGTGTTTTATGTCCCAAAGCAGCTTTTCATTTGGGCAGATGATATCAGTGGAATTTCATTCTCAAAACTACTTTAAATAACTGCATGAAGCAAAGCAGTCTATCAACGTTTTCACTGTCCCAAGAAAAGTAACTATGGTATTTTTCAGACTATAAGATGCACCTAGCTTTTGGGAGGAAAACAAGGGGAATGTCTCTGCCTCCCAATATTCATCTAGCTTGTTTGTTGCCACCCATTTATTTATTTATTTATTGTTAGGGTTGAAAGGGACCATGCAGGTCATCAAGTCCAACCCCCTGTCTGAGCAGGCATCTTAAAGCACCCCAGCCAAGTGGCAGTCCAATCTCCTCTTGAAAGTGTCCAGAGTTGGGGAGTTCACAACCTCCCCAGGCAGGTTGTTCCACTGGTTGATCGCTCTGACCGTCAGGAAGTTCTTCCTTACTTCTAGGTTGAATCTCTCCTTGGTCAGCTTCCAGCCGTTGTTCCTCGTCCGGCCCTCTGGTGCTCTGGAGAATAGAGTAGCTCCCTCCTCTCTGTGGCAATCCCTCATATACCTGTATTGGTTTCAAGTCCCCTAATCATTTTGGTTGCTCTTTTCTGCACCTTCTCCAGAGTTTTAATGTCTCTTTTGAAGTGTGGTGACCAGAATTGGATGCAGTATTGCAGATGTGGTCTGACCAGGGCATAGTAGAGTGGTATTAATACTTCCCTGGTCTTGGGAGTGTATCCCCCTGTTGATGCAGCTTAGGATAGTGTTGGCTTTTTTGGCCACTGCTGCATATTGCTGGCTCATGTTTAGTTGATTATCCACCAAGACTCCCAAGATCTCTTTTGCAGTCACTACTGCTAGGTGGGGTTTCTCCCAGGCTGTATGTGTGTCTAGTTTTTTTTTTACCAAGGTGAAGGACTTTGCTCTTGTCAATGTTGAACATCATGTTGATAGTGTGGGCCCATAGTGTTAATCTGCCTAGATCTTTCTGTATTTTGAGCCTGTCCTGTAGGGTGTTGGCTACCCCTGTCAGCTTGGTGTCGTCTGCGAATTGGATTAGTTCCCCTTCTACTCCCTCATCCAGGTCATTGATGAAAATATTGAAGAGTACAGGACCCAGGACGGAACCCTGTGGTACCCCACTGCCTACCTTCTTCCATGTGGATTTGGAACCTTTGAGGACAACTCGTTGCGTGCGGTTGGACAGCCAACTGTTTATCCATCTGCATGTGTTGTAACCTACCCCATTTTTTTCTAATTTGTGGATTAGGAAGTTGTGGTCAACTTTATCAAAAGCTTTGCTGAAGTCCAAGTATATGAGGTCTACTGCGTTGTGTTGGTCCACTGATTTGGTTATGGTGTTGAAAAATGATATGAGATTGGTTTGGCATGATTTGTTTCT
Organism: Erythrolamprus reginae; assembly: GCF_031021105.1. Classification (NCBI taxonomy): domain Eukaryota; kingdom Metazoa; phylum Chordata; class Lepidosauria; order Squamata; family Dipsadidae; genus Erythrolamprus; species Erythrolamprus reginae. The sequence goes on along the minus strand of NW_027248480.1, from coordinate 220,356 downwards.
GACCAACCCGTACTGGCTGTTGGATATAATGTTGTTTGTTTCTAAGTAGTAGCAAAGTTGTTTTTTAATTATTTTCTCCAGTATTTTTCCAGGTATAGAAGTCAGACTGATTGGTCTCTAGTTGCCTGGGTCAGTCTTTTTACCTTTTTTGTGGCTGGGGACTACGTCAGCTCATTTCCAGTTTTCCGGAAGGTCTCTAGTGGTCCAGGATTTTTGGTAGATGAGGAGAAGTGGTTCCGCAATGGTGTCTGCCAGTTCTTTTAGGACTCTGGGGTGAAGTCTGTCTGGCTCTGGTGATTTATACTCGTTGAGCTCCCACAAGTAGTCCCTTATTGTGTTTTTCTCTATGTTGAGTTCAGTTCTGGGGCTGTTTGTTGCAGACTTGCAGGTTGGTTGGTAGGTGGTTCCATTTTGTGTGAAGACTGATGCAAAGTATGTGTTGAGCAGCTGTGCTTTTATTACCGTCTTCGTTTTTTAGTGTAGTGACTGTTTCCTTGATTTTCTTCTTGTTGTTTATATGCTGGAAGAAACTTTTTTTGTTGTCTTTGAATTTTGTTGCAAGGTATTGTTCGTGTTGGGCCTTTGCTGTTTTTATTTTTTGTTTGCAGGTTTTGGCTGTTTGCTGATATTCCGCTTTGGTTATGAGTCCTTCGTTCCTGATAAGTTGGGATAGTCGATTACCTAGGAGATTCTTCCCAGCTCTAGTGAGGTGTAGCCCATCTCTTGTTAGAAGCCCTTCTTGGAGATTTTATTTATTTATTTATTAGATTTGTATGCCGTATGCTGATATGTATTTATTAGATATTATATGCCGCATGCCGATATCTATTTATTAGATATTGTAGGCTGTGGTCGAGGAAGCCAAAGTTCCTTTGGCGACACCATCCCCTTAGCCAGTGGTTTATTTGCGGGATTTTGTGTTCTCTGGCCGGGTGTCGTCCTCTTGTGGGTAGAATGGAAGAAAAAACAACCTGTGCACCTATCTTTTTGGCTGTGTTGCCCAAGTGGTCGTAGTCTTTCATTATTTGATTCATGTCTTTCCCTGGGTCATTGGTTACCACATGGATCACCAGTAGGAGGTAGTAGTTAGTGAGCTTTAATATTTTGGTAAGGTTTTGCGTTATATCAGAAATTTTAGCTCCAGGGAGGCAGCACACTTCTCTGGATTGATTGTAAGGTCTGCAGATGGCAGGTTCTGTTCCTCTGAGGATTGAGTCTCCAATTACCAGTACTCTCCTTTTCTATTTGGTTGGGTTAGGGTAGGTGGGTGGGTTTAGCTTTTGTTGTGGAGGTATTTGGTGGTGTTGTATTGTGCTTGGTTCTTGGTGGATCCTTATTGGAAGTTTGCTGGTTTTCTTCTGCCAGGAGTACTGAATACTTGTTGCTTGTAGGCAGTGGGGTTGGGAGGAGGTGGGTTGGAGCTGGTGGAGGTTTGGTGATTGGTTTCTTTTTTCTTCTTTGGGTGATGTGTGTCCAGCCATTTGCTACCTCGGGGGTGTTGAATTGGCTTTGCTCCTCTGAGGTGTTGGCTTTGTTGGGAGCATATTGGTCTTTCTCATTTTGGTGTTGGTGTTTCAGGGTTTTTAGGTTTTTCTCTAAGTTTTTGATTTTTTTCTACAAGCAATTGGATAAGTTTGCATTTATTGCAAGTATAGTTTGAGGGGAAGAGTGTGTACATGGAGCACAATCTACAGCACACCATGGAATCAGTTCTGTCTTCATCTTTGCTTGTGGGGGGTAGGTCTTCCATGTGCGTGGTTCGTGCATCTTCTCTCTCTGTGTGTAGGTAATTCTTCATGTGTGTGATAAGTTTCAGGTGTGATAAGTTTCAGGGTGGGTGGTAGAATGCAGTGGTGGCAGTTCTGCTTTTAGTTTGCTAGGCATATTTTCAGGGTGTGTGCAAGTGTGGTGTGAGGGGGTGTAGGAGTGTGGGGGTGTGGTCAAGAGTTATATCTTGATTGGCTTGGTTTCAATTCAATTCAATTCAATTCATTAGATCTGTATGCCGCCCCTCTCCGAAGACTTGGGGCAGCTCACAACAATAATAAAAACAGTATAACAATGGAACAAATCTAATATTAAAATTATATTAAAAACCCCAACAATTTAAAAAACCATACAACACATACATACCAAACATAAAATATAAGAAAGCCTGGGGGAGATGTCTTAATTCCCCCATGCCTGGCGATATAGGTGGGTCTTGAGTAACTTGCGAAAGACAAGGAGGGTGGGGGGCGTTCTAATCTCTGGGGGGAGTTGATTCCAGAGGGCTGGGTTCAGTGTCCAGTTGTGTCTGGTTGTGTTCAGGTGGGTGCTGTTGATGTCTCTTTGTTGTGCTTTAGTTGCCTTTTGGTTGTTGTAGATTTATTTGTTGTTAGTTGTTATTGAACTAGTTGTTATTTGTTGCTTGCTTCTTCTCTTGCTTATCTTTAGAGGGGCGTGGTGTATGTGTAGCTTGGTTGGGGGGGCCCTGGTGAGTTCAGGACAAGTTTTGCAGGAGTTGTGGGTTTCTGATTGGCACTGCCGGGTTCTTTAGCAGGGTCACGTGATCTCTTGTATCCTTGATCAGCCACGTGGTCTGTTTGCTGTAATGGCAACCAGTCAGTTTCCTTGGGTCCTTAGAAGTCATGTTGCGGCTGGAGGGAGATCTCTTGGTGCTATGAGGGTGGGGTAATTAGTTGGACGTCGGGGGCTCTAAGGCTTAGTGAACTGGATATATATATTAATTAATAGCGCTGAATTAGAACTGAATAGACTTGCTACTATAAAAAAGAAAACTTATCTCAATATATAAAACAAAACAGATTTCTCTTTAAGTATAGATTCATCAATATCTTAAATATCCTACAATTAATAATATAGATTTAATTTAATAAGCAAGTAAAAAACTAATTTTTAATAAGTAAGTCAAAAACTAGTTGCTATGTTCTAATATTCTAACACAATAATATACTTATTCATTCATCAGAGTAAAGAAACAATTCATAACTTTATATATATATAAGTATGGGTATATGTCTATTTACTGTTTACTTTTCTATCAATCCTGAAACAGTCTGTATAGTTAGCAAGGAATTTTAACAAAATTGCCAGGGGGAGTGGGGGAAAGAGCGTATTCTAGCAATTCATCCTTTTTCAACTCAAGGCAACAAAGAACTAATAATGAGAAAAAAGATATGAAGAGAAAGATAGCCAGGAAAGAAGAAGAAAGACAGTGGGGGGGGGGGGGGGACCCTAGATAGTTAAAAAGTCTGTTTGGTTTACTGCAATTTGTTCATCTTTTCTATTTTATTAGGGAGAGCGAAAAAATAAGAAGTATAAACACAGGGAGTTCTGGTAATTGATAGGAACTATCTCAAAACTGAGATAGTGAAATCGCACCGGACGTCTGACTATCATCGAAACCTTTAAAAAGATCCTCACCCCGAGGAAAAAGAAACCACAATTAATCCGTGGAGGGGAAACAATCAGGCAGTCCAAGGAGAAAGTTCAGTTTTAGTCTGTTCGCCCTTGCCACCACGGCCTGTTCTAGAACAACTGATTAGCGCCGTATCAAACTCTCTCTTCTCACTACAATATTTGGAGTATAAGACACACTGACATTTCCACCCAGGGTTTTTTTTTTGGGGGGGGGTGCGTCTTATACTCTGAAAAATACTATAACTAGGGGCAGAAACTAACCTGCCAGCTTGATGGGTGACTGACACCGGAAGAAATGGAATCCATAGAAGATGCACGGCTGAGAAAAGAGACACAATATGTCAAGGAGCTGTCACTAGTACATCTGCAATCGGAGACTCATCAGCTTTATGTGGTATTTTAAATATAATATTAAAATTTTGCTATAAGGGAGCTAGACTGAAGACCAGTCACAGCAGGGAGATTTTAAGATATGGAAAGACACTTATTCCACCTAGAATATGCACACCCTAGAATAGACAAATAGTATAGGGTCTCTTGCTTGAGCAGGGGGTTGGACTAGAAGACCTCCAAGGTCCTGTCCAGCTCTATTCTGAATTCTAATTATGATTATTATTATTTTTGAAGAAAACAGTTTCTTCGCTTCAATTCTGAGCAGGTTTTAAAACTTTACGCAATCTTTCAGGATCCAGAGCACATTTAGAATAGTGGCTGCCTTGGGAATCCTAATCCAAAATATCCTTTGCCAGAAAACGAACTCGCACTTTGGGATATTTTCACCATCCAATGTGGACTCAAGATACTGTACTTCTGTATACTAGAATGTAGCATTTTTGCTGCCTTGTTTATTTCCGTATTTGACAATTTTTACCAAAAAGCCCCCAACAACCCTCCATCCAAGAAGCTTTTGATAGAAACTATTAACAGCGTGAATCACCCCAACTCTAAAAAAAACCAAACTTTTACCTGACCATCTCACTGGAACGCTGAAGAACTGGTTGTGGTGTAACTGTAAAGTATGAGATAGTTACTATGTGGCCACGATTAACTGATAGACGCACTATTAGCCTGAGATAATAAGAAATATTATACTTATATATTATTTGTTCATAATATCCTACATTGGGGAGGAGCCTTCTCTGTGGCGGCCCCGGCCCTCTGGAACCAACTCCCCCCGGAGATTAGATTTGCCCCCACCCTCCTCGCCTTTCGTAAGCTCCTTAAAACCCACCTCTGCCGTCAGGCATGGGGGAACTGAGATACTCTTTCCCCCTAGGCCTTACAATTTATGCATGGTATGTTTGCTTGTATGTATGATTAGTTTTACAATAAGAGTTTTTTAGTTGTTTTAGTATTGGATTTACATGCTGTTTTTTATTGTTGTTAGCCGCCCCGAGTCTACAGAGAGGGGCGGCATACAAAGCCAATAAATAAATAAATAAAAATAAATTGTCCTCAGAGATCCAGGCAAACATCCATATAGTTCACAAAATATTACCCTGAACCAAGTGAAGGGATTCAGGATCCTTATCTTTCTTACAGTACCTGTCTGTGATGGAGGAGTGATGGCAATTGGCTTTGGGGTGCTGTTTCTGCATCAAATTGAAATGAGTTTGATCAGTTAGGATAACTCCTTTTCCCCACCCACCCCTAAACACTGAGGGTTTTCTTCATCCTGGGTTTGAGTGCTGGCCTATGATGGCTCAAGAGTCAAGACCCAGCTCTTTTGTTTTGCCATGGAGATCTTTTACAGTGCTGCCTCTGTTTCATGGGCTGCCAATCCTGATTTAACATTTCCAAATGACAAAACAGACATACTGACCTGTAATCCTGGTACTGCCTGGGGAAAGCCTGTTGAGAGAAGAAGGGAGGGTTTGGAGGTCAAGAGCTGGGTCCCTAACAAGCAAAAGGGTTTGATTTACTCTCTCCTCACAAAATACAGCAGAAGGGCAGTCATCACTGCTTGCCAGCAGAGGGTGACAAGAAACCAAATAACAGAAAATATAATTGTTTCCACCAAACTTCTTACCTTCAGGTCGAAGTACTTCTTCTTCAGTTCTCTGTTTTCCTTCTGTACAGCCTCTAGTTCTCTACATATGGAAGTGGCAGGCAGGAGAAACAGAAACAGCGGGTAATAATAATATGCCTCGGTACTTTAGAGCCCACTAGACTAGAGAACACTTCAGCAGTGATGAGAATAAAGGCAGGAGGGCTGCCTCTGGGGCCATGTGAGCTATTAGTTTCATTTCACAAATTATCAACATGTTTTAACATTTAATGGCTGATATCAGAAGGGAGCAGTAGCCTAGAGTCCTCTTTAGAAAAGTATATAATCTTATTTGCTTGCCAGAATTTTCATCTCCATCAAAAATAAAGCAAGTATTTATTTTTTCCCTACCAATTAGGACAACTGCAGGATGTTTCCAGCTTATTCAATAACTTTGTTTTGGGGAAAAGAGGAGAGGAAAGAATGGCTTTCTGGATATATTGGGGGGGGGGGGATGTTTGAAGTACTGTATTTTTAATTAAACAGCTCAAAGTGGTGGGTTGACTTAAGAAGGCACAATGGCCCTTTGATCAATCAGCAATGTTCTTCACTGAGTGACAATATGAAACTAGATCTTGTGAAGTTAATCATATTAACTTTATTAATCTCTACAGATAAAACTAACAGGCTCTATTCACAGTGTAGGCTAAGCAGGTAAATGAAAGACCTAGCAACTGTATTTGCACAACCCGTTAATCTTATTTTGCATCTCTTTGTGGCTTAGGGTGCTGTATGAAGCAGCTTATTTTGTGCTTCAGCATGTTCAGTGTATTATATGCCTCCTCCCTGAGAATAAGATAATTTAATATTCATACTGTATTGTGCAGACATATGAACACAATCTGCATATCTCACTTTTCCTGGATAGTTAGTTTGTGGAGAGCTTGCTGGAGTGCTCCTTCGGCTTTTGAAGCATTTTTTTTGTAGAAAGAGACCAGCAGGTCCATCTGGCTCTTCTGGAATGCCCATACCTAGAAAAAAGACCAAAAGGCTTGAGAGAAGTGGGTTTCAAAGAAATTCAGCCTGTGGTCTCATGACTGTAACTCATTTTGGGATATAAGAAGCATCATGTGTAGAACCTTTTAAGTCCAGGTACATCACTTAGAACAGAAGATACACTCGTGAATACGGATCGTACATGGCTAATCCCTATAAATCACAGTAGGCTTCTGATAGGAAATCCTTGGCATTCTGAACATTATTCAAATCCTCCCCGCCCTTTTCATAGTTTTATTAATTTATAATATGACATACATTAAAAAATCCAAAAGCAAATATTAGGTAAATTAGAAAAAATAAAAAGGGAAGAGGATAGTGGGGGAAAGCAAGGGAAAAAGGAAATAAAAACGGCATTGACTTCTGATTCCTTTGGTGCAGTAAAATAAGGCATTAAGATTATTAATATTATTCAAATTTAACTCCCATACATTTCAACTAGGACGGTCAGCAGCAATGGCTGATGGGGAGATTGGCCCAATGACGTATTTCCTAGATTGGAGATCTCTGCTCACAGTCCCTCATACCTTGATCGCCTCTCTTTTAGATTGCACCAGAATTGACAATCATTTGATGACACATACCGTAACCATTTCTAAAGCTATTATTCCATAAGAACTTAAGAAGAGCCATGCTGAATCAGGCCAAAGCCCATCGAGTCCAGCATTCTGTGTCACACAATGGCCCACCAATTGTCCATGGGAATCTTGAGCAGAAAGAGAAGGCAAAACCCTCCCTTTCCACTGACCCCCAACAAATGGTACTCAAGGGAATCCTGCCTGCCTCAACCAACAGAGGCAGCATATGATTACAACTCAGTTTTCTGGTTTAAAGCCAAATAGGGCTTGAGGTCTTGTTATCTATGGGATCACCTTCTCCAAATGGTTTGTGTATTTATTTATTTATTTATTTACTTACTTACGTATTTGTTTGTTTGTTTATTGGATTTCTATGCCGCCCTTCTCCGTAGACTCAGGGCGGCTTACTCCATAAGACTGTAGGCTCTTTCTGGATTACAGGCCACTGAAGCTGACTGTAGATCTGAAGGCCAGTGGTTCAGATCTCATCACCGGCTCAAGGTTGACTCAGCCTTCCATCCTTCCGAGGTGGGTAAAATGAGGACCCGGATTGTGGGGGCAATAGCCTATCTCTGTTTTAAAAAGTGCTATTGCTAACATGTTGTAAGCCGCCCTGAGTCTAAGGAGAAGGGCAGCATAAAAATCGAATAAATAAATAAATAAATAAATAAATAAATAACGTTTCTTAAGGCACATCGTTTTCAGGAACCCAGCTGACCACCACCATTCCTCCTCAGATCAGATTGTTTCCCATCCTTTTTTGGGAGGGTGGGGGTGGGGAGCCTTGGAAATAAAATTATAACAAGTCACTTCTCCTGATATGCATTGGATGTTATTAATTTTGCTCCATGGGGTACTGGTGGTTTGTTTTGCTATTTATTTTTTTTGTACTGGTCTTTATTGTGTTTCCATTATCTTATGCTCAGAGCCTTGTTTGAATTACTACTGGCAAAGAAATGGCATTAATGGCACAGTGCCTATGTAGAGGGCCTATATGGGTCTTAATGGAATGGAGAAGGGGAAGGAAGTAAAGGTAAGGCAAAGGACATGGGGCAAAGTCCAAAGCGTTGACTTTATTTAGCCAAGTGTGATTACACACACAAAGAATTTGTTTCCAAGGGAGAGGGAGGTTATTCTCCAAAATCACAAGACCTGGCTTTCCCCCAAAGTGCTGGGAGAAAGTGAGGTGGGCAAGAGGATTTAACAACGGCCTGCATGTGAGACCTTAATTTTGGTGCCAGATTTCTTAATGCTCATGGTTTATACGTATAATGCTGTCTTGCATTATGGATGTAATTTTAATTGCTAATTGGGAGTCGTCCAGATTTTGATATAAGTTGGGTGGTTATATAAATATTTTCAATTAAATAATGACCATAGATTCTCCAGTCCTGGAACCATCTAGTAGCTGAATAGAAGGACAAATGGTCTAGTAGTATTTTATATGTATATTTACTTTAATATTCCATCCAGTCAGGGGTGTGATCTGTGTTCTTCGTTTGCAAGGCATATATAATATATAGAGCAAACAGTTCAGACTTTGTGTACTTAAAGCTGTAAATGAGAAGGTGATATGAATATTATCCATAAGGTGAGCTGAATGATAGCAAGGAATCTTACAACAGCTTAAAGTCTAACCCATTTATTAGAGTATTAATTGTCCCAGATTACATTTCCTGGCTTTCCTTCTTAGTTACCCCCAGAACAGTTTTTAAACCAGGAGAATTTAAGAATTAACTTTTAGAATTAAAGAGGACCTAGGCTGGGGGTGGGACGATGACAACGACCCAATACTGTACAGAACTACTGCCTATTTGAATATCTGACATGTGTAATTTTTGCTTGATAGTTTATGTTAAGCAACTGCATGTCTGATTTACAGGGGAAAAATCTTATCAGTACTTATCAAAAATAAGTACTGTGAAACAAGTTACAGCCTAATTAGTGCATTGAGAAAATGTGTCATAACCCTCAAACCCTTAAACATGGGTGCCTGTTACACAAACAACTCCATAGAAATTGAAATAATGGGCATGCAAACTATACTTAGGCTGGGGAAAGAGATAAGAAATAATCTCCAGAAAACAATGGAGCAATTAAAATATCTGTCCATCAGAATTTCTTAATTTTTACTTTTCCCCCCTCACTCTTCCCCCAACTTTTGGAATCTCCTTCCATATAGTTGGTGCTCACTTATGTGTTATATAGAGCGGGATGGTGGTGGTGGTGGTTTAACAGCAGGGAGAACCCTTTGTTTTTTCATGGCCTTTAATAGTTTAAACCAGGGGTCTCCAAACTTGGCAACTTTTAAGACTTGTGGGAGTTGAAGTTCACAAGTCTTAAAGTTGCTAAGTGTGGGGACCCCTGGCTTAAAGAGATGCAGCTGCTATTTTATCACTGTTATGATTAATTATATATAAAACTTCCATTTTATCTTTTGAAAACTGTATTAGGAAATTTCTATTTTAAAAGGTGTTGCAAAATAAGCATTCAAAATAATATTGTTTCTTCATTGCTTATTTGACCCCATGAAAATCATTAGGTGTTGTACCTCATGATTCTTGACAAATTTACCTTTTCTTTTATGTACATTGAGAACATATGTACCAAAGACAAATTCCTTGTGTGTGCAATCACACTTCGCCAATAAAGAATTCTATTCTATTCTATGTGAATGGATAAAAATGTGATGTTTTCTAAACCAGTTACAATCTGTGTGTGTGTATCATTCTCAGGACTGAACTTTTGATGTTTTTCGAGTTTGCTTTTCTTCTCGCAGAAAAAGTTATTGAAATGACAAGGAAACTTATGTGATTACATGGAAATTGCATGGATTGCTGTTTTCAGCCGGCCAAGCTTCCATTATGAAAATCTAGATTATATAGTATCTTTTGGTTTAGCACAAACATAGAAAGAAAGCCTTTTGTCACTGGCTTTGAAGAAAGCCTTTTGTCGCTGATCACACCGATCTCTCTTTTATCCAAGGATTTTAAAACTGCGGGATCTTTTATCAGAGGCTTCTGTGGGAAATATTGAACACAAAGTAACAGTTTTGCCCATTTTTCGGATCTAATTAAGAGTAGTTGCAACTTGCCTAACAAATGTTAAGAACTGTATATATTCAAACAGATACAAATCTGGTATTAAATCTTTCTTTCTTTTTCAATAGATGTATGAAACATCGATATATATTCTAAAATTGGACTGGCTTTCTTAAAACCTCTTTATCTTGATTTATTTAATGCTTTCTCTTATTTATCTATAATCTTAAATATTAGATATAAGGAAATGAGCTACTGAAAATATATCTAGTTCACAATCCCAATACAGATCTACCGTACACCCGCCCACCCTTTCCTTCCCTCTACTCTTCTGTTTCCTTTTCTTTCTTTTCTTTCTTTCTGTATGTTTGTATGTTTATCGACCTTTTTTTGTCTATTTGTCTCAGTCTATTGTCAAATGTATATCGTTTAGACTATAATTCGACACGATTGTTTTCTGTAATTTGAAATGTTCTTTACTGTCAATTGTAATTAAATGTATTTATCGTATATTTGTAAATAAAAACTTTTTAAAAAATTTTTAAAAACAGTAGTTGCAATGTAGTTTGTTAAGTTCAATTAAGCAATATAATTTAAGAAAATAAATAAAAATAATGGATGTAGAATAAAATACAGATCCATTCCATTTTTAAAGGTTCCCCTCCCCTCCTCTTCATCTCAGCGCACTAGGTTATCTGGTTTAAAAGATGGGATTAGGAAAAGGATTGTCATAGTGGATTTTAATGCTCAGGTATAGCTGATTCTGCTGAAACTTCTTCTGTTGATTAACTAGCCCATCACAATACTTATCTGGCTCTTTTATTGTAATTGATTAGCTTGCTTGGCAAACTTGGGATGACTATTACTACAGAATTAACCTTTCCCCAGATTGGTTATTAACCAGTCCTCTAGCAGACCTTGGATCATCCATTAATTGTGTAAAAGCTATTAATAATGGAATAAAATAAAATCTATTAATAATGGAATAAAAAGCGTAGAACTCATTGCCGGACTCTGTAGTGTCATCCCCAAACCCTCAACACTTTACCCTTGGACTATCCATGGTTGACCTCTCCAGATTCCTAAGAGGTCAGTAAGTGGTGTGCATAAGTGCACTAGAGTGCCTTCTGTCCCGTCCTATTGCTCTCCGATATCTCCTATACCTTTCTTCTTTCCTATATTTATTCTATTCTTTCACTGATATATTTTTTTCCTATTTCTTCTCTTCTCTTCTTTCTTAGATATATTTTACCATGAGTATATCCTCTATAACCTTCATTATATATTTACTATATGTATACCCAATGTAACTCTCATTGTGCAGTGGACAAAATCAATAAATAAAAATAAAAGAAAATAAATAAAATGTACCTTAATTTTAGGGAACATGTTTGACTAGGGAAGTAGTTCATTTGTGTTTTCTACATGGGTGGACATACCTCCAAATACTTTTAAGTGGGTCAGAATAACTTCAGTATTTACATACCTGTTTTAATCACTCTCCCTCTTTTGCGCAACTAAAATCTATGGGAAAATAACCCCCAAATGGTATTTTACCTGAGAGATATGAGTAATATAGTTGAGCGCTGTTTCAACAGGGTTTTTGAAAAACTTCTTTACTTCTTGTTTCATCTGAAGGCAAGAAAAGCAGACCAAGAATTAAATTCTTTATAATCTAAAAGGTAAAATATATTACATTTTTCAGAGTTTATTTAATCGGTTGTATATATGAAATATCACCTTTCCAATATCATTTCACTAACTGAAATATGTCTACCCAGCTATTTGGAATTCTTGTGCATATGATTTTGATTTTTTAAAAACAGTTTTTTTATGCCATTATATTTTCTCCTACCTTTCTTCCAAAGAGCAAAAGTTAGTGTAGTATGAAGAATATCACTTTTGGAATATTGAAAAACAGCAGGAAAAATATTCTAAAATAAGTAATTTTTGAAAAATCGTTTTTCTTCTCTCGCCTATCTTTATAGAAGCCTTTTAAAATAAGTTATAGTGACTGAGTCCATATGTACATAGCATTGATGGGCAATATTTGAATATTTTTCTCCATAATATAATTGGGATACATAATGAGGTTCCAATTGCCAGGTAGCTGAAATTATTTTTTCAAATTAAAAGTACATAATAAATCATTCTCAAGTTTTCAGGAAATGTCTTTTGTTTGGCTTCTTATAAATTAATATTTATCCACTTTCTACTAATACCAGAGCTTTATTAAACTCATTGTTTAACACTCAGGTTGTGTTTATTTTTTAAATCCTGCTCACTATTTGGCTTTCTTGCTCTTATAATTTAAATATTTGACACATTCACCCAATATGTTAGAATACAAAGTCTGAATTCAAAGACTTTTAGAAAAAGAAAGAAAAATGAATCTTTCTTATAGATATCAGAACTTACATTATCTTTTAGAGACAGATATTTGCATCTTGTTCCACAAGAAGGACATTTATCTAACAAGATTAAAAATGTAATATGTTAATATGATACTGAAATGCTTCATATATAATAATGTCTGAAATTGAAAAGTGGATGATTTTTCTAAAATTAGCAAGCCAATTTTTGTTTATATTCCCTTTAAAAGGATTTTGGCTGATCTCTAAATGTGAAGGGGGTTTGGGGTTGGATGACACTTTGCTAGGAAGCTATCAGAAATCTCAAGAGCTGTAGCTCAAGCTAGAATGTGGTAAAATATACCGGTATGTACTGTTACCAAGGAAATAATACAGAAGTGTCAAAGAGATCATTAGAAGTCAGACACATTTGAAGGAGGCGTCATTTTTATTTCTTTTGACTTTTACTCATTTTGTGCTGGGTGGCATGCACACATACAAAAGGCTCTAAAGTAGAAAACCCCTCTTCATACTTACCTGTATGAGCACATTTTTGGCAAAATATGTGTCCACAGCTAGTAATTGAAAAGTCAGATTTCTCTTGGATGAAGCACTGATTGCAATGAAACCAATCCATGCTGCAAGGCAGAAAGGCATTGTGAATAAGGATGTGTCAGATTGTTTACTAGGAAGACTTGTAATTGAATTTGAAGTTTTGCGGGAAACAGAAAGAATTAAACCATGATATATGGTTCTCAGGATTAGAATAAAAATGTCACCAATGCTGTAACCATAGAACAAAAGGCTGTTTTATATTTATAACTGCAGCAAAATAAAACTGAAACTGACTTTTTTATTTCTGTATTTCTGTATTTTGGTCTTTGGCTCTTCTTTATTTTCCCCATTCTAAATATTGGTTGTCAGTTCTTATTCTGTATTTAAATTTTTAATAACATGTTATAAAAAGAATTGTATGGATGAAAAAGTAGAATTCGAAAGGTGATACAAATTAAAATTTAGCAAATAAAAACAGAGGGAGAGAGAAGGAGAGAAAAAAAATCCAGGCATTTAGACAAGACTTGATGGAAATATTGGATTGGAAACAAAGGTGAAACATTCCTCCATTAGGGGAGAAAATATATGCAACTGAAGAATACATTTATATCAAAGATTGTGTTAGTGTTACTAAATGGATTAAAATTTTGACTATGTTCATTTCTTTTCTCATATATTATTTTCTTTAAAAGATGGTGAGGAAGGCAGAAAGCAGCACATCATCATCACAACCATCATCATTTGAGTATTACTGTATGGTCCGGTCTTATAAGAACTGAAAAAGGATGATTGCAACTGTATTAGGACAATAGATCCAGTGGATGGATGGAGAAAAGAGAAAAGCAACCTGGAATTAAGGAGAAACTTCCTAACAATGAGAACAATTAACCAGTGGAACGACTTGCCCCCAGAAGTTGTGGGTGCTCTATCACTGGAGGCTTTTAAGAAGAGACTGGACAATCACTTGTCTGAAATGGTATAGGTTCTCCTGCTTGAGCACAGGGTTGGATTAAATGATCTCGAAGGTCCCTTCCAGCTCTATTCTGATTGACTAGGGCAGTGGTGAGATCCTACTGGTGCGCCCCGGAACTCCATTCTAGTAGTGCCCCGTGAATTGCGCAATTTGTGCATTTGTGATGTCTCTGGTGCTGTTTTCGCCAGTCCGTCGCACGGTGCCATCTTTTTTTTTTAATTTTTGGCTTTAATTTACTTCCTACTTATGCGTGGAAGCAAAATCACATGAGGGGAGGCTTGCAAGTGCATGATTTCGGTGATTTTTTTGCTCTGCACATACGAAAAGTAAAATCGCACATGCGTGAATGTTCCCTCATAAGATTTTTTTTATTACCTGTGCATGCACAGAAGCAAAATCGCATGAGGGGAGTGCATGCGAATCATCATGATGCATGCAGTGCACCAGTAGGCAAGTAAGAGCAACCCACCCCTGGACCAAGAGTGTCAAACTCGATTTCATTGAGGACCACATCAGAGTTGAGTTTTACTTGAGGGGGTTGATGTCTGTGGAGGCATTGCCATGTTGACATCGTTTCAGGAGCATCTATGGTAGCCCTGGTGGGGCTGGAGGGCTCCTTTTGCAGCACTCTGCTAGTAAAAATAAGCTTTGTTTTTGCTGGCAGTGGCACTGTGGCCCGGTCCCTCACTGTTACCAGGGCAGCCTTGCAGGCCAGATCTAACCACCCAGTGGGCCAAGTTCAACCTGCAGGCATTGAGTTTGATACCCCTGTGATTGACTGATAATTTCCCATTGCATACTCACTATTAATGACTAATAACAAATAAAACATTATTCCATCAAAATATTGTGGAGTTCAGAGACATGAAAAGGAAAAAGAGAGAGGGGAAAAAAATCTAAGTATGAAGGGAGGCAGTCTTGCTTCATTTCTTGGCATGGGTACATAGCAGGGAGGGAAGAGAATGGACGTACAGATGTTAATATATAAAAGCTATGGCATCATATTAATGGTTTCATAATACCAACATGTTCTAGGCAGCAAAATGCGTCACTTTTATCATGAAATCCTGTTTTCTTCCCCACCCCCGTTTCTTCTAGTAGTCCTGGGTTTCTTCCATTTTATTTTTATTATTATTTTTCACTGATGATTGATGATCTTCACTCTTTTGACATTACTGTACAAAACAAAGACATTCTATTTTTCAGCAAACCAAGTTGGGGATGGGTGGGTTGTTTGCTGGTATATAATGTCTGAATCTAATCCTTTGACTATGGTGGTTAAGGATTAGGAGAACTGAAATCCAGTTTATCTGGAAATCAGGCTTGGGAAAAAAACTGTAGTCTTTAAATCTGCCTGCCAACTGCAGCGAAGCAATACTTTTTAAGACTTTTTAATAATTAATTAGAGGACTTATGGGGGTCTTAACTGGAGACCAACCAGGGTTTGTGCTGCTCTATGTAAGGGCAGTGATGCAAGATTAGGGCAAGGGAATAGGGGAAGTCGAGGATCATAGTTCCCTCTAAGCTGAGCAGTGAGCAATCGCTCACTTAAAAATCATCATCAACTCAGAGTTTTCCAAACCTGCCCAGAAGCCGAGAGGGAAAGAGTGAGAGGGAAGGAGAGAGAGAGGAAGAGAGGAAGAGAGGAAGAGAGAAACAGATAGAAAAAAGAGAGGAAGGAAAAGAGAAAGAAAAAGAATGGGAGTAAGGAAGAGAGAAAGAAAATCAAAATCTAGTTTGAAACTAGCTCAACTATTTAAGTGGCATTTTGATATTGATAGAGTTGCCCTATTATGAGCTCACTGTTATAGACACACAGTACAGTACAGTATTTTATTTTGAAATTCTCTGAAGCAAAACAGGGTGGGTTTTTTATTTGTTTGTTTGTTTGTTTATTATTTCTGTGCCGCCCAGTCCCGAAGGGACTGCTGCTCAGACACTATACTTTTCCGCCTACCCCCCCAAAAAATTAGAGGGAACACTGGACTCAAGGTTCTTTAATGTAAAAATCATGAAAACTGCAGCTCCAATCTTTCTTCACTATCAGGACATTCCCACTATTGTTAAAGGTATGCTAAATTTACAATCTAATCAATGGGAACAGATACCATTTATATGTGATTTAATCACGGGTTAAAGCAAAAGGTCAGAGATTTATGTGGGGTTTTTTTTAAACCATATTGTGACTTCGGGATGACTTTCACATTTTAAATCTGATTTGAGAGCAGAAGCAGCAGGAAAATAATGAGGATTTACTGGGGTTTCTCTTAAGACTACAAGATTTGTCCTTTGAGTGGGGGGACTCAAGAGCATCCATTTAAGAATAGATTTGACATTGTTCTAACATACTATTGGAGGTTAACTTCTCCAAACAAGTTTTTGAATTGCTATTGCCATCTTTAAATTATTTTTCTTTCAACTATGCTGTTCTTAATTATTACACTGTTTGGGTTTGGTGTGATTTCCCTTTTTTTTAAAAAAAAATCGCTTTTATTGTAATTTCTCCTTCTATGGCTCTCATTTGTAAAGCAGTTGCATTGTTTACATTTTTTTTAACGATGCCTTAACCATTATGGATATTTAATTGCTTATTGGATAAGTCTATATTTGACAGGATATATGCGTATAGTATATAAATAAGAAAAAGGGGAAGGAAGATGGGTGTAAGAAGGAAAGGAAAATAAGGAATTAAGAGAGAAGAGGAAAAGGAAATTAAGAAAGTACTGAGGAGAAATTTAGACGCTCCTACGGGTAGTTATTCACTTTGTCTCCAAACCTCAAATCCCCGCAGTGATTCACTCCACTTGATACAAACCATGATTCTAACAAGGTTATAACAAAGTTTAATGGCTCTTTGCACCCCTTTGGAAATTCCCTGCCTTAGCCAGCCTATAAACGTGGTTCATCTACTTCAACCGCCATCTAAGCCAAGTCGCAGGGAAGGCAGGGTGGTAATTTTGAGGGGGAAACCTCCTGCTCCCGAATTCAATTTTCCTTGATGGACTACAGCCACCATCCTCCTCAGCGTGGCTCTTAGGATGATGGGAACTAACTCCAAATTCATTCTGAGGTGGGGGAGAGGGAAACCAAGCAGGCCGCCTCTGCGTTGCTATAACGCTGCGACCAGCGGCATTTTCTTTTTTTCTTTTAAAATTGCGAGTTTGTAACGTAACTGAAAACTGCCAAGAACCACTCCCTCAGAGGAGTCGCCGGCGCGCGCATGCGCGACACTTTCCTTACCTTTCCCTCCCGCTTCCAGAAAGTGGCGGGAAAAGAAAGGGTTGGTCGCAAGAGCACTGGGGAGGCGGGGCTTACGAGAACGGGCGAGAGCAAACAATAAGGCTACCCTTCGGCTGTGCTGGGAGTTGTAGTCTTGTATGCTGACAGGCTTTTTATTTTATTTTTTGCAAGGCCTCCAAAAGTTTTCTCATAATTCCCGTTCCAGTCCATTTCCAACTGGGCACCCTCCGGACTGTGGAGCAACAAACTCCTGGAGTTCTGAGGGGGGGGGGGATGCTAAAGGGATGCTGGGAGTTGTAGTATTGCACATATAGAGGGAACCAGGTTGATGTAGCCTGGATCTAGGATCTCCCCTGAATTTCTGCTTGACTCCATCTCCAACTGGATGGCCTTGCAGACTTTGAAGCCAGAATTCCAAGGGGATCCAAAGAGGGTGCTGGGAATTGTAGTCTCACAGGTCTGTGGGATGCCAGATTTTTTTGCATCCAGATCTTCGAGACTTCCAATAGCTTTCCCTTCAAAGCCCACGTTGTTCCATCTTCAACTGGACGCCCTCTACAATGCAGAGTAAAAAGTCCCAAAATTCCAAGAAAAGTCATAAAGAGATGCTGAGAACTGCGGTCCTATGTGTTTCAAGATTCACTGGTTGGCGGCCAAACAAAGCAGCGATTTAGGTGGAAGCAAAAACACAATATGATTTGGTTGCTTATTTGTAGCTGGACTGTCATTAAGTGTTGCAACTTACGATTATTGACAATATTTTATTACACAAATTGAATATATGGACTTTGGTAAAAATTTCCTCAATTTAATTAAAACTATTTATTTGCAACAATCTGCGAAAATTCTTTTCAACAATGAGATTACTGAAAAAATACCAATAACAAAAGGAGCCCATCAAGCTCCATTGATTTTTATTTTGGCAATTGAAACAGTCCTAAATAAAATAAGAAACAATAATTTAATCCAGGGTATCAACATTAAAAAAGAACAATTCAAACTACGTACAAGCCTTCGCGGAAGACGTTGTCTTCATTATACAGGATCCAATAGAAACGGCTCCTATTTTACTAAAGAAAATACAGTATATAAATTTGGTGAAGTAACTGGCTTAAAAATTAATAAAACAAAGACTCAAATTCTAACTAAAAACATGTCCCCAAAACAAATTATAATTTTGGAGGATTCGATCAACATAAAGACAGTTAAAAAGATCAAATACTTGGGAATATGGATGACGTCAAATTATACTACTGTACTATAAAAAAAAGATAATTACAATCAATTACTTAAAGAGGTACAAAAAGATTTACTAAGATGGTCAAATTTGAAACTCTCCCTGATGGGGAAAACATTCGCTATTAAATGCAACATCCTACCAAGATTTTTATACCTCTACCAAGTTGCACCAATAAATGTGAACAAATCCTTCTTTGATTCTTTGCACAGAGAAATTCGGAAATTTATCTGGTCAAAAAAAAAAAAAAGAGGCCAGAAGTAAACTAAAAAATCCTCAGGACCACAGAAATAGAGGTGGTCTAGGACTTCCCAATTTTCAATTATATCATCAAGCAGCAATTTTAATTCTAATTCTAATACTGGTAATTCTATTCAGAGGAGAATCAGAACTGCAGAAAAAATAATTGCTGCCAACCTGCCTTCCATTGAGGACCTGTATACTGCACGAGTCAAAAAGAGGACGGGGAAAATATTTACTGACCCCTCACATCCTGGACACAAACTGTTTCAACTCCTACCCTCAAAACGTCGCTACAGAGCACTGCACACCAAGACAACTAGACACAAGAACAGTTTTTTTCCGAACGCCATCACTCTACTAAACAAATAATTCCCTCAACACTGTCAGACTTTCTACTAAATCTGCACTTCTATTCTACTAGTTTTTCTCATCATTCCTTTCACCCATTTCCTCCCATGTTGACTGTATGACTGTAACTTGTTGCTTGTATCCTAAGATTTTTTATTAATATTGCTTCTTCATTGCTTATTTGACCCCTATGACAATCATTAAGTGTTGTACCACATGATTCTTGACAAATGTATCTTTTATTTTATGTACGCTGAGAGCATATGCACCAAGACAAATTCCTTGTGTGTCCAATCACACTTGGCCAATAAAAAATCTATCTATCTATCTATCTATCTATCTATCTATCTATCTATCTATCTATCTATCTATCTATCATCCAATCCAACTAGTGCAGAAATCCAGATTGCCACTAGATGGCAGCATAGAGATACACAAAACTTGTGTATTTTTTTTGGGGGGGGGCAATATTTCTAACTTTTTTTGCAATTCAGACCTGTTATCATAACATGAGTGTATGTGGAGGGGGGTTGTGGGTGGTTTTTAAAAAGATGGCAATTATTACAATGGGTATGTGGGTGGAAAAGCACTGAAGATGTCTTAAAGTACATGCGTGGGAAGCTTGGTTAGAGCACAGGAATTCACATGACAACTCGCAAAGATTAAAATCGGATGGGCAGAATTTAAGCTTGCAAATTCCAATTAAATATACCTATATATGTATATATCTAAATCTAAATCTGCCTATTGCAGCTTGGCGCAAGAGAAAACTGCCTCCGGCCAAATGTCACTCATGTAAGCTCTCCAGATGTGTCATACTCTGATGCCCATCAACCCGAGCCAGACCAAGCATTGCCTTGAGCACCAGAACTGTATCCAGATGTTGCACTTTTTCTGCAATTAGTCCTCAACTTAAGACCACTATTGAGCCCTTGGTGTTGTGGTTCGCTCTGGCCCAGCTCCTGCCCCAAGGACTGTGGATGTGGGGGAGACATCCACATGCTGCAGGCCTGTTTTGCCCCCGGTGGAATCTGCTGATGAAGGCTCCTCTGACCAAGAAGACATGAGTGACAGGGAGGAGGAGAGTGGGGCAGACAGCTCAGAAGGAGATCAATTATCTAGCTCCTCCTTGGATTCAGAACAAGAGTTAATGATACAGCCAGGCATGCGGAGAGTGATGCATAGGCAACAACAACTGAGAGATTATTATCAAAGAATATGAGGCCACCTGTGGTTGGGTGGGGCTGTGGTCATTAGTGAGGCTGCTATAAAGAGCAGCCTGTGGGTTTGGCCATTGTGGAGGATTATCTGATCGTTGTGTTTCGTGACTGCTTTGCTGACTTTGACCTTTTGTGTGCTGATTTCCCCCCGCTTTGAAACTAAACCAGAGCAAAGTGTGTTTCACTTTGTGAAAGAAGAAGGACTGTGAATTGCCTCACAGCTGCAAGATAAGTATCACAGAACTGATAAGGGACTTGTACAAATTACCAGTTTGTTTGGAGACAAGTGCTCTTTGCTATACCAAAAGAGGAATTAGTTTAAGTGAATTTTCATTATAAAGAACATTGTTTTGAATTTTCAAACGTGTGTGTGTGTCTGAAATTGTATCTGTGCATTTTTGGGAGGATTCTACCAGAGAGCTGGACAGAACACTTGGTTTGGGTTAATAAAAGCCAGGCAATTGTTAAGCGAGTTTTGGGCCATTATACGACTTTGTTTGCCATGGTTGTTAAGCAAGTCATTGCCGCTCTTCAGTGAATCATGGGGCTCATTAAGCAAATCTGGCTTCCTCCGTTGACTTTGCTTGTCAGAGGCTGCCTGGGTGAATTACAAAAGAGGTTCGCATGACCCACACCCAGGATAGTTCAATCGCCATAAATACAGGCCAGTTGCCTACCACAGTCATAAGCAGTGAAGGGCTACCAAAATTTTTACTATCACACTGAGGGGGTGGCTTATGCAGGACGCCCTGCATTTTCTTTCAACAAATTGGGTGTTCTGGGGTGGAGCTCCATTTTCGCTACTCCACTGTGTTGTCCCGTCCCCCCCCCGCCTCCAGGCAACAGCCCACCGCTGAGCATAAGTATGCAACCTGATCATAAATCACCTTTTCCAATTGCAATTGTAATTGGTCACAAAATGAATGCTTGTAAGTGAAAGATTACTTAAACAGCAAGATCGTGCAGAATGCAGCTGCGAGAGCAATCATGGGCTTCCCTAAATATGCTCATGTTACACCAACACTCCGCAGTCTGCATTGGTTGCCGATCAGTTTCCGGTCACAATTCAAAGTGTTGGTTATGACCTATAAAGCCCTTCATGGCACCGGACCAGAATATCTCTGGGACCGCCTTCTGCTGCACGAATCCCAGTGACTGATTAGGTCCCACAGAGTTGGTCTTCTCCAGGTCCCGTCGACTAAGCAATGTTGTCTGGCGGGTCCCAGGGGAAGAGCCTTCTCTGTGGCGGCTCCGACCCTCTGGAACCAGCTCCCTCCAGAGATTAGAACTGCCCACACCCTCCTTTGCCTTTCGTAAACTCCTTAAAACCCACCTCTGCCGTCAGGCATGAGGGAATTGAGACATCTCCCCCGGGCCTATAGAGTTTATGCATGGTTTGGTTGTGTGTATATTTGCTTTTAATACCTTTTAAGATGCCGCATGAATCCCAGCGACCGGTGAGGTCCCACAGAGTTGGCCTTATCCGGGTCCTGTCGGCTAGACAATGTCATCTGGCGGGGCCCAGGGGAAGAGCCTTCTCTGTGCGGGCCCCAGCCTTCTGGAATCAGCTCCCTCTGGAGAATTGCACTGTCCCCACCCTCCTTGCCTTTCGCAAGAACCTCAAATCTCATTTATGTCGCCAGGCTTGGGGCAATTAGATCAAGCCTCCTTCCTCTGTTTACGAGATGTAATGTGTGGTTGTAAATGAATTGGCTGACTGATTTTATTATCTGTATATGGGATTTTAGTAGTAACTTTTAATTCATTAGATTTGTTGCTGTGTTGGTTTTGTATCCTGTGAGCCACCCCGAGTCTTCGGAGAAGAACGGCATACAAATCTAAATAATAATAATAATAATAATAATAATAATAATAATAATAATAATAATAATAATATGCTCAGAATTATCAAAATTGACAATGGAGACACAAAATAGGGATGAAACTGACTTCTACAACGCCCGGGAGAATTGGTACCATTGGCTAAGGCAAAAAAACCTCCCTTAAATATTATTATGAAAAGAAGACTATTCAACGATTTCATGTACTGGCAACATCGCCAGGAAATATAAACCAACCTTTCACACAACGTACAAAAGATATTGATCAACGCAACCTTTAGACTTACAACGAACATTACGAACAAAACTCTAAAATATTGAGTGCACGGACAAGAACTTGCTCTTGAGATAAAAACCAACAATATTTACAAAAAATTAACTAACGCCATTCAATGAACTAATAAAAAAAAATCAAGGGAAACTTACACCAACAACATATTTAAATTAGAAGTCATATACTACGGAAGTGCCAGCTAAATAGCCAGCATGTCTTCTCCTTTTCTCCTTTCTTTTTCAATCCCCCTTTTCTCTTTTCTTTCTCCAAACTTCCCCTTTCTACTGTATCTTTCTTATCTTCTCGCTTTCTTCCTTCTCCCCTTTCTTCTATCTCTGCCATAATACAACATATATGATTGATATGTCATGTACATTTATATTTATCTCTGTTTCATTTTTATTTAAAATATACTTTATTAGGTTATAAAAAAAAAAGAAAACACGGAAAAGGGGGATGGGAATACAAAAAAGAGAAGTGGGAGGGGGATGGGGTAAACAGTATTTTTATAGAGCGGCTTATATATATTATTGTATATACATTCCGAACATTTGTCTATACAGTGTTCCCTCGATTTTCATGGATTCGAACTTCGCGGAACGTCTATACCACGGTTTTTCAAAAATATTAATTAAAAAATACTTCACAGTTTCCCCCCCATACCACGGTTTTTCCCGCCCGATGACATCATATGTCATTGCCAAACTTTTGTCTGCCTTTAAAAAACATTTTAAAAAATAAACTTTAATAAATAAACATGGTGAGTAATAATCTAAATGGTTGCTAAGGAAATGGGAAATTGTAATTTAGGGGTTTAAAGTGTTAAGGGAAGGCTTGGGATACTGTTCATAGCCGAAAATAGTGTACAGTGATCCCTCGAGTTTCGCGATCTCGATCTTCGCGAAACGCTATATCGCGATTTTTCAAAAAATATTAATTTAAAAAAAACCACTTCCGCGTTTGGCTTTGGGAGTCAGCTGGGAAGCGGCGTGGCTGTTTTAAAAGGTCGCAGCCGGCCCGGGGGGCTTCCCAGCACCCCCCCGAACCCGGGTGGCCGGGCGAGCAGCGAGCGAATGGCGGGTGGCCGGGCGAAGGGCGGGCGAGCGGGTGCTGGGGGGGCGGGGGCAGCCGACATCCAAAGCAATCTGTCGGCTTCCGCACTTTCGTCGCTCCCCACCTCCACCATCTGCGCATGCGCGGCCATTAAAAAAAAGAAAAGATCGCGCATGCGCAGATGGTGTTTTTACTTCCGGAACCCTACATCGCGAAAAATCGATTATCGCGAGGGGTCCTGGAACGGAACCCTCGCGATAATCGAGGGATCACTGTATTTACTTCCGCATCTCTACTTCGCGGAAATTCGACTTTCGCGGGCAGTCTCGGAACGCATCCACCACGAAAATCGAGGGAACATTGTATATCAAAATTTTGTATTCAATATTCTTATTTGAATAGTCTTATAGCTGTAATATTTAATAGTCCAAGAATAACGTGGGAAGAAAAGGTGATTGGAGGTGGGATAGAAAAGGAAAGAGGGAAGAAAGAAAAGAAGAAGAAAGAGAGAAGAAAGAGAGAGGAGGGATGGTACCTGCAAACTAGCAGGCATTTGGATTGTGACGGCTTAGTTTGATTATGTTTGTTATTTTTGTTAGTGAGAAGTAATTGTAGGTTGTGATATTAGTAAGTTACTCGTAATTACCAAGTGGATTGAACTCAGACAGGGATTGTATTGATTTTGGTCCGAATTTCTATTGTGCATATCTTTATTTTGATTTATATTAAGGGATTTTAATTAGTTTTTGTTTTATTTTTAACGCATATATTTAATAAAGATATTTTTTAAATTTTTTTTAAAAAGAATAGCAATAGAATAGGAATAGGAATAGGAATAGAACAGAATAGAAACATAATGATAGGATAGGGGAGTGGATTATGTTAGGTTAGCCTAATGCGGTGTTTCCCAACCTTGGCAACTTGAAGATATCTGGACTTCAACTCCCAGAATTCCCCAGCCAGCATTTGCTGGCTGTGCAATTCTGGGAGTTGAAGTCCCAATATTTTCAAGTCGCCAAGGTTGGGAAACACTGGCCTAATGTAATCAGCATATGTTAAAATGAATTTTTGCTGCATTGCACTCTCAAAAGATAACCATTATACATACGCCCACATACACACCCATATATGTCACAGAGAAACATCACAGTCTGGTTTGAATGTCTACATAAACCTCAGGGGTGAAATTCAATTCCCCGCCCCCACCAGATTAGGTGGACATGGCTTGCTGGACATGACAGAAGAAGGATACTGCGGAGAAGGGTGGCATACAAATCTAATAAATAAATAAATAAAATAAATAAATAAAATCCCCATTCCCACTGATTCCCCGAACTGCTCAAAATTTCCACTACTGGTTCTCCAGAACCTGTCAGAACCTACTGATTTTCTCCCCTGATATACATGGCGGACACAAAGAAAAAAAATCTTCTGAATTTAGAAGACTTAAGATGGCCTAAGTAACGAAGCTGTCCGAGAATCCAGTAATCCTACTATAGGTACTTTGAACCCTCCTCCCAGAGTAAAACTACAGAAACAGACCATCAAGTGGCTGTGTGGGGTCTCTAACATTACTTCCAGGTCTTAAGCTCCACGCTTGTAAGCAGCATCCCAAATAACGGGAGGTGAGCATTCCTAGCATCTTCTCCACTGTCCTCACCACTCTCTGTAGGGACTTTCTATTTGATCCGCTGCGGCCTCCAAACCAAACAGGTTTATTAGAACACTCTCCATTGTGCTTCTGTAAAAAAAATGGCCAGGGCTAGAAGGAGAAAGATGGGCTCTCCTCATCCAATGCAGAAAATGCGGACGCCGGTTTGTGGGTTTTCCTAAAGATTGCGAACGTAACATTCACAGTGATTCACTTAACAACCGTGGCAAGAAAGGTAGCTAAAAATTGCTGCTCCCACCGCTACCAGTGCACTGCAAGCGCAGTTCTGTGTCTCTGGTGTGCGCACACATGTGTTTGAGTGAGATTTTGCTTCTGCACATGTGCAACCAGCCAAATCTTGTGAGGGGACGCAAGTGCAGGTGAGATTTTGGTGGGTTTTTTTGTTTCCGCGCATGGGCAGAATTTTGTTTCTGCATGCGCAGAAGCAAAAAATTGCCGAAATCTCATGCCCATGCGTGTCCCCTCATGAGATTTTACTTCCTGCACATGAACAGAAGCAAAATCATGCTCGGGCGTGCGCATGTGCGCAGGAGACAGAGAGCTGCGCATGCAGCTCAATTTTTTGCTGTTGATGCAAAGGTGTCGACCGTATCGGTGGGAGCAAATTTCGATTAACAAACGTTTCCCGTAGCGAGATACATTTTGGGGGTGGGGGTGGGTCTCCACTGTGGTCGTAAATCGAGGACTAACTGTAGATAAGTCCCGCTGGCAATTTTATTTTGCTGCCAGCAGGGGGCAGGGCAACCCTCGTATCCCCAGCTAAAGAGCGATTGCGTCTTCGAGGGACAAAAATGATGATTTGAAAATGTGTGCAGGGCAAGGGACAAAATTATGATTTAATGTTTGCGGGAGGGGGGGGTTCCAAAAATTTGTTGGAAGGAGGCGGCGTCCCTTTTAATCCTGGTTTGCTCTTCCCCAAGCCTCCCCTCCCTCTTGTTCCTTAAAAGAAGAGCCTCCCGCTGCAGGAGCAGCGCCGGCTCCTTCCGGCGTCTGGTTCGCGATAGGTTTATCTCTTGTACCCCGGCCGGGCCCAACCCCTGACCTTTGTTCCTGCCTACTTAGGCTGATCTGACGATAAGGGGGATCCCCTGTTGCTCCCGAAAGTTGGACTTCACCCCTGCCTGATCAGCAAAGGGGACGCGACGAGCAAGGCGATCTGGGGACAAGGTGGGGGAGAGGGAGGGAGGAAGGACGGAGAAAGAGAGGGAGGGAGGGGAGACAATGAGAAAGGAAAGAAAGAAGGAAGGAGGAGAGAGGGGAGAGGAAACGAGAAAGGGAAGAAGGGAGAGGGAGGGGAGGGAGAAAGAAAGGAGAATGAAAGAAAGGGTGGGAGGGAGGAGAGAGAGAAAGAAAGAAGGAAGAGAGAGTGGGAGACTGAGAAAGGAAAGAAAAAGAGAAGGAAGAGGGAGGGAGGGGAGATAGAGAAAGGAAGGAAGAAGAAAGAGGGAAGGGGAGAGAAAGAAGGAAGAGGGAGGGAGGGGAGAGAGTGAGAACGGAAGGGAGGGAGGGAGGGGGAAGGGACAGAGAGTGAGAAAGGAAAGAAAAAGGAAGGAAGTGCTAAAGAGCGAATAAGGAAAGAAAGAAGGAAGGAAAGAAGGAAGGAAGAAGGAGGGGAAAGAGAGAGAAAGAAAGAAAAAAGAGGTAGGGGGAGAGAGTGAGAAAGGAAGGAAGGAAGGAAGAGGGAGGGGAGAGAGAAAGAAAGAAAAGAAGGAAGAGGGAGGGGAGGGAGAAGGAAAGGAGAATGAAAGAAAGGGTGGGAGGGAGGAGAGAGAGAAGGAAGGAAGGGAGAGTGGGAGACTGAGAAAGGAAAGGAAAAAAGAAGGAAGAGGGAGGGAGGGGAGAGAGTGAGAAAGGAAAGAAAAAGGAAGGAAGTGGGAAAGAGCGAGTAAGGAAGGAAAGAAGGAAGAAGGAGGGGAAAGAGAGAAAGAAAGAAAAAAGAAGGAGGGGGAGAGAGTGAGAAAGGAAAAAAGGAAGGAAGGAAGGAAGAGGGATGGGAGAGAGAAAGAAAGAAAAGACAGACAGAAAGACAGAAAAGGACCCTTCCTCCCCTCTCCTTTAAAAGCCCCCCTCCTCCAAAAAGCTCCTTCCGACGCTACTTTCCCAACTTCGCAACAACAACAACAACCCCAAGATGACGATTTCAGCGTTGCACAAGTTTGAAGTCCCGTAATAAACAGCGAGTGGGGGGGGGGCGAGGGGAGAGCCAGCTTGAGCCTGAAACACGGGGCGGAAGGAGGGGTTGGGCGGGTGGGGGGGGTTTAAAGCGGGTCGAGGACTGGGGGGTAGGGGCGGGCGTGGCGGCAGAGAAAGCCAGTCCACTGCTCCCCCCTTAAGGCAGGGGTCCCCAATCTTTCAATCTTTTGGGGGGGGATTGGTTCCGTATTGGCTCTATTTAGACTCAAATCGAGATGCGCGGGTGGGCACGGCTCCGAACCGATCGCGATCGGTTAATGGGACGCGGTTCCGGAGGGAGAAGATTTCGGGACCCCCGCCCCAGGGTCTGAAGTGGAGTGAGAGTCGCGATTCCCAAAGCCGGGGTTGAAAACTTTCAAATCAAATCAAATATAATCACATTTCAGTTCTTCTTCGGCAGCTGGATTGAGGCAACGCCCCCCCCCCCCCCCCGTTCTGCCAGAAACCCGCGAATTGGGTGAGGACTGGGAGACGGAGAAGCGCCCCCAAAACCTGGGAAGAAGTCGGGGAGGGTGGGTGGGAGAAAGACCCTGATCTCGGGAGGCGGAAAGAAACCTAAGCAAACAATCCAGCCCTTTAGAGGAGAGGTTTTGAAGGAAGAAAAGAAGGAAGAAAAAAGGAAAGGAGGGAGAGAGGGAAGGAGGAAGGAACGAAGGAACAAAGGAAGGAGTCAACGAACACCTAGAAGCAAACAAAGTAATAACCGAAAGCCAACATGGGTTTGTCAAAAACAGATCATGCCAGACTAATCTTATACCACATTCTTTGACACAGTAATGAATTAGTGCAGTGTTTCCCAACCTTGGCACCTCGAAGATATTTGGACTTGAACTCCCAAAATTTGGGTTTTGGGAGTTGAAGTCCAAATATCTTCAAGTTGCCAAGGTTGGGAAACACTGAATTAGTGGATCAGGGAAATGCTGTGGATGTGATTTACCTGGACTTCAGTAAGGCTTTTGATAAAGTAGACCATAACCTATTACTAAATAAACTAGAAAAAACGTGGGATGGACAGCAACACCTCCGGATGGATTCAAAATTGGCTAACTAACCACACTCAAGGTGTAGTGCTCAATGGAACTACATCTACATGGAGGGATGTATGCAGTGGAGTACCCCAAGGCTCTGTTTTAGGCCCAGTACTCTTCAACATCTTCCTCAATGACTTGGATGAGGGGATAGTTGGGGAAACGTATCAATTTTGCAGATGACACCAAATTGGCAGGAACAGCCAACACTCCAGAAGATAGGTGCGAAATACAGAAGGATCTTGACAAACGTGAACATTGGGCGCTATCTAACAAAATGATATTCAATGGTGAAAAAAGTAAGGTTCTACGTTTAGGCAACAAAAACAAAATCCACAGGTACACTATATGTGGTACATTGGGCTCAACAGAAGTAACTGTGAGAGGGATCTTGGAGTCCTAGTGGACAACCATTTAAATAGGAGCCAGCACTGTGCAGCAGCTGTGAAAAAAGCCAACACGGTTCTAGGCTGCATTAACAGACGGATAGAATCAAGGTCACATGAAGTGTTAATACCACTTTATAAAGCCCATTTGGAATACTGCATTCAGTTTTGGTCACCAGGATGCAAAAATAATGCGGAGACTCTAGAAAAAGTGCAGAGAAGAGCAAAGTTGATTAGGGGACTGGAGGCTAAAACAGATGAAGAATGGTTGCAGGAACTGAGCATGTCATGTTTAAAGGAAAGGACTAGGGGAGACTTGTAGGAATGTTCCAATATCTCAGGGGTTGCCCCAAAGAAGGAGTCAAGGCTATTCTCCAAATCACCTGAGGGTAGAACAAGAAGCAATGGGTGGAAATTGAACAAGGAGAGAAGCAACTTAGAACTAAGGAGAAATTTCCTGACAGAACAATGAAGTAGTGTAGGGTTTGCTGCCTAAGCAGGGGGTTGGGCTAGAAGACCTTCAAGGTCCCTTCCAATTCTGTTGTTGTTATTTATTAATAATAATAATAATAATAATAATTATTATTATTATTATTATTATTATTATTATTATTATTATTATTATTACAGGGTAATTAGTCCAAAAAGACACACACCACACCAAAAGTCTTTATCAACAGAAAAACAGAAAAAACTCCCTTTTTAAATATCAAAGGGATTTTCTGGTACACACAAGGCACAGGTTAAATGCAATCCAATTTTTCACCCAGTAACTGGGAAATTGAGTCCAATTCCAAAGTCCAGAAAGTCCACACACAGTCTTGAACAGGAAAACAGCAAAACCACGATCTTGACCAAACTGAATCAGATAAACTTCCAGGAGGCTAAACCAGCACGCTGTTCTTTTTACAGCAGCCCCACCCAACCACAGGTGGCCTCACTTATCTCCTGTAATAATCCTTCAGTTGTTCTCTCCTATGCATCACACTAGGCATGCGTGGGTCTGCCATAGGTTCTTGTTCAGAATCCAGGGATGATAAGGATGATTGATCTCCTCCTGGGCTGTCTGCCAAACTCCCCTCTTCCCTGCCACTCACACTTCCTTCGTCAGAAGAGACTTCGTGGGGAGATTCTATCGGGAGCAAAACAGACTGTGGCATGTGGATGTTTTCCCCAAATCCACCTCTACATTCCTTGGGGCAGGAGCTGGGCCAGAGCCAACCACAACTTGAAGGAAGGAAGGAAGGAAAGGAAAGAAAGAAAGAAAGAAAGAAAAAGAAAAAATAATCTCTTTTGAGGCGAGTCTCGCAAAATGTCAACAGTATCTCGGGGCTATTTTTGGGTTCTCGCGGGGGATGGGGAGAGAGAGAGAGGCATTTCCAAAAAATCCTTTATTATTATTTTTATTTTTTACTCCTTTTCCCTAACACAAAGTATGGATGATATGCGATCATAACCATTTTTGCGTTTTGTTACCACCATAGGGATGCGAACCACGGAGAAAATTCCCTCCGTTTTCGTCCTGGGAAAAGAAACAACCCCCCCCCCCCCCGCAAATGCTTGTGTTAACCCGGGAACTCCCCGCCACAAAAGGAGTGCAGGATTGCAGCGGAGAGGGGCGTCTTTGGCTTCGATCAGCCCTATAGTGGGGATTTCGTGGCACATGATTATGGGGAGTGGGGGTGACTGGTGGAAGTTCATCTTATGCTATGGCCGACCCACGCGAGAATCCGCCCGAGTTTTATCCCGAGGCAGGTTAACCAGAGGAACTCCCTGCCACAAGAGCCAGCCCGGTGGGATCGGAGCAGAACAGACGAATTTGGGGTGGGGTGGGAATTCGTCTTAAGCTGTGGCCGACCCAAGCGAGAATACGCCGTGCTCTTCACCCGAGGAACTCCCTGCCACGGGAGCCAGCGCGAAGGGAGGATTGGCACGAAGAGGGGGACCAACTTGGCTCCGTTGGTCCCGAGGCAGCGCTCGTGGCAGGGGGCGGATCCCCAAGCATGTTTTCAGGGGAACCGCCACCCCACGCGTGTTTTTCACACACATACACCTCCCCTCGCCAGCCTTTCCCCGAGTGGGGAGGGCCAAGGGAGGCTGATCTGAACGGGTGCCGGTGCTGGAGGTAAGGCGAGAGAGGGGGAGGAGCGAGGCTCGGCCACCGCCCAGGCCGGTAGTAGCCGGTTTTGACAGCGGAGAGCAAAAAAAAAAAAATCACATCGGCGAGCCAGCCTCGGAGGGCAGTACGACTCCGGCGCCGCGGGGCGGGAGGAAACCAGAGCTCAGCCAGGCAGCCTCGGCAGAAGACACCCCGCCGCTTCTCCAAAGCGTTGCCGGGAGCCCTCGCGAGCCCGATTTGAACCCATCACCCGCTGCGACTGGAACCCCGGCGGGGGGGGGGGGGGTGTCCCACGCCGTGGAGGTCAGCCGCACGCATAAGGGGCTGCGAGTCAGAGAAAATTCCGCGATCGACCCGAACGGGGTAGACTCCGGTTGTGCCGGAACAAGAGTTAATTAATTTTTTTTAATTAAAGGGGGGGTGGGTCATTTTGTTTCCTTTTGGGGACTGACCCAGTCCCGGACGAGACCCTTGG
Organism: Erythrolamprus reginae; assembly: GCF_031021105.1. Taxonomy (NCBI): domain Eukaryota; kingdom Metazoa; phylum Chordata; class Lepidosauria; order Squamata; family Dipsadidae; genus Erythrolamprus; species Erythrolamprus reginae. Next base: position 189,063 of record NW_027248480.1, on the reverse strand, counting down.
CTTAGATTCTGGAAGAAAAGGAAAGAAAGGAAAAAAAGGAGAAAGGAGGGGAGAGAATAAGGAATAGAAGAGAAGAGAGAGAAGAAAAGAAAAGATAAAAGAAAAGAAAAAATAAAAGAAAATCCAGCGACCCAGTTTCGGAGGCTGAGACTGCCAGCATATTGCAAACAAAATACTCTTTTAGACGAGGCTTTCCCATTGGAGTAGGGGGGATTGCCTTAAAGTTTGGGAGAAGAACCCCTCAGAGCTCATCTAGACTGACCTGAGCTTTGGAACTGAGAATCGAGTCGGGAGCCCACTGCTTACACACACACACACACACACACACACACACACACCAAAATCCTAGGGAAAACCCTCCGGAATTCCTGCGGATCTTCCGACTGACCTAAGGCAGGATGGAAGAGGGTGCCCGTCGCCGAGGTGGCCCCGAGAAGGTGCCCGAGAAGTCGGAAGGAGACGGCGGAGTGGCCCTCAAGAAGGAAATCGGCTTGCTGAGCGCCTGTGGCATTATTGTGGGTGAGTGGGGAGGGGGATTTTCTCGGGAGGAGGGGGTCTTCTTCCTCACCCCCACCCACCCCTCTTGCTGGCCCTGAATTGGACCGAATCTCAGCCCCTTTGCCAAAGTATCACGGACGGTCATCCGTGATCAAACGTGATCGATTTTTCTTCTTCTTTGATGTTCTCAATTTTTTTGATTTGGGAAGGGCTGGGGAAATCTCCCATTCTCTCCCATCTCCCATATATATATTGTCCTACTCCTCAGTTTGGCCCCGTCCCGCCATCATCTCCCTCTTTCTTCTATTCATATCTTCTCGTCCTTCCCACCGTGATCTGACCAAAAACCCAGCTTCCCCACCCCCTCCTTCCAAACCTCCCCTCCCCGTGCCTGGTGGTCGACTGGCTTTCTTTGGCCTTGGTGAGAGAGAGAGGAGAGAGAAAGAGAGAGAGACAGACAGACAGAGAATACAGAGAGAGAGAGAGAGATCGAGACATCGAGACAGAGAGAGACATCGAGACAGAGAGAAACAGAGACAGAGAGACAGAAGAAGAGATACACAGAGAGAAAAGAGAGTCAGAGAAAGCGAGAATGAGAGATACAGAGACAGAGAGAAATAAAGGCAGAGACGGAGAAAGAAAGACAGAGAGCGAGAAAGAGATGGAAAGACACAGAGACAGAGAAAGAAACAGAGAGGCAGACAAAGAGAGAGAGAGAGAAAGAGACAGAAACAGAGACACACAGAGAGAGACAGAGACACACACACAGAGAGAGACCTGGATTCATGGCCTAACCAAACCATCTTCCTCTGGGCGCATAAATTGGAGAACCACTCAAACTGGGGCTTAGCGGGAACTCTAAACACGGTTGGTGTTTTCCTGGGCCCGGATTGGGGGGGGCGGCTTTACCGGCATCACAGTCCCCCAACCCGGGGAAAGATCCCCCACCCCTCCTGACACAAGCAAGCCGACAACAGCTGCGAGCTCGTAGCAGGGATCGCATATCCCCACTTGACGAAATTTCTCCGAAAAACGTTTCCACCGCCCGGGTGCCAAACGCGAGCTCTCTTTCCCTGCTGGAAAAACAGACCCTGCAACATTGGTGCCGATCCCCAATATTCGGCTTCACGAGAAAGAGGCGCGATTTAAATTTACGCAACTGGGGGGCCCGAGTGAGAATCTTGCGAAGCTCAGGGGATCTGGAAAGGGGGAGGGGAGTTTGCCAGGCCAGGCCCCCCGGGGGAGAGGGAAAAGGTCTCCCGAGATCCGCCTGCCCACCCTTCTCCGGAGTTTGCTTTCCACCCCGATGAAGGCAGACCGCCAGCCGTTCAAATCGTGTTTGTTCCAACTTCGCCGCACTCTTTTCCAGATGGCTTCGTTGTGTGTGTGTGTGTGTTTAAAGCAGGTGCCAAGAGACCATTCAAACAAACACCGGCAGGCAGAAGTGGTGGTCGGAAGTACGGGGACTGGTCACTGAAGCGCCCTTGTTTCCCTGACCCCACTCCAACTTCGCCCCCATCCCCTCCGAATTTAAATGCCCTCCGCTTCCCCGGGGGGGCGGGGGGGGGGGAGGCTTTTCGCCAACCATGGAAGTTTTAAAGAAAATATGTATTTACTTACTTGCTTACTTACTTATTTATTTAGACTTATTTGCCGCCCTTCTCCAAGGCTTGGGGCAGTTTACAACATATAAAAAACAATATACAGTACTACAAAATCCAATTAATTAAAACTAGACAATCTAAAATCCCCAGTTTCACTAAGATTGTTATAATAACAAAGTTGGAAGGGACCTTGGAGGTCTTCTAATCCAACTCCCTACTTAGCAGGAAACCACACACTACTTCATACAAGCGGTTCTCCAACATCTTCTTAAAGCGCCTGGGAGACAGGAGAGGGAGGGGCACCGATCTCTGGGGTGGCAGGGGGTCGGAATATCCCTGTGTTGCTGGGGAGAGGCAGATATGGCGGGGGCCACAGAGTTAGCCGTTCCAGGGGAACGAGGGACCGTTGCTTAATAACGGTCCCCTGTTCTGGCTCTGTGAGCCCAATCTTGGGTACTGGTGATGAGTGTAACTCTGGCCCTGGGCTCAGGTTGCTGCTGTTGAATGCCAGGTCGGTGGTTAATAAAGCTCTCCTCATCCGGGATTTGATCCTGGATGAGGAGGCCGACCTGGCATGTATTACTGAAACCTGGCTGGGCCCGGAGGGAGGTGTTCCTCTCTCTGAAATTTGCCCAGCCGGGTTTCAGATATGGCATCAACCGCGACCCCAGGGGAGGGGGGGAGGAGTGGCTATTGTAGCCAGGGAGAGCCTTTGCCTGCGTGGACTCATTGCTCCGGAAATAGCGGGTTGCGAGTCTCTCTTGATGAAGTTGGACTTAGGAGTTCAGGTGGGCTTATTTCTCACGTACCTGCCTCCCAGCTGCGTGTCAAAAGCCCTGCCTGTGCTACTCGAGGAGGTAGCCGGGTTGGCGGTAGAGTTCCCCAGACTTATTGTCTTGGGGGACTTCAATCTGCCGTCACTCGGCGAAACCTCTGGGTTGGCACAGGAGTTCATGGCCACCATGACAGCCGTGGACCTGACTCAAGTAGTTCAGGGTCCGACTCATGAGGGGGGGCACGCACCTGACATGGTATTCCTTTCCGAGCAATTGAGTAATGGTCTGAGACTAAGGGGCTTAGAAGTGTTGCCTTTGTCATGGTCAGACCATTTTCTACTACGGCTTGACTTCCTGGCTCCAATCCTCCCCCGCAGGGAGGCGGAACCAATGAAGATGTTCCGCCCCAGGCGCCTGATGGACCCAGAGGGCTTTCAGACGGCGCTTGGGGTTATTCCAGAGGCACTCGTCCACAGTTCGGCGGAGTCTCTCGCGGAGGCCTGGAACAGGGCTGCAGCGGGGGCTCTTGACCGGATTGCGCCTTTGCGACCTCTCCATGGCGCTAGACCCCGTAGAGCCCCATGGTTCAACGAGGAGCTCCGGGAGTTGAAACGCCAAAAGAGACGTCTAGAGAAGCGATGGAGGAAGAGTAGGTCTGAATCCGATCGAACACTTGTAAGAGCTTTTATTAAGACTTACAAAGTGGCGCTCAAGGCGGCAAGATGCGCGTACCATGCCGCCTTGATTGCATCAGCGGAATCCCGCCCGGCCGCTCTGTTTAGGGTGACCCGCTCCCTTCTCAACCAGGGGGGAGTTGGGGAGCCCTTGCAGAGTAGTGCCGAGGATTTTAACACGTTTTTCGCTGATAAAGTCGCTCGGATCCGGGCCGATCTCGACTCCAATTGTGTAACAGAGTCGACTGACAACGAGTCAGTCGAGGTGACTGGGGCACGTACTTGTCCACCTGTCTGGGAAGAGTTTGATCTGGTGACACCTGATGAAGTGGACAAGGCCATCGGAGCTGTGAGTTCCGCCACCTGTTTACTGGATCCGTGTCCCTCCTGGTTGGTTTCGGCCAGCAGGGAGGTGACACGGAGCTGGGCCCAGGAGATTACCAACGCTTCCTTGGGGAGGGGAGTTTTTCCATCACTCTATAAAGAAGCGCTTGTGCGCCCCCTCCTCAAGAAGCCCTCTCTGGACCCAGCCGTACTTAACAACTATCGTCCAGTCTCCAACCTTCCCTTTATGGGGAAGGTTGTCGAGAAGGTGGTGGCACTCCAGCTCCAGCGGTCCTTGGAAGAAGCCGATTATCTAGGTCCCCAGCAGTCGGGTTTCAGGGCCGGTTACAGCACGGAAACCGCTTTGGTCGCGTTGATGGATGATCTCTGGCGGGCCCGGGACAGGGGTTTATCCTCTGTCCTGGTGCTCCTTGACCTCTCAGCGGCTTTCGATACCATCGACCATGGTATCCTTCTGCGCCGGCTGGAGGGGTTGGGAGTGGGAGGCACTGTCCTTCAGTGGTTCTCCTCCTACCTCTCTGGCCGGTCGCAGTCGGTGTTAGTGGGGGGCCAGAGGTCGACTCCTAGGTTTCTCCCTTGTGGGGTGCCTCAGGGGTCAGTCCTCTCCCCCCTGCTATTTAACATCTACATGAAACCGCTGGGCGAGATCATCCAAGGACATGGGGTGAGGTATCATCAATATGCGGATGATACCCAGCTTTACATCTCCACCCCATGCCCAGTCAACGAAGCGGTGGAAGTGATGTGCCGGTGCCTGGAGGCTGTTGGGGCCTGGATGGGTGTCAACAGACTCAAGCTCAACCCGGATAAGACGGAGTGGCTGTGGGTTTTGCCTCCCAAGGACAATCCCATCTGTCCGTCCATCACCCTGGGGGGGGAATTATTGACCCCCTCAGAGAGGGTCCGCAACTTGGGTGTCCTCCTCGATCCACAGCTCACATTAGAACAACATCTTTCAGCTGTGGCGAGGGGGGCGTTTGCCCAGGTTCGCCTGGTGCACCAGTTGCGGCCCTATCTGGACCGGGACTCATTGCTCACAGTCACTCACGCCCTCATCACCTCGAGGTTCGACTACTGTAATGCTCTCTACATGGGGCTACCTTTGAAAAGTGTTCGGAAACTTCAGATCGTGCAAAATGCAGCTGCGAGAGCAGTCATGGGCCTACCTAGGTATGCCCATGTTTCACCATCACTCCGCAGTCTGCATTGGTTGCCGATCAATTTCCGGTCACAATTCAAAGTGTTGGTTATGACCTTTAAAGCCCTTCATGGCATCGGACCAGATTATCTCCGAGACCGCCTCCTGCCGCACGAATCCCAGCGACCGATCAGGTCCCACAGAGTGGGCCTTCTCCGGGTCCCGTCAACTAAACAATGTCGGTTGGCGGGCCCCAGGGGAAGAGCCTTCTCTGTGGCGGCCCCGGCCCTCTGGAACCAACTCCCCCCGGAGATTAGAACTGCCCCCACTCTTCCTGCCTTCCGTAAACTCCTTAAAACCCACCTTTGCCGTCAGGCATGGGGGAACTAAAACATCTCCCCCTGGGCACGTTTACTTTATGCATGGTATGTCTGTGTGTGTGACTGTTAGCATATGGGTTTTTTTTAAAAATATTTAAATATTTTACATCTGTTTGATTGCTTATGATTTGTTTTTTACATGTTGTGAGCCGCCCCGAGTCTTCGGAGAGGGGCGGCATACAAATCTAAGTAATAAATAATAAATAAATAAATAAAGACTTCCAGTGTTGGTGCATTCACAACTTCTGCTGGCAAGCAGTTCCGCTGGTTAATTGTTCTAATTGTCAGGAAATTTCTCCTTAGTTCTAAGTTGCTTTTCTCCTTGTTCAGCTTCCACCCATGGCTTCTTGTCCTGCCCTCAGGTGTTTTTGAGAACAGGTTGACTCAGCAAAGGGCTACCAATTTTTTTACTACCACCCTGTGGGCAAGACTTATGCAACACGCCCTGCATTTTCTTTCAACATCTTTCAGTGCAAATTGGGTGCTCTGGGGTGGAGCTCTATTTTCCCTACCCCACTGCCCACCCCTGGGTTGACTCCTTCTTCTTTGTGGCAACCTCTGAGATATTGGAACACTATCTCAGGAGTTGCCACAAAGAAGGAGTGAACCATCTGTTGGAGGACCATCTTTCTGAAGTAGTGTAGAGTTTCCTGCCGAAGCAGGGGGAGGGACTACAAGACCTCCAAGGTCCCTTCCAACTCTGTCGTTTTTGTTGTTGTTGTTATGTCAGTGCAACACAGCAAACGAGATCACTATGCTGGATTTCGTATTCCATCACCAGTCGGGCGCTTCCCAAGCACCTAGGACTGCGTGATGCAGCGGCGAATTACGTTTGCCGATCCCAGTAAAGCGGCCTTTTGCAATTGAGAGATGGAGATTTTGTCTATTATTATTATTATTATTATTATTATTATTATTATTATTATTATTATTATTATTATTATAGCACTCCAAATATATCAATGCGCTCCGTCCCATTGATATACCTCTTCTGAGACCTTATAGGTTATCTAGTCCACCCCCACCCCGCACTCAGTCGGGAGTCTGAACATCATTTCAGACAAATGGCAGTCCAATCTCCTCTTGGAAGTCTCCAGAGTCTCAATGGCGCACTGCAAGCTATTTCTGCTGATTAAGCTGCCCGCAGCTTGGCCAACCGAATCTCGCCAGGCTCAAGGTTGACTCAGCCTTCCATCCTACTGAGTTCGGTAAAATGAGGAGCCATATAGTTGGGGTGATATGCTTATTACTCTCTGTAAACCACATAGAGAGGGTTGTGAAGCACTGTGCGATGGTATATAAGTCTAAAGAGCGTTTGCATCAAAGACAAATTCCTTATGTGTCCAATCACATTTGGCCAATAAAGAATTGAATTCTATTCTATTCTATTTTATTCTATTCTACTCTTCTATTCTCCTCTCCTCTACTCTATATTCTATATTCCATTCCATTCTATTCTATTCTACATGCTCTTGCTAAGTGTTGGAGCTCTCACAACCCCTGTAGGCAACTTCTGTCCCAATGGTCGGTCTTTCTTGCCATAGGAAAGTTCCTCCTCATTTCCAGGTTGACTCTTTGGTCAGCTTCCGTCCATCATTCCTTGGATTTAAGATTTACTTTTGAAATTAGGATTGGCCAGAAATTAGGCCAACCCCAAATAAATCCTCCAATCTCTTTTAAATCTCCTTCTTGATGAGACCCAACAGCCATTTAATGGAATCACAGAGTTGGACGGGATCTTAGAGATCATCTAGTCCAACCCCCTGCTCAAGCAGGAGACTCTATATATCATTTCAAACAAATGGCTGTCCTATCTGTGTTTTTAATAGGAAAATGAACACAAGAACAAGGGGACACAATCTGAAGTTAGTTGGGGGAAAGATCAAAAGCAACATGAGAAAATATTATTTTACTGAAAGAGTAGTAGATGCTTGGAACAAACTTCCAGCAGACATGGTGGGTAAATCCACAGTAACTGAATTTAAACATGCCTGGGATAAACATATATCCATCCTAAGATAAAATACAGAAAATAGTATAAGGGCAGACTAGATGGATCATCATGAGGTCTTTTTCTGCCGTCAGACTTCTATGTTTCTATGTTTCTATGTTTCTAAAAAACAACAACTCCGGCGTTGGAGCACCCACAACTTCTGGAGGCAAGACATTCCAATGGTTAATGTTTCTCACCATTGGGGAAATTTCTCCTTAATTCCAAGTTGCTACTCTCTCTCTCTCTCCTTGATTAGTTTCCATCCATTGCTCCTTCTCTTGCTTTCTGGTGCTATGGACAATAATTTGACACACACAAACCCCTCTTCTTTGTGGCAGCCTCTCAAATACTGGAAGCCTGCTATCATGTCATCCCTATAGGAATGAGTGGAGGATCTCATGCCCCTGGGGTTGCAAGGGGTTGGACTAGATGACCCCCAAGATTCTTTCCAACCTTATTATTCTATGTTCTATTAATGGGCGGCAGGAACCAGCAGAAAAAAGGAGCTCAGAAGAGGGAGAGAGGGTGGCGGTGGTAAAACAGCTCAAAATTTCCCCTTTGCCAGTGAAAATGTTTTACTGCTTAAAGTGCGGCAGGTGCCAAAAGGTGTTTTAATCCCTCCCCCCCCCCAGAAGGCCCTGATCAAGGAGCAAAGCTCTGGTGATAGATAACTGGCGGTTTTCTGTAAACACTTTTTGCTTAGTCTTCAAATCTCCTGCTGGAACCCTAGAGTTTTGCAGAAAATCCTGGCTTGGAAATATTCGCAGCCGTGAGTTGCCTGGAGAGAGAGAGAGAGACAGATCCCTCAGTGTATTGATTTTGTAAACGAGCATTAAAACTGTGCTTTTTAAATGACAAGGCCCCAAGTTTCATTTTTAAAAAATTCATATACACAAACGCCATTCTCTGCTCCTTCTCTTCCTCCTCCTCCTCCTCCTCCTCCTCTCTCTTTCTCTCTCCCTCCCTCTATCCATCTATCTATCTATCTGCCTGTCTGCCTGCCTGCCTGCCTACCTACCTACCTACCTACCTACCTACCTATCTATCTTTCTGTCGGATCACCCTAGTATATTAAAGGAACGTCACAATTCCTTTTTGCCTCTAGGCCCAACCCAGGGCCATTTCAAGGCAGTTAATTTATTCATAGTCGACAAACTATATTTAGCAAAAACATGTGATATATATATATATATATATATATATATATATATATATATATATATATATATATATATATATAATTTATTTATTAGATTTGCATGCCATCCCTCTCCGTAGACTTGGGGCGGCTCATAACAGCAATAAAACAATTCATGACAAATCTAATAATTTAAAAACATTTTAAAAACCCCATTATTAAGCAGACATACGCACAAACATACCATACATATATTGTATAGGTCCAGGGGAGATATCTCAATTCCCCCATGCCTGGCGGCAAAGGTGGGATATACAGACACACACATACGCACACACACACGCACACACATACACACATATAGAAAAAACACACACATACACACACACACATACACACACACATATCCTCTTATCTATATCTACCTACCTACCTACCTACCTACCTATCTCTCTCTCTCTCTCTCTCTCGATCCATCCATCCATCCATCCATCCACATCTATCTATCTATCTATCCATCCATCCATCCATCTATAGGAACATATCAAAGCAGGCCTACCTGCCTTGGAAACCAAATCATCCTGTGTTGCTAAACCAGCAGCCTTAATCTTTCCAGATGGAAGCATTGATAAGATGCCAAGGGCTTGGTACATATTTACATTGGGGAATCGTGTTGGGAAAAACCTGCCAGATTCTTTCCCTACACTTGTTTGCTTAGTTCTTCCTCCCCCCACCCCCGAGGGGGGGGGATTTAAAATGGACCTGATTTGATTTCCAACAAAGTGGGAAGTCCTGGAACTCATTTTCTGGACTGAGATCTTGGAATAGCCTCGAGGATTTAAAAAAACAAAAAACGCTTTGCTTAAGAAGAGAGGGGGATTTCAATTTGGTCACTTCGGTGAGCCTGTGTTTCGCTTTAAAAAAAACCAAAACCCTAGGTGATAGAAAAACGCTATTAAAAACGCGAGAAAAACTTCAGCCAGCTTCCTTTATTATTATTATTATTATTATTATTATTATTATTATTATTATTATTATTATTAATTAGATTTGTATGCCGCCCCTCTCCGTAGACTCGGGGCGGCTTACAGCAATGACAAATCTAATAGTTAGAATCTAAAATAACAATAATACATTTAAAAAGTCTAAAAAACAAGGAACCCCAATATATATACAGTGTTCCCTCGATTTTCGCGGGTTCGAACTTCGCGAATAGCCTATACCATAGTTTTTTTAAAAAATATTAATTAAAAAATACTTTGAGGTTTTTTCCCTATACCACGGTTTTTCCCACCCGATGATGTCGTATGTCATCGCCAAACTAATAATTTTTGCAAATAAATAATTAAAAAAATAATTAATAAATAATTAATAAATAATAAATAATTATGTTTATAAATGTCAGGATCACTAAGTGTCTTATTCAATGGTGAGTGCCAGTAATACTGGTGAGTAAATGGTTAAGGGAATGGGAAGTGGTAATTTAGGGGTTTAAAGTGTTAAGGGAAGGCTTGTGATACTGTCCATAGCCAAAAATGGTGTATTTACTTCCGCATCTCTACTTCGCGGAAATTCAACTTTCGCGGGCGGTCTCAGAACGCATCCCCCGCGGAAATCGAAGGAACACTGTATATATAAAAAAAACAAAAACTGGAACTTTAGCTGGTAGATCCAATTGTTTGATTCCTTGGTCAACTTTAAAAACCATTGTGAGTGTTAAAACAATATCTTTACATCGATGTATCCATGCCAAATTGTTCATCTCCCTTCTTCTCTCTAATGTATGTGCAGCACATCATCTGTACAAACGTGTGCGTGGGTTTTGTGGACGATTATCATATTTGGGACACACATTCAGGCAGTACATAAAAAATTTAACCCGGCTTGTTTTAAGATTACATAACCAAGCTGGCAGGAGCTCTTTCAAGAAGTGTCGTAATGCAAAGCATGAATATTTCTGGATTGTAACAGGAACCAGGCCCACGGTTTTATCAGGGGAAAAAAAAACCCCTGATATGACCTTAAATGTCGTCTCTGAGAAAGCTTTTTCTGTACCGACAGGAACTAACATTCTTCTGAGCTCACAGAATAAAAGGGGTTGCTTGTAGGGATCCCATATAGATAATCCAAAGCAGTGTTTTGGGCCACTTCAAGATTTTTATTTTATTTATTTATTTATTTTGTCCAATACACAATGAGGGTTTTAGTGGGTATATATATATATACACACACATAGTAAAATACATGATGAAGGTTATAGAGGAGGTATTCATAGTAAAATATATCTAAGAAAGAATAGAAAAGAAGATATAGTAATAGAATATATCAATGAAAGAATGGAAGAAGAGATATAGGAATAGAAGAAAGGTATAGAAACATAGAAACAGAAGACTGACGGCAGACAAAGACCTCATGGTCCATCTAGTCTGCCCTTATGCTATTTCCTGTATTTTATCTTACAATGGATATATGTTTATCCCAGGCATGTTTGAATTCAGTTACTGTGGATTTACCAACCACGTCTGCTGGATGTTTGTTCCAAGGATCTACTACTCTTTCAGTAAAATAATATTTTCTCATGTTGCTTTTGATCTTTCCCCCAACTAACTTCAGATTATGTCCTCTTGTTCTTGTGTTCACTTTCCTATTAAAGACACTTCCCTCCTGAACCTTATTTAACCCTTTAACATATTTAAATGTTTCGATCATGTCCCCCCTTTTCCTTCTGTCCTCCAGACTTTACAGATTGAGTTCTATATAGGAGTTAGAGGAGAGCAATAGGACAGGGGATGGAAGGCACTCTAGTGCACTTGTACTCGGACTTTGATTCCCAGAATTCCCCGGTCAGCCTTGCCTATTTCAAATCTTGATGACTTCCTGCCTGGGGAATTCTGGGAGTTGAAGTCCAAACATCTTAAAGTAACAGGCTGAGAAACGCAGTCTAGGCCCAGAGGGTCTTCAACCTCAGCAACGTTCAGACTTGTGGACTTCCGACTCCCAGAATTCTCCGGCTGGAGGATTCTGGGAGTTGAAGTCCACAATTCTGGAAGATGCCAAGATTGGGGACCTCTGGTCTAGACCAGTGATGGCGAACCTTTTTTGGTTCGCAGGCCAAAAGGGGTGGTTGTGGGTGTGCTAGCACGCACTCCCCTGCATTACACACAGGATTTTTTGAAGTTTGGTAGGTGGAAAAAAATGCCCAAACAGGCAGACCAGAAGTTCCAGAGTGCAAAAAACAGCATGATGGGCAAACCGGAAGTTCGGGAAAATACACTTCTGGTTTGCCATTGTGCTGTTTTTTTGCACTCGGGAGGGTTCAGAAAGCTTCCCCGTACCCTCCAGAGTGTAAAAAACAGCACAACAGGAAACTGGACGTGTGTTTTCCCGAAGTTTCAGATTGTCAATTGGGGGCTTTTTTTGGACTCTGGGGCTTCAAGGAAGTTTCCCTGAAGCATCCGGAGGACGAAACGGCCTTCCCCAAGGCCGAAAGTCAGCTGGCCATCAGGGGTCAAGGAATAACAGAGTATTAGAGTTGGAAGGGACCTTGGAGGTCTTCTAGCCCAACCCCTCTACTCAGGCAGGAAACTATCTTCCTGTGATGGTGATCCTATGGCACACCTGCTACAAGCCATATCGGTGGGCACGCAAGCTCAGGTCCATTGATCATCTTGAAACAGGCCATTTTCTGCCTCCGTAGGGCCTCTGGGGGGGGGCATTTCCACTCTCCCTGTAGGCTCCTAGAAAGGCTCTGAAGCCCGGGGAGAACAAAAAACGGGCCTTCTGGTCCAACCGGAAGATGGTAAACAGGATGTTTCTGGCCTCCAGGGGACCTCCGGGCGGAGTAAGGAAGGCTGTTTTCACCTTCCCCAGGCTCCTAGAAAGGGTCTGGAGCTTGGGAAGAGTGAAAAGGGGGCATGCCATTGTCAGCTTGGAGTGGGGAAGGTGGTCACACCCGAATGGAATAATGAGTGTGGGCACACTCACATGCGACCTGCCCCCATGCTGCCCCCTTTTTGGGCACACAAACCGAAAAAGGTTCGCCATCCCTGCTCTCTTCCGTTCCAGACAAACAGTTGTCCAGTCTCCTCTTTAAAACAAATCAATATCTCCCCCAGTATACTGAGGTGCCTGTTTCTTGATCTTCTTTCTAACGGTCAGCTGGTGAACAGGGAAATAACAGAAGAGAATAGTTTTTATGCATATGCTCTGGGAATGCGTTGAAGTTCAAAAGTTTTGGAAGGAAGTACAGAATGAAATTAACAATATGCTAAACCTTAATTGGATAATCACGAAAGAATTAGCAACACTAGTTAAACATGGGGAATTATGAGAATTTAAAGAAATCAAAACAGCAGATTTGGAAAGCGCTCAAGCAGTAGTGGTATTAGGGTGGAAGGATAGCAATAAATGGACAATCCAGAATTGGTACTGGTACATGGTGGACCACGTCCACTTCTAAATTATGGAAATAAGATTAAATAACTTTGATGAAAATAAATTGGAGAAGCTGATGGCACGATGGAATAAGGTGAAAAATTACATCTTAAGTAGAATTTATGACGACAATGTGAAAAATAAATTCCAATCACTTTTTGTATGTAAAGAAATGTAAACCGGAGCCAAGGAAGAAATTGAAACTTATTGCAAATAATTTAACCCCCTAAATGGTGGTGGGGTTTATGGGTGTTGGGCACTCTTTCTTTAAGTAATTTTTATTTTTGTTTGTTGTAATAAAAATTTAATAAAAATATATTTTTTTAAAAAAAGAACGTCTGGAAGCAAGGAACTTGGGGGGAAAAATGTCTTAGGAGGAGCGTGCCAAAGTTGTTTGTTTTTGTTGTTGTCATTGTCGTCCCTGCCCATTGTGATCTCCTCTTGTCCCTCTGTAGGTAACATCATTGGATCCGGGATTTTCGTCTCACCAAAAGGTGTGTTGGAGAATGCGGGCTCCGTAGGGCTGGCGTTGATCGTGTGGATCGTCACAGGTCTCATCACCGCCGTGGGGGCCTTGTGCTACGCAGAACTGGGGGTCACCATCCCCAAATCTGGAGGGGATTATTCCTACGTCAAGGACATCTTCGGAGGGCTGGCTGGGTAAGAAGGAGTAAGGGACTTGGTTTGTCCGCCGGGGGTTGGGAGTTAGAGAACTGAGTTGGGTGAAGAGAAGAAAGGGTGGGCTTCACTGGTGGGCTGCTGCCGGTTCAGACTGGTTCGCCAGAACCGATGATGGAAATCTCTCCCCGCCCACCCCACTTGCTGAACAGGTAACAATAACCAAACTGGCTGGCCAGGCTTCGAACCGATCCTCCGGTCGCAAAGAACCCTCTGTATCCCCCCTTCCAACTGTGATATTCTGTTCTGTTATCTCCCCAGTCATCAGCTGATAGTTAGAGAGAAGATCAAGAAATAGCTTCCTCAGTATACTGGGGAACATATTGATTTGGAAAGGAACTCATTCAGTTGTCAGAATTCTTGGCGTTCTCCTCAGTAGAAACATAGAAACATAGAAGTCTGACGGCAGAAAAAGACCTCATGGTCCATCTAGTCTGCCCTTATACTATTTCCTGTATTTTATCTTACAATGGATATGTGTTTATCCCAGGCATGTTTAAATTCAGTTACTGTGGATTTACCAACCACGTCTGCTGGAAGTTTGTTCCAAGGATCTACTACTCTTTCAGTGAAATAATATTTTCTCACGTTGCTTTTGATCTTTCCCCCAACTAACTTCAGATTGTGTCCCCTTGTTCTTGTGTTCACTTTCCTATTAAAAACACTTCCCTCCTGGACCTTATTTAACCCTTTAACATATTTATATGTTTCGATCATGTCCCCCCTTTTCCTTCTGTCCTCCAGACTATACAGATTGAGTTCATGAAGTCTTTCCTGATAGGTTTTATGCTTAAGAACTTCCACCATTCTTGTAGCCCGTCTTTGGACCCGTTCAATTTTGTCAATATCTTTGAACGGTAGATCTTGCTATGGGAAAGAGACACGGGAGGGGGGGGCGGTGCTAGGCAGGCAAGGGCTCCTCATTACCGCTGCTACCAGCGCACTTCTTACAGAGCTCTGTGACCCTGGTGCGCGATTCAGCACGTGTGGAAACAAATAATTGGTGAAAACCGCCAAAATTTTGCTTGTGCGTGCATCCTCACATGAGATTGTTTTCTGGCACATGTGCAGAAGCTGGACTTAATGCCAACACATGCGTCCATCTGCCGGTCAACTGGAGCGGTACGTGCAGCTCCATTTTCGCTCCTGGGACAGTGTCCCCTCCCTGTTCCGGTTAGCAACCCAATACTGGTGTTAGGTAAGGACCAACAAGCCTTGAGAGGCCTCTAACATTTCCCTTTCTCCCAAGGTTCCTCAGACTGTGGATTGCGGTGCTGGTGATCTACCCCACGAATCAGGCGGTGATCGCCCTGACTTTTGCCAACTACGTCCTCCAACCCATCTTCCCCACCTGCCTGCCTCCAGAAACCGGGTTGCGCCTCCTCGCAGGGGTCTGCCTTTGTAAGTAGTGAGCGAATTTGACTGTGACACGTAGTGTGACGCTGATATTGACAAGCGGCGTGTCTTTTAAGTGGGGTAAGGATGCTTAGCAAGAGGATGCTCGCGTTCGAAAGGGAGAGAACGAGACCATTGCTCGGAACGAAGCTAAAATCTGAGTTCAGGAAGAATGCTTGCTGACTGCTTAGCTGGTTGTGGGAATGGAACCATTGTAGCTTGTATGTCTGTGCGATTTGCTCAGCCAAGGGTAATTTATTTGACAAAGGCACAAATATGGACCAGTCGAAACGTTGTGGCCCAGATTGGGTTATCCTAACTCAGGGGGCTCAAACTCAAGGCCTACAATGTGGTCAGATCTGGCCCGCTCTCCCCCAAGGTCAACCACAGCCCTGGTACGGCCCTCAATGAAATTTAGTTTGACACAGAGGTGGGCTTCACCAGGTTCTGACCAGGTTCTGGGGAAGCGGTAGTTGGAATTTTGAGTAGTTTGGAGAACTGGTAAATGCCACCTCTGACTGTCTCCGCCCCCATCTACTCTCTGCTACCCGAGTGCCAGCTGATCGGGAGGATATGGAGATTTTGCAATTGTTTTGCAGTGGCCGCCCAGAGTCTTTAAGAAGTTGGGCGGCATGTAAGTCCAAATAATAAATAAATAAACAAGTACATGTTCTGTCTCCACCAAGAACATAACACAACACCCATTTTGTACACACTTGTTTAATTCAAAGAATACTACCAATAAACATTTAGCAGCACGCCAATCTACAATCATTTTTGGCAAGCAACCCGCTACTAATTAATCTTCATTAACAGCTGGTATCAGTTCAAAGAGTTTTTAAAACCAAGAAGAGCACTTAGATCTTGATACCTTACATAGCTTAAGAGAGTTGGCAAAATGCCTAGAGGTAGCTCTCGATAACCAAAATGGCAGCAGAGAAGACAAAGAGAAGTCTTTCAGACATGGAACACAGTATGATCAGACGGGTTTCCCAAACATTGTTTTCTGCAGCTTATTAGCTGCCTCTGATGTCCTTAAGTAGACTAGGGGTATGGCCAATTAGCTCCCAGTCTTACTCCCGAGGAGACCTCCTCTCGAGTAACCACTCCTGCCTCTTGGCAGCTCCATAAGTTCGTGCATCAAGAAGAGGAAAAGCCTCTTCTTCCTCATTATTGTTCTGAGCTTCTGAAAGTTCCGAAGGCCCTAGCTAAACCTCTGCCTCTGGCACCAAGCCCTCACCATCGGCATCGGACCAGAATATCTCTGGGACCGCCTTCTGCTGCACGAATCCCAGCGACCGGTTAGGTCCCACAGAGTTGGGTCCCACAGAGTTGGCCTTCTCCAGGTCCTGTCGACTAAACAATGTCATTTGGCGGGACCAAGGAGAAGAGCCTTCTCTGTGGCGGCCCCGACCCTCTGGAACCAGTTCCCCCCAGATATCAGAGTTGCCCTCACCCTCCTTGCCTTTCGCAAGCTCCTTAAAACCCACCTCTGTCATCAGGCATGGGGGAATTGAAATTTTCCCTTCCCCCTAGGCTTATAGAATTTATACATGGTATGCTTGTATGTATGAGTGGTTCTTTAAATTGGGGTTTTTTAGATTATTTTTAATATTAGATTTGTTCACATTGTCTTTTTTATTGTTGTTAGCCGCCCCGAGTGTTTGGAGAGGGGCGGCATACAAATCTAATAAATACAAATACAAATACCATCCTCCCTACTGTCCAACTCGGGTACCAGCTGGACAGGCCACTGGCATATCACCGTCAATCTCCTCTTGAGCAGAAACCACTATCAGCTGCATGGGCTGCATGGCAGGTCACAATAGCAGTAACAAATCTAATAAATTAAATTAAATTAAACCTTCCCCTGGAGTGGGGTGGGAATGGAGATTTTACAGTATCCTTCCCCTGCCACGCCTGCCAAGCCATGCCCACAGAGCCTGTAGTAAAAAAATTGAAACCCACAGCTGGTTTGACAGTAGTGGTACGGCTGGGATCGGAGTTCCAGCAGTGGAAATGGAGATGCGCACTTATCTCTGCGCCCTTGATGCGTGCACACACATGCCTGTGCAATACTCCACTTCTGTACATGTGCAACAAGTGAAATCTTGCTCAAGGAAAGTCCGGCGAGATTTCGCCAATTTTCAGTGGTTTTTTGCTTCTGTGCAAGCGTGGAAGCAAAGAAATCGCCGAAAATGGCGAAATCTCGCACATGACAGCATCCTCGTGCAAGATTTCACTTGCGGCGCATGCGCAGAAGTGAAATCTTGTGCTGATGGGCACTTGCGCCATTCCCGGAAGGCATTCTGGTAGCAGCCAGTAAGTGGAACCCTTGCCTGCCCTACCCTAACTATATGGGTCAGCCTAAAGGAGTGAACCACCCACCAGATCTGGGTTGCAAAACTTTAAGCGACCACCAGGCGGCATATATCCAAAGAGGCAGGAATTTTTTGTTGCCCCCTACTGGTTGTCAGGGGTTTTGCGGTCTCCATAGATTGTTAAATTCATGTCTTGTGTAATAATTCCTCCTACGGCTGTTCAGATACCAGATTGCCGTTTTCAGCTAATTGGCCTTTTTCAAAAACCCTGGCTTAAAATTCCATGGGAAACCGACTGTAAAGAGGATTTTAATCCCTTCGTCTCGCACTCAGTCTGGTGTATAATCGCTCCCCTCCCCAACCCCATCTCTAGGGGTTGGCTGGATCAGCAGCAGTGAATTTAACCCGAGGGTACAGTCTTTAAATATGCGCTATTTCCCAGGGTGAATAAACCTATAGTCCACTTGCCATACGCATCAAGAATTCTAATTGAGATGATTAGAGCCGTAGTTTAAGCGAAGGTTACAAAACCGATTTGGTCAGAAGCATCAATACGTAAGTATCCTAAGTCGATTGCTTTATGAACACAGTTTGTCCTTGACTTAAAACAGTTCTTTTTAGTGACCATCCAAAGTGATAATGGCTCCCAAAAAATGTGACTTGCGACCCTTTCCCCGCACTTACGACCATTGCACCATTCTGACGTTCGCATGAATAAAATTTGGACGCTTGGCAATTGATTCATATTTATGTCGGTTGCAGGGTCCTGGGGTTTCCAGGTTGTTCTTCTCTCCTTGATGAGTTTCCATCCATTGTTTTTGGTGCTGGCCTCTGGTGCCCTCTGCCCCCTGGTTCATTTAAGAACTGTGGCGAGAAAGGTTGTAAAATGAGGCAAAACGCACTTAACAAATGTCTCATTCAGCAGCAGAAATGTTGGTCAAGCTAGATAGGTAGATAGATGAATGGATGGATGGATGGATGGATAGATGGATAGGTAGGTAGGTAGGTAGGTAGGTAGATAGATAGATAGATAGATAGATAGATAGATAGATAGATAGATAGATAGATAGATAGATTAGATTGATAAATAGTTAGATTGATAGATAGTTAGTGGGGGATTAGAAAGTAGAGAGGTAGATAGAGATAGGTAGATGATAAATAGATAGGATAGACAGACAGACAGACAGATTAGCTATGGATAGATAAATAGAGAAATAGATGATTAGATAGATAGATAGACAGACAGACAGACAATCAGACAGACAGACAGACAGACAGACAGACAGATAGGATTAGATAGATAAATAGATGACTAGATAGATAGATAGATAGATAGATAGATAGATAGATAGATAGATAGATAGATAGATAGACAGACAGACAGACAGATTTTCCCTTTGTCTTTCCTGAAAAATAAAATCAAAGTTTTGCATTTGAATTAGGCTCCTTTGTAGCTTTCCAAGAATTCATCACTGACAAACTCCCATCAGAACGGGACAGTTCAGATGGGTTCATTCACCAACACAATTAATTGCAGTCACAACTTTGCTCAGCTGTTTTGTCTGTTAGATGGAATTTGCTTGTTGCAAACCTTGTGGGAAAGTCCCCTTGTCTCCCCACAGAGGCTTTGTGCAAATTGCTGATTTGCCTTTTTTGTGTGTGTTGTCGTTGTTGGCTCTTCCAATCTGCTGAGTGATCTTACACATAGTCCTTGACTTACAACCAGAATGGAGTCCAAAATTCCTGTTGCGAAGTGGGACTGTGGTTAATTTGAGTTTTGCGCTGTTTTACGACCTGTCTTGCCACAGAAGTAGTTCAGTCAATTGCTGCGGTCATTGAGCGAGTTACGCGGTTGCTAAGGGAATCCAGTTTCCCCGTTGACGGTCGCAAAAGGGAATCATGTGACTCTGAGACGCCGCAACCGTCATAGATATGAGTCAGTTGCCAAGTGTGATGCTGTGGCAGTCGTAAGTCTGAAAAACGGTCACTTTTTTAATACAGCTGTTTTATACAGCCGCTGTAGCTTAAAACGGTCACTAAGCAAACTGTTATAAGTTAAGGACTGTCTGTGTTTATGACTGTTGCACGATCGCTTAACAACCATGTGGCTCACTTAATGACTTCAGCAGGAAGGTTGCAAAAAAAATCAGTTGTGATAACACACTGAAGGTTGGTGAGCAATGGAAGATCCCCAATTGTCGTCATAAGTTGAGGACTCTCCGATAAGGCCAAATAAATCAGCGATACTCTTTTTGGTAATTTGATACCGGAGATCTCTGGCATTTGAATTTACCCTGTACAAGTACTCCTCCACTTACCACCACAATGGAGACCAGAATTTCCATCGCTAAGTGAGCCACGGCAATTTTTTTAATGAATCACGCAGTCATTAAGTGATTGCGGCTTCTTCCATATGTTCTGTTCTGTTCTGTTGTTGTTCTGTTCATTCCATTTCATTCCATATTTTCTATTCTATTCTATTCCATTCCATTTCATTCCATTGCATATGTTCTGTTCTGTTGTTGTTCTGTTCCATTCCATATTTTCTATTCTATTCTGTTCCATATTTTCTATTCTATTCCATTCCATTCCATTGCATATGTTCTGTTCTGTTGTTCTGTTCCATTCCATTCCATATTTTCTATTCTATTCTATTCCATATTTTCTATTCCATTCCATTCCATTGTATTGCATATGTTCTGTTCTGTTGTTGTTCTGTTCCATTCCATATTTTCTATTCTATCCTGTTCCATATTTTCTATTCTATTCCATTCCATTCCATTCCATATGTTCTGTTCTGTTGTTGTTCTGTTCCATTCCATTCCATATTTTCTATTCTATTCTGTTCCATATTTTCTATTCTATTCCATTCCATTCTGTTCTATTCCGTTCCATTCCATTCCATATGTTCTGTTCTGTTGTTGTTCTGTTCCATTCCATATTTTCTATTCTATCCTGTTCCATATTTTCTATTCTATTCCATTCCATTCCATATGTTCTGTTCTGTTGTTGTTCTGTTCCATTCCATTCCATATGTTCTGTTCTGTTGTTGTTCTGTTCCATTCCATATTTTCTATTCTATCCTGTTCCATATTTTCTATTCTATTCCATTCCATTCCATTCCATTCCATATGTTCTGTTCTGTTGTTGTTCTGTTCCATTCCATTCCATATTTTCTATTCTATTCTGTTCCATATTTTCTATTCTATTCCATTCCATTCTGTTCTATTCCGTTCCATTCCATTCCATATGTTCTGTTCTGTTGTTGTTCTGTTCCATTCCATATTTTCTATTCTATCCTGTTCCATATTTTCTATTCTATTCCATTCCATTCCATATGTTCTGTTCTGTTGTTGTTCTGTTCCGTTCCATTCCATTCCATATTTTCTATTCTATTCTGTTCCATATTTTCTATTCCATTCCATTCCGTTCTATTCCATTCCATTCCATTCCATGTGTTCTGTTCTGTTCTGTTGTCCTGTTCTGTTCCATTCAATGCTGTTCCGTTCTATTCCATTCCATATTTTCCATTCTATTCTATTCCATATTTTCCATGCCATTCTATATTTTCTGTTCCGTTCCGTTCTGTTCCGTTCAGTTGTTGTTCTGTTCTGTTCCATTTCATTCCTTTCTATTCCATTCCATATTTTCTATTCTATCCTATTCTATCCTATCCTATCCCACAAAACCCCTTTTTTTCAAGCGGGCAAGCAACCGGGGGAGGGAAGCGGTCCTCAGCCTTTCAGAACTGAAAAAGGTCTCTCCAAAGGGAGGTGTAGAAAAAATATCTTGCTGGAGGCTACTTTAGGACATCGTAAGTAGGTAGGCTGGGAAGATCAGGCACGAACTGGTTTCGCTCCTTTTCCCCCCTCCTCCCTGATAAATATCCAGCTTCTCAGCAGGAAGAGGAGAGGGGGGGGGTGGGAGGCTGAGATTGGGTGGGGCTGGGATGCTTGGGCAAGGCCTCCCCCTGCAAATCAGCAAAACTTTATTAATCAGGTCAAAGCCAGTTGCTCCGTGCTGAGTCAGCGAACGAAGGGGTGGGAGTGGGGAGGGGGGGGGAACGTCAGAGACAAGGTTAGGAAAACAAGAGGAGGAGGAGGAGGAGGAGGAAGGACAGAGAGAAATCTATATCACTCCCGCCTCTAACCTTACCGCAAGAAGGAACCACTCACAACCCACCAGCGGTCTTTGGGCCGGTGCCCAAATCTCAGATTGCACAGTTGGGAGTGAAAAAAATAAAATAAAGTGAACCATAATAAGCGGCTTAAGCAGGACAGATTGGAGGTGACCCAGAAGGGGGAGATTAGGAAGAAAGATAAAACAGGGGGGAAAGGCGTTAGGTGGGCGGCTGGGAGAAAAATACCCACGGGAGGAGGAATTCAGGAGAGGCGCAGAGCTTGGGAGAAGAGATTTGATGCCTTCATTCTCACCCTGGGTGCGTTTAGGATGGGTGGACTCACGGGTGGGCTACTGCCCGGATTGGGGGGGGGTGTGAACGCAGTGGGGTAGCGAAAATGGAACTGCACCCTAGAGCAGTGTTTTTCAACCAGTGTGCTGCAGCACACTAGTGTGCCGTGAGACATGGTCAGGTGTGCGGTGAAGCTCAGAGAGAGAAAGAAAAGAAGAGAGAAAGAAAGCAAGAGAGAGAAAGAGTGAGAGAGAGAGAGAGAAAGAGAACAAGAGAGAGAGAGAAAGCAAGAGAGAGAGAAAGAGAGAGAAAGAAAGCAATAGAGAGAGAGAAAGAGAGGGAGGGAAGGAGAGAGAGAGAAAGACATAGAGGGAGGGAGGGAGAGAGAAAGAGAGCAAAAGAGAGAGGAAGGAAGGAAGAGAAAGAAAGAGGGATGGAGAGAGAAAGAAGGAAGGGAGAGAAAGAGGGAGGGAGAGAGAAATAGAGCGAAAGGGAGGAAGAGAGAGAGAGAATTTTTTTGTCCAAACTTTTTTTAACTCCCCCCTCCCCCCCCCCGCTCAATGTGCCCCAGGGTGTCGTAAATGTAAAAAATGTGCCACGGCTCAAAAAAGGTTGAAAATCACTGCCCTAGAGCACCCAATTTGCAGCGAGAGATGCCCCACACACTCAGCCTTGTGGAGTGTGTGGGGAGGCCCTTTTTGCCTTCCCCAGGCTTCAAGAACGCCTCTGAGCCTGTGGATGATGAAAAATGGATCCAACGGGCCTACCAGAAGTTCGTTTCTGTTTTTTAAATTTTTTTATTGATTTTAAAATATAAAACACACACATACAACATACAACAAGGGCTCAGTGATTTGTGCCCACCACCAGACAACATTCATATCCTTCCAACAAAATGGGGACGTACTGTATCATATATATACCATTTTAATTCAAGAGCAATATATCTATTCACAAAGTGATTCCAATTTATTCCTTCTAGCTTGGACTCGGATTCTACTAACCACATCTCTTACCTTGTCCAATCATCCCATCAGTTCTCGCAAATCAGTTTCATTAGCCGAGTTCATCCTCTTGTCCATAATTAGAAGTTTCTGAACTTCCAATAGGTCTGTTGGGTCCGTTTTTCGCAAACAACAGGCTCCGGAGGCTTTCTTGAAGCCTAGATAGGGTGAAAAACACCCCAATGTCCCAACCAAAACTTCGTTTCTGAACTTCTGGTAGGCCTGTTGGGTCCGTTTTTCGCCAACAACAGGCTCTGGAGGCTTTCTTGAAGCCTGGGGAGGGTGAGGAACATCCCAATGTCCCAACCAAAACTTTGTTCTGAACTTCCAATAGGTCTGTTGGGTCCATTTTTCTCCATCCACAGGCTCCAGAGGCTTTCTTGAAGCCTGGGGAGGGTGAAAAACATCCCAATGTCCCAACCAAAACTTCGTTTCTGAACTTCTGGTAGGCCTGTTGGGTCCGTTTTTCTCCAACAACAGACTCCGGAGGCTTTCCTGAAATCTGGGGAGGGTGAAAAATGGCCAGCAGCCCAACCGGAAGTTTATTTCTGAACTTACAGTAGACCTGTCCATTTTTCACCATCCACAAGCTCAGGAGGCTTCAGGGAGCACAGGGCGGGATTGTGCACGCATGCGCAGGGGGAAAGGCATTGCATTATGGATGCGTACCCTTTTGACATCCGAGGAAAAAACAGTTTGCCATCACTGGTTTAAGGTTTCCTGCCTGAGCAGATGGCTGGACTAAAAGACCTCCCTTACAACTGTATTATTCTCCCCTTCCCCCTCCCCCTTCCTCCTTTTAAAGAAGAGAATGGACGACCATGCGTCTGAAATGGCCAAAGGTCCCCTGCTTGAGCGGGGGGTTGGACTGGAAGACCTCTAAGGTCCCTCCCAACTCCATGATTCCGTGTGCGTTTCTCAACTTGCTGCCTTCTGGGTCTGATGGGCTTCAAGGTCCATCATCTTCCACAGCTAGGGCGGATGAGAGCAGGAGCAGAAGGCAAGAGAGGACAGGTTGACCACATTGGCGCAAACGGCAACCCGGCAGGCCGAAACCCGTCGATGTCCCCGGGAAAAAAATAACAATCTTCCAAAGGTGTTTTTAAAATCTCTCTTATCTGGCGTGCCTGGTTGGTTCCTGCTCCGTATCTCCACCCAGGTCACTTCCAAGATCGTTTTCCTGGTACCAGCCTTTGCTTGGTAGCCACAAGCCGGACCGGATAAACGGTGTGGGCACCTCCGTCGAGGCGTGCCCTCCAAAAGTGGCATCTGGGGCGGTGACTGCACTGAGCCGAAAGCCGGGTCTATTTTGAGGCCAGGAGGGGGAGGCCCAGCCCTGGATCGCTCTCTTCGGGACAGGCTGTGCTCGAAAATTTTGCAAGAGTTTTCATACAGCCACACCTTCGGGGAAGCTTCCAAAATTCGGAGCCCGGCCGGGCTGGGCTCCAACCTTGTGACTGCCAAGGATACTGAGAAATACGATCTCCTTCGTGGAGATCGACCTGGGGTTTCTTTGGTGGGAGTTTTAAAAAACTATTATTTATTATTTACATTTATAGGCTGCCCAACTCCTTCTGGACTTGGGGTGGCAGGTAACATATTTTGAGGATAATCCCCTGGGGTCTTGCCGGGAATCTGAAGAAGATTGCTAGATTCTAACCAGCTGATTCCTGGCCAAATCTATCCTGGATCTTTCTTTCTTTCTTTCTTTCTTTCTTTCTTTCTTTCTTTCTTTCTTTCTTTCTTTCTTGCTTGCTTGCTTGCTTGCTTGCTTGCTTGCTTGCTTGCTTGCTTGCTTGCTTGTTTGCTTGCTTACTTACTTACTTACTTATTGTTAGAGTTGAAAGGGACCATGCAGGTCATCAAGTCCAACCCCCTGCCTGATCAGGAATCCTAAAGCACCCCAGCCAAGTGGCAGTCCAATCTCCTCTTGAAAATGTCCAGAGTTGGGGAGTTCACAACCTCCGCAGGCAGGTTCTTCCACTGGTTGATCGGTCTGACCGTCAGGAAGTTCTTCCTTACTTCTAGGTTGAATCTCTCCTTGGTCAGCTTCCAGCCGTTGTTCCTCGTCCGGCCCTCCGGTGCCCTGGAGAATAAAGTGAACCCCTCCTCTCTGTGGCCACCCCTCGTATACCTGTAGACTGCTATCATGTCCGCTCTGGCCCTACTTTTCTCTAGGCTATCCATGCCCAGTTCCCGCAGTCTCTCTTCGTAAGTCTTGGCTTCAAGTCCCCTAATCATTTTGGTTGCTCTTTTCTGCACCCTCTCCAGAGTTTCAATGTCTCTTTTGAGGTGTGGTGACCAGAACTGAACACAGTACTCCAGGCGTGGTCTTCTTTCTTGCTTCAAAATTTGAATTCATTTCACATTTCATTTCTGTTTTTGGATTTTCCTTCAGATCAGCCCAGATCCTAGAAGTGCTGAAACCCAACCAGCAGGATCTGTTTGGCAGAAGAAAAAAAATCCCTGCCCTTTTGGGTTTCCTGATCTCCGAAAGGAGATTTTAATCTACTGCTCTGGTCTCCACCTGTGCTAGGGATGGTGTCAGGTCTGCTTTGCTCAGAATTTTAGGAAATTAAAACTCCGTTTTGAACTTCAAAGAGCACTTTTGCTAAATCAGAAACATAGAAACATAGAAGTCTGACGGCAGAAAAAGACCTCATGATCCATCTAGTCTGCCCTTATACTATTTCCTGTGTTTTTATCTTAGGATGGATATATGTTTATCCCAGGTATGTTTAAATTCAATTACTGTGGATTTACCAACCACGTCTGCTGGAAGTTTGTTCCAAGGATCTACTACTCTTTCAGTAAAATAATATTTTCTCACGTTGCTTTTGATCTTTCCCCCAACTAACTTCAGATTGTGTCCCCTTGTTCTTGGGTTCACTTTCCTATTAAAAACACTTCCCTCCGGGACCTTATTTAACCCTTTAACATATTTAAATGTTTCGATCATGTCCCCCCTTTTCCTTCTGTCCTCCAGACTATACAGATTGAGTTCATCAAGTCTTTCCTGATACGTTTTATGCTTAAGACCTTCCACCATTCTTGTAGCCCCTCTTTGGACCTGAAGCGCATCTAATGAAAGAAAAGCAAAGTCTGGAAAAAAAAAAGGCACACAGGATGCCTATTACAAAGTAAACCCAACACTTCCCTTTGGCAGTCCACCCAATTCGTAATGTCCACAAGCAACAGGTGGGTGCATCTTCGCTTGTGTTATCATACTTCTGGAATGCAGAGACCGTTGAGCTGGTGATAAGCTGGTCTGCTCTGCCCATCTGTGCCAGGCTGCTACTCCCCCCACCCCTTTTATCTTTCTCATACAAAATCAAAACTCCCACGGGCTCCTCCAGGCATGCTTCTGCCCCCCAAATCCTGAATGCCTCCCACGCAGCCCCGTTTCCTAATGGTAGCCGAGGCAGTGAAGATATGAAGAATAATGCAGAGAGGCTGATAGAGTCCTACTCAAGTCCAATCTGTCCCCCTCCCTTTCCCACGGTTTTGCCCTTGAAAAAGAAGACCACCACAAAACCTATAGAAAGAGTTTCTCAATTTAAGATGGACTTCAACTCCCAGAATTCCCCAGTATATCTTACGTAGCTCAGTCTTGGTGACTTTTAGATGGGTGGACTTCAACTCCCAGAATTCCCCAGTTAAACCCAGAATTCTCCAGGAATTAGGGGTAGTGATTTCTGACAGTCTCAAAATGGGTGAGCAGTGCAGTCAGGCAGTGGGGAAAGCAAGTAGAATGCTTGGCTGCATAGCTAGAGGTATAACAAGCAGGAAGAGGGAGATTGTAATCCCGCTGTATAGAGCGCTGGTGAGACCCCATTTGGAATAATGCTGTGTTCAGTTCTGGAGACCTCACCTACAAAAAGACATTGATAAAATTGAAATGGTCCAAAGATGGGCTACAGAAATGGTGGAAGGTCTTAAGCATAAAACTGACCAGGAAAGACTTCATGGACTCAATCTGTATAGTCTGGAGGACAGAAGGAAAAGGGGGACGTGATCAAAACATTTAAATAGGTTAAAGGTTCAAATAAGGTTCAGGAGGGAAGTGTTTTTAATAGGAAAGTGAACACAAGAACAAGGGGCACAATCTGAGGTTAGTTGGGGGAAAGATTAGAAGTAATGTGAGAAAATATTATTTTACTGAAAAAGCAGTAGATGCTTGGAACAAACTTCCAGAAGACGTGGCCGGTAAATCCACAGTAACTGAATTTATAGATGCCTGGGAGAAACATATATCCGTCCTAAGATAAAATACAAGAAATATTATAAGGGCAGACTAAATGGACCGTGAGGTCTTTTTCTGCCGTCAATCTTCTATGTTTCTATGTTTCTAAACTTTATGTAGTTCAGTCTTGGTGACTTTCTGATGGGTGGACTTCAATTCCCAGAATTCCCCAGTCAACTTTGCAAAGCTCAATCTTGGTGACTTTCTGGCAGGTGGACTTCAACTCCTAGAATTCCCCAGTCATCCTTGTATCTCTCAACCGTGTTAACTTTAAGACGGGTGGACTTCAACTCCCAGAATTCCCCAGTCAAGCCCACATAGCTCAATCTTGGCGACTTCCTGGCAGGTGGACTTCAACTTCCTCAAGCTGGCCGGGAATTCTGGGAGTTGAAGTTCTACCAAGATGGAGAAGGCCTCTTCCAACTCTATTATTCTATCTTCTAATAATCTGAAAGATTTTGCTCTGGTGCTTTTTCACTTCCCAATCTGCCTCTCAGTCCCAGGGTTTTCTGTCAAGCTCTGCATTTCCTGTTTTGAACCCTGCTGATTTGGGCTGGATTGCCAGAAACGGGACGCCAACTCAGCAGGCCGAGTTCCCATTTCCTCTTCAACTGCAGAGCTTGTTGATTCACCCTCCCCTCCCCCCATTTAAAAAAATTGTTTTACATTTTTTAAAAAACATTTTTTATTAGATTTGTATGCCGCTCCTCTCCGTAGACTCAGGGCGGCTAGCAACAATAATGAAACAGCATATGACAAAGCTAATATTTTTAAAAACTAAAAACCCTTATTAAAAACCAATCACAAACACAAACATACCATGCATAAATTGTATAGGCCTAGGGGGAAAGGAATATCTCAATTCCCCCATGCCTGACGACAGAGGTGGGTTTTAAGGAGCTTACGAAAGGCAAGGAGGGTGGGGGCAATTCTGATCTCTGGGGGGAGCTGGTTCCAGAGGGCCGGGGACGCTACAGAGAAGGCTCTTCCCCTGGGTCCCGCCAGACGATATTGTTTAGTTGACGGGACCTGGAGAAGGCCCACTCTATGGGACCTAACTGGCCACTGGGATTCGTGCGGCAGAAGGCGGTCCTGGAGATATTCTGGTCCGATGCCATGAAGGGCTTTATAGGTCATAACCAACACTTTGAATTGTGACCGGAAACTGATCGGCAACCAATGCAGACCTAGGGAAGCCCGTGATCGCTCTCACAGCTGCATTCTGCACGATATGAAATTTCCAAACATTTTTCAAAGGTAGCCCCATGTAGAGAGCGTTACAGTAGTCGAGCCTCGAGGTGATGAGGGCATGAGTGACTGTGAGCAGTGACTCCTGGTCCAGGTAGGGCCGCAACTGGTGCACTAGGTGAACCTGGGCAAACACCCCCCTCACCACAGCTGAAAGATGGTTCTCTAATGTAAGCTGTGGATCGAGGACATCCAAGTTGCAGACCTTCTCTCTGAGGGGGATCAATAATTCCCCCCCCCCAGGGTAATGGACGGTAATTTGGCAAGAAATGTCATATCTAATGGTAGGATTCAGCCGGGTTGGGCTGGTTTGGGCGAACCACTAGTTAAATTGCTGGATGGCCCCGCCCCTTTCAGGAGTTTGCACATGTCCCAAGTAAGTTCAGGGAGGCCTCTTAGGCCCAAAACGGGTGCAGCATGCACTCCCTTGCGGCCCATTTTCAGTCCCAGGAGGCTTCAGGGAGGCCTCCTAGGCCCAAAATTGGACGAGGGGGAGGGGCTTGGAGCCTCCTGTGAGCAAAAAGAGGTCACATGGGAGGCAGCTTGTCCTTCCCACATTTTCACTCCCGGGCGGTGCAGGAGGCTGAATTGCTACCTGTCACACACCCCTGGCAACCATCTGATCATTAGTGCAGAAAACTGGTTGTTAAATTATTTGAGTTCCACCTACTGGTCGTAATACGGAATAATACTCACTTAGCAACTATCTCTACTATCTCAACTCTCTACATGGGGCTACCTTTGAAAAGTGTTCGGAAACTTCAGATTGTGCAGAATGCAGCTGCGAGAGCAATCATGGGCTTCCCTAAGTATACTCATGTCACACCAACACTCCGCAGTCTGCATTGGTTGTCGATCAGTTTCCGGTCACAATTCAAAGTGTTGGTTATGACCTGTAAAGCCCTTCATGGCACCGGACCAGATTATCTCCGGGACCGCCTTCTGCCACATGAATCCCAGCGACCAGTTGGTCCCACAGAGTGGGCCTTTTCCAGGTCCCATCAACTAAACAATGTCAGTTGGCGGGGCCCAGGGGAAAAGCCTTCTCTGTGGTGGCCCCGGCCCTCTGGAACCAACTCCCCCCAGAGATTAGAATAGCCCCCACCCTCCTTGCCTTTCGTAAGCTCCTCAAAACCCACCTCTGCCATCAGGCATGGGGGAACTAAGATAATCTTTCCCCCTAGGTTTCTACAATTTATGCATGGTATGTTTGTATGTATGATTGGTTTTATAATAAGGGGTTTTAGCTGTTGTAGTATTGGAATTTTACATTCTGATTTTGTCACTGTTGTTAGCCGCCCCGAGTCCACGGAGAGGGGCGGCATACAAATCCAATAAATAAATAAATAAAATAAATCTCCCTTAGCAACGGAAACTAGGGGCTCCACTGAGGACCGCCTATGGTGCATCCCTTTCGCAAAGTTTCCTGTTTTAATATGGACATCAACTTGGGGCAGGAATTAATTGTTTGGTCTTAGAAGCTAGGAAAAACAAAATATATATAAATATATTTCAGGGAAACAATATGACCCGAGGCTGCTGGGTCAAACATAGTTTTGTTTGTTTCCTCCTGTGACAATTGTTTCATTTTGCAATGTTGTGCTAAGAGGAGGCGGAATTTATGAGCTCCTGCTTTAAAAGTAAATATTTTTTTTTATCAGTGCCTTTAGGGAAGATAAATAAACACGAAAAGGAAAAGGCACGAAAGAAGGGGATAAAAGAAGGGGGATACAGTTATAAAGGCATTTTAAAAGGGATATTTTTTTCACACATTGGTACCATCGCTGTGTCCCCATGGTCACATGATCAAAATTCAGATTGTTGGGCAACTGACTTGGACTTACGACGGTTTCAACGTCCCGAGGAGCTCGGATTCCCCCTTTGCCCACTTCTGACCAGCAAAGTGCATGGGAGAGACATATTCACTTAACAACCGTGTTACTAACTGAACAACTGCATGGATTCACTTAACAACGGTGGCAAGGAAGTTGTAAAATGGGACAAAACTCACTTAACAACTGCCTTGCTTAGCAATGGAAATTGTGGCCATCAACCGAGGATTACTTATACTCAGGCATCCAAAAGAGTCTTAGACTTAGAAGCTACTTTTCAAGCATTTTGGTATATTAGAAACTCAATTAGAATAACAGAGTTGGAAGGGGTCTTGTGGGTCATCTAGTCCAACCCCCCATCCAAACAGGTGATCCTATATCATTCTCCAATGCACTTGCAAGGAGAGTCCAGGATGGGTAATTCTTCAGTCTGATTGGTCGGGACTGAGTTTAATTTTAAATAATAGGCAGGCACCGCCCCCCTTAGCCCCCCAGTCTAAAAACTCAGTCGCAGTATAGGGACTCTGAGTTTGTTTCTCTTCAATAAATTTATGTTTATTGTTTATTGTTAATTATATGTATTAATTTAATTAATTTAATATTTTGTTTTTCTCTTCCTTTCTTATCTTGCAGGTGCAGTTGGGGGGAAAAAATTTTTTCCTCAGGCAGCCCTGGATTCAAACCTCCAGTGGGTTTATCCAGGGGTCTGCAGCTCCTCCTTTCCCAACCCCACGAGCTGGGTTGGAAGACTTGTCCCCGGAGTGAGCACCCAGGGAGACTACCTCCGAGGTAGACCCTGGAAGAGAGGAAGGGGTTGACGCCTCGGGAGGGTCTGTCCCGCCCGTGGCGAATAAACCCGAGGACCAGGAGAGGAAAGTCCTCAATGAAGAAGGGAGCGCGTCTCGCCCCCCCCCCCCCCCCCTTACCATCGGCGGAGGAAGTCAAAGGGGAAGCGCTGAAAGGCTCGAGATGCCTTTATAATACGGCTGGGACTGGCGGCGAGGAAAAGCCTCGGCGGTCGCCGTTTTCCTACAGCGCTGGAGGAAGGGCGGGGAAGCCAGGGGAGGCTTCCCGCCCGTTTCCAGGGCAACAGCCGGCGGCCATTTCTAAGAAGCCCGAAATCGAGCGGGCAGGCCAGTTGCTGCTTGAAGGCATCATTGGTTGCCAGGGCAACGGCCCGGCGGCCATGTTTTTTGAGCCCGACGCACAGCAGCGTCTCCCTCAGCAAGGCTGTTTTCGCGCCAAGTGTCCCCTCTGCCGAGAGACGCGCAGGCGCACAATACCAACCAGCAGTTACTGTCTTAGACGCCATTACTGCTAGCGGTTAGGAGCAACGATCCGGTTGTGAACTCTACCTTTAACAACCTTCGATTGCTGTTCAGCTGCTTGCGTGTGCAGAAGCAGACGATCCTTGCTGTCTCAACCTTTTCGTGAGTTATGGCTGACCAATCTATTCAGGCTGGGGAGGAAGCCAGTGCTACCAGGCCCCCTACCCCCAAGGAAAAGCCCCAGAAACAAAAATCTTCGCAGGGGGCTGCGCTCAGGGAGGCTGAGAGGAGGATTAAAGCGCTGGAGAAACAGTTAGAATCCTCTCAGAGGTCTGGAGGCACGCTTGCGCCTGCTCAGCCCCCCATTTCCATCCCTCAGCCAGCCTCCCCCTTATTTGCTCCAGGGGTTGTAGGCTCGGCCTCGGTGAGGGACTGGTCACCGGAAAGATACTTCCAACCCTCAACTTCTTCCAGACCGGATGTCTTTACATTTGGAAGACAAGCAGCGTGGCCCAGCACATCTACTGCTCCACAGCCAATGCCCCCTCAGGGTGGCCAGACTACAGCAGCCACATTCACCCCTACGGCTGCTGGATTGCGCACGGCGCAGGATGCTTGGCAAACCATGCCTCAAGCCCTGCAGGACCTGATTGTCAGCGCCTACACACAGGGGCAGGCTAGCGTGGCTCAACAGCAGCAGGTACCGGCCGGCCCGGCTCCGTCGAGATTCAGAGACCCCTGGACGGCTCCAGCCTCTCAATCCATCCTGGAGTCGGGGGAGGAGGATGAATTTTCCAGAGAAGGCTTCAGCGAGGATGAGGATGAGTTATCCGGCGATGAACAGCCACCTGAGCAACCCGCCTTACCAGGCCTGTTCAAGGCCTCACTCTTCCGGGTTCTCCTGAACAAAGCCAGGATCACCATTGACCAGGCTGGTGAGGGAGGTCAAGGGGCTGCTTCTGCTCTAGATCAGCCTACGAGTGGTCTCTTCGTATTTCCAAAACAGGAGACTGTTAATGTTCCATCCTCCCATCTTTTTCTAGAGACTGTACAGCGTCCATGGGAAAACCCAGCGACGGGTCAGGGCCCGTCTAACCTGGACAGACGTTTCTACACCTTTGACCAGCACATGGAGGACCTCCTAGAGCTGCCGATAGTGGACAAGCCGGTGACCGGCCTAGTCTCAAATGCCCTAGTCCCTTCGGAATCCCAGGAGGGACTAAAAGCGGAAGACAAAAGGGCGGACAATGTTGTTCGCAGGGCTCACCAGATGTCAGCTTGGGCCGTAAGAGCCGCCTCGGCGGCATCATTCTTTAATAGAGCTACGCTCCTCTGGATAAAAGACATTCAGTCCAGAGTCGATCCGCAGGATGCGAGACTACGCCAAGACTTAAACAAACTGTTGGCGGCCACCGAATTTTCGGCGGACGCAACAGTCAATGCCGCCAAATTCTCATCAAGGGCAATGGCCGCGTCGGTCGCCTCCCGCAGACTCATCTGGCTAAGGAATTGGCAGGCCGACGTGAAGTCAAAATGGGCCCTAGCTTCTTCACCGTTTAAGGGCAAGAAGCTCTTCGGAGACATCTTGGACGATGTGCTAGTGGAGGACAGGGATAAAAAGAAGATTATGCCCAACTCCAGTAAAAAGCAGGGACGGCGTTTTACACCCTACCAACGGCGCCAGTCCTTTCGGAATGACTCCACCTCGACCATCAACCAAGGGTCGAGGCCCTACTTTCAGGGATCCTTTGGTCAGGGTTCCTTTCGCACGGACAGGAACCCACAATTCGATCGCTCCAGGTCCTACCAGGGCCGCCGCCCCTTTAGAGGTTCAGGCAGAGGGTTCAGGAAGACCAAGTGACTTTCTTCCGGACATCCCTTTAGGCGGCAGACTAACCCATTTCTCCGACGTCTGGACCAACACCTCATCAGATCCATGGGCGACTTCAACAGTTTCACAAGGCCTACAGATCGAATTTCTTTGCCCTCCACCTTGTCGCTACCTGCCTTGTCGTGCCCCCTTGGAAATGTCCAAGAAGAGGCTCCTATATCAGGAGGTATCTCACCTACTGGAGATAGGTGCCATCGAGGAGGTCCCTATACCTCAACGGGGTTTGGGATTCTACTCAGCGATCTTCTTGGTACCAAAATCGTCAGGAGGGGCACGCCTCATTCTGAACCTGCGGAGACTGAACCTCTATGTAAAGTACAGGAGGTTCAGAATGCATTCTCTGCGTTCCATCCTGGCAGCCATCAGGCAGGGGGACTACATGACGTCCATAGACCTACAAGAGGCCTACCTTCACGTCCCCATCCTTCCGTCTCACCGACAATATCTGCGCTTCAGCCTGGATGGAGTCCATTTTCAATACAGGGCCATGCCCTTCGGGCTTTCATCGGCCCCAAGATCCTTCACGAAGCTGCTGGACGTTCTCACGGCAGGCCTCAGGCAGCGGTCGGTGCGCCTAATGGCCTATCTGGACGACATCGTGATTCTGTCCAGATCAAGAGACCTTGCGCTCCAGGACCTGCATCTCACGATCCAGACACTTCAGGACCACGGCTTTTCGATCAACTTCGAAAAAAGCCACTTGACTCCCACAACACGGCTGGCCCACCTGGGTACCAGTATAGACTCCAGGAAGGGCCTTGTTTTCCTGTCCCAGGAGAGGCAGTCCACAATCAGAGAGCTCGTACGGAGCTTGGCGACTCAGCAGTTCCCCAGACTCTCGTCTCTGTCCAAGCTTCTAGGTACACTGGTGTCCTGTATCGACATCATTCCATGGGCCAGGTACCACCTACGTCCTCTCCAGTGGTTCCTCCTACCTTACCAAAGGAGAAAGACCAGCCACTCCCACCTTCAGGTGCACCTCGACCCGGCAGTTCGAAGGTCCTTACGGTGGTGGATTTCCCCAGCTCTAACAAAGGGGTCACTCTTCCTAGACAAGCATTTTCTGACAATGACGACAGACGCCAGCCTGACGGGATGGGGAGCCCATCTTTCCTCGAATTTAGCCCAGGGCATTTGGGACCCATCCGACCTGAGAGAAGTCAACATCAACTTCTTGGAGTTAAAGGCAGTTTCCCTGGCTCTCCTCAGCTTCGCGGACCTGGTAACGGGCCAACATGTCCTGGTTCGGACCGACAATGTCGCCACCCGGTCTCACATCAACAGACAAGGGGGGACTCGGTCTCGACGACTGATGAGGGAGTCAGAGTCCCTGTTCAGATGGGCAGAGACGAATCTGGCTTCCCTGTCAGCGGAGCACATCTCAGGAGTAGAGAATGTGTGCGCGGACTGGCTGAGCCGGGAGACATTGGATCCAGGGGAGTGGCAGCTGGATCCAGCAATTTTTCAGGTCATCACTCGAAAGTTTGGGAGGCCAATCCTGGACCTGTTTGCTACCCGAAGCAACTCCCAGCTCCCACGGTTCTTCTCCCGCTTCCCGACCCCGGGGGCGGAGGGGGTGGACGCTCTTCGGATACTGTGGCCGCCAGGACTTCTATATGCATTTCCCCCGATCTCCATCATCCCCAGGGTCATGCGAAAGATTCTGGAGCAACGAGCGGAGGTACTGTTGCTGGCTCCATACTGGCCGCGTCGCCTTTGGTTTGCGGACTTGATGCAACTGTCAGTGTCACCCCCCTGGAGGATTCCAGATCAACTGATTTCCCTCTCCCAGGGCTCGATTTCCCATCCAGAGCCACAGTGGTGGCAGCTAACCGTATGGAGATTGAGCGGCAACATCTAAGACAACATCTCCTACCAGAGGCAGTTATTGATACAATCCAGGCGGCTCGCAGGCCTTCGACAAGAAGAATATACCAGGCTACCTGGGTTTCCTTCTCCAGGTTCTGTGAGGAGCGGGAGGTAGATCCACAAAAGGCCTCCCCTCCCCTGGTCCTAAGTTTTCTTCAGGCGGGCCTTGAAAAAGGTCTCGCTCCAAACACCTTACGCCGTCATGTGGCCGCTTTATCCACCATCATAGGAGGGGGCAACTCCCGCCCTCTGACCAGACACCCCTGGATCAGGGACTTCTTGAAAGGGGCAGCTAACATCAGACCACCACCGATCCATCGGTTCCCTTCTTGGGATTTATCCTTGGTGCTACACGCCTTAACGGGACCTCCATTTGAACCCTTTCGCCACATACCTCTCAGAATGTTAACCCTCAAGACGGCCCTTTTGGTCGCAATCACACCCGCCAGGAGGGTTTCTGAGATTGCAGCGTTCTCAATCAGGGAGGATCTCTGTACTTTTCACACGGACAGGGTGGTCTTAAGACTTGACCCAGCCTTTCTACCAAAGATCAACTCTGCTTTCCACAGGGCGCAGGAGGTAGTCCTCCCAGACTTCTGTACCCACGGGACTCACCCTTCGGAGCTTAGGTGGCATAAGCTCGATGTGAGACGAGCTCTGAAAATTTACATTCGCAGGACTCAGGGATTCAGAGTTTCGGAGGCTTTATTTGTGTCCTTTGCAACCAGAACGTTGGGCACTAAAGTCTCCCCTAGGACAATCAGCCGCTGGCTATGTGATTGCATTAGAGAGGCTTACCGGACTAAAGGATCCCCTGTGCCTCAGGGACTCACGGGACATTCCACTCGTAGTACGGCCACTTCAGCAGCCTGGAGCACCCAGGCTTCACTAGAGGACATTTGCAGGGCGGCCACCTGGGCGGCGCCGTCCTCATTTATCAGACACTATCGAATTGACTCTTTCGCTTCCGCGGAAGCAGCGTTTGGGAGGAGGGTTCTACAGCGGGTGTGTTCCTTCTCAGAGCCCCCGGTCCGACCTTCTCCCTCCCTTGGTTAATTTCTTGGGTATATCCCATCCTGGACTCTCCTTGCAAGTGCATTGGAGAAGGACCGTTGAAACTTACCTGAACGGTCTTCTCGATGCACTGCAAGGAGAGTCCAGACCCACCCAAATGGGACCAGGGTCTCTTTCTGACAAGGGTGTGCCTTTGGGAGTTGTTTTTTTCTAGTTACCTTGAATGTTGAATAAATTTGGGTTAGCTATACTGCTCCTTCGTTTCCTTTAGACTGGAGGGCTAAGGGGGGCGGTGCCTGCCTATTATTTAAAATTAAACTCAGTCCCGACCAATCAGACTGAAGAATTACCCATCCTGGACTCTCCTTGCAGTGCATCGAGAAGACCGTTCAGGTAAGTTTCAACGGTCCTTTCTGACAGAGTCTCTTCTTGAAAGAGACTGAAGGCAAGCTGTTCCATTCCTATCATGGATTATATGGATTTAAGAGCCCGAAAAACCACCACTTATTAAAATCGCTTAGGAAGGAAGAGGAAGTGAGGTCACCAATCTGATGACATCATTCAGTCGATGATATCACGGCTTCTCTCTCTGCTAAGGCCCTCCAAATGTGAGGATTTCAACCCCCATTTTCTTTTGCCCCAATTCGTGAATTGAGGCGGTTGCAAAATCAAGAAATGGAGAAGTTGATTGATTTATTAGACTTGGGTAACCGCCCGTCTTATCAACACAGTTCTGGGCTGGCTCATCATAACTTTTATAAAGCCCAACGTCACAAAACAAGAGAAGCAGAAACAAAAACTTGGCAACACACAGCAGATCTCTGTGGTTTTTGAGCTCTGCCTTCGTCCTGTCCCAGCGCTTGGAGGAAGCCCAAAAAATCTCAGTGTTGCTCAATCTTGGCCCTTGAAGGGAAATGGACTTCAACTCCCAGAATTCCTCCAAGCAGTCAGGCTGGCTGAGGGATACTGGGAGTTGAAGTCCACCTCTTTTGCCTCTGTTCTACCAATACATCAGTGTTTCTCAATCTTAACCCTTGAAGAGGGATGGACCACAACTCCCAGAATCCCACCAGGCTGACTGAAGGATTCTGGCAGTTGGCCCAGATATTTTGGACTTCCTCCAAGCGCTGAGATAGGACGAAGGCGGAAAAGGGATGGACTTCAAATCCCAGAATCCAACAGCCAATCAGGCTGGCTGAGGGATTCTGGGAATTCAGGTCCACCCCTCTTCCACCTTATCCCATATCGCATCTCAGACATTAACACCCTTGAAAATGTCCAAAGATATTTCACCAGAAGAGCCCTTCACTCCTCCACTTGAAACAGAATACCCTACAAGACTAGACTTTCAATCCTGGGCCTAGGAAGTTTAGAACTAAGACGCCTTAAACAAGATCTCAGTATTGCTCATAAGATCATATCCTGCCTGTCGGCGACTACTTCAGCTTCAACCACAACAACACAAGAGCACACAACAGATTTAAACTTAATATTAACCGCTCCAAACTTGACTGTAAAAAATATGACTTCAGTAACCGAGTTGTCGAAGCGTGGAACTCATTACCGGACTCCGTAGTGTCATCCCCAAACCCCCAACACTTTACCCTTAGATTATCCACGGTTGACCTATCCAGATTCCGAAGAGGTCAGTAAGGGGCGAGTACAAGTGCACTACAGTGCCTTCCGTCCCCTGTCCTATTGCTCTCCTATATCTCCTATACCTTTCTTCTATTCCTATATCTTCTTTTCTATTCTTTCATAGATATATATTTACTATGAGTATCTCCTCTATAACCTTCATCATGTATTTTACTATGTGTATATAGATATATACCCACTAAAACCCTCACTGTGTATTGGACAAAATAAATAAATAAATAAATAAATAAATAAATAAATAAATATCTCAGTGTTTATCAATCTAGATACTTGAAGAGGGGTGGACTTCAACTCCCATCATCCTTCAGCCAACCAGTCTGATTGGGAGATTTTGGGAGTTGAAATCCGTCAAAGTGGTTAAATTTGAACAATACTGCTCAGTCAGGAAGGTAGCTTTCCATATATAGGAGCATGAAAGTAATTCTCGACTTCCTAACCCCGAAATTTATAGCAAGACAGTCATTAAGCGAGATTTGCCCCATTTTGTGACCTTTCTTTCCACAAAAGTGAATTGTTAAGCAACTAATACAGTTGTTCAACGAGTCTCGCTTTCCCATGGAGTGTGCTTGTCAGAAGGTCGCAAAAGGGGGGGGGGGATCGTATAACCCCGGCCCACTGCAATTGTCGTAAACATGACTCAGTTCCCAATTGTCCTCCGAATTTTGATCATGTGACCCATGGGGACGCCATGACACTTGACCACATGTATCTGTGTGTGAAAAAACAGCCATCGGTCCCGTCTTCCCAGTGCCGCCGTCACGTCGGACAGTCACTAAACGAATCGTCATCGGTTGAGGACTCCCCGAATGTCCGATTTTCTGTGCGGCGTCTGGGATAACGCCGAGCTTCGCAAAAACGGGGAAATTCCTCCTAAATTTTCACCCCTGGCTAATCTATCCCTTCCCAGCATAGAAACATAGAAACATAGAAGACTGATGGCAGAAAAAGACCTCATGGCCCATCTAGTCTGCCCTTATACTATTTCCTGTATTTTATCTTACAATGGATATATGTTTATCTCAGGCATGTTTAAATTCAGTTACTGTGGATTTACCAACCACGTCTGCTGGAAGTTTGTTCCAAGCATCTACTACTCTTTCAGTCAAATAATATTTTCTCATGTTGCTTTTGATCTTTCCCCCAACAAACTTCAGATTGTGTCCCCTTGTTCTTGTGTTCATTTTCCTATTAAAAACACTTCCCTCCTGGACCTTATTTAACCCTTTAACATATTTAAATGTTTCGATCATGTCCCCCCTTTTCCTTCTGTCCTCCAGACTATACAGATTGAGTTCATAAAGTCTTTCCTGATACGTTTTATGCTTAAGACCTTCCACCATTCTTGTAGCCCGTCTTTGGACCCGTTCAATTTTGTCAATATCTTTTTGTAGGTGAGGTCTCCAGAACTGGACACAGTATTCCAAATGTGGTCTCACCAGCAGGGTCGGAAAGGTGACAAGAAGGAACAAGCTGTGGTTTTGATGTTTGGTCTTCCTTGTTCCTCGGGGGGGGGGGGGGTGATGCAAGAGGCTTGAGTTTCTGTTGATCCATCTCAGGTGGACGCTGTTTGCGCACCAGGAGCCCAGAGTTCAGTCTGTCTGCGGACGGGATCTTTTCCAATGCCAGTGGCCTTGAGCCAAATAGGTCACAGACTTCTCCCGTTGTTGTTTTTGTCCCCTCGGACAACAGAGACATCCAGCCACCTTTGAAGGGCTTGGGTCTTTCTTTCCCATGTTCCCCGGGATGGTGAGATCTAACCTTGGGTTACGGCCTTAATGGCAGGGTCACTGAACTCCCAAGCAACGCATGGGGGAAAAAAAAACTTGTGCAGGAGGGAAGCAACAAATTTCCCGTTCTGAAAGGAAGGTCATTCAAAAATAATACAGGACTGCACGTGAATAGATTGATGATGGAAATTAAAGATAAGGTGTAGGTTTAGGTTTATTAAATTTATTGGCCGCCCTTCTGCTTGCTGGCTCAGGGTGGCTTACAAGAATAAAACAGAGACAATTACAATAAATTGCTGTCAGCCTGTCTTCCATTGAGGACCTAGAAGTATAACAAGCAGGAAGAGGGAGATTATGATCCCGCTATATAGAGCGCTGGTGAGACCCCATTTGGAATTCTGTGTTCAGTTCTGGAGGCCTCACCTACAAAAAGATATTGACAAAATTGAACGGGTCCAAAGACGGGCTACAAGAATGGTGGAAGTTCTTAAGCATAAAACATATCAGGAAAGACTTCATGAACTCAATCTGTATAGTCTGGAGGACAGAAGGAAAAGGGGGGACATGATCGAAACATTTAAATATGTTAAAGGGTTAAATAAGGTCCAGGAGGGAAGTGTTTTTAATAGGAAAGTGAAGCCAAGAACAAGGGGACACAGTCTGAAGTTAGTTGGGGGAAAGATCAAAAGCAACATGAGAAAATATTATTTTACTGAAAGAGTGGTAGATCCTTGGAACAAACTTCCAGCAGACGTGGTTGATAAATCCACAGTAACTGAATTTAAACATGCCTGGGATAAACATATATCCATCCTAAGATAAAATACAGGAAATAGTATAAGAGCAGACTAGATGGACCATGAGGTCTTTTTCTGCCGTCAGACTTCTATGTTTCTATGTTTCTATGACCTGTATACTGCACGAGTCAAAAAGAGGGCTCTGAAGATATTTACTTGCCCTTTGCATCCTGGACATAAACTGTTTCAATTCCTGCCCTCAAAACATTGCTACAGAGCACTGCACACCATTCAACTAGACACAAGGACAGTTTTTTCCCAAATGCCATCACTCTGCTAAACAAATAATTCCTTCAACACTGCCAAAATATTTTAGTTTATTGGATTTATATGCCGCCCCTCTCCAAGGACTTATGGCGGCCTTACAACATATAAAAAAGACTATATATATCAAAATCCAAATAATTAAAATTCAGTTACAACTAAAAAAAAGAACCAATTAAAATACAAACATAACCATTCAATCAACAAAACACTATACGTTTACTAAGTCTGCACTACTATTACTACTAGTTTTTTCTCATCATTCCTATCACACATCTCCTTCCACTTATGAGTGTATGACTATAACTTGCTGCTTGTATCCTTAAGATTTTTATTAATATTGATTGTTTCCTCATTGCTTATTTGACCCCAGGACAATCATTGAGAACCTTATGATTCTTGAAAAAATGTATATTTTCTTTTATGTACACTGAGAGTATATGCACCAAAGACAAATTTCTTGTGTGTCCAATAGTGATGGGCGAACCCAACGGTGTTCGGGTTTGGCAAGTTCGGACGAAGTTTATGCAAAATTCGGCCGAACCCGAACAGGGAATCCCACAAAGAGATTCCAGGGGCGGAGCTTTGACATCACGTATACCGGCAGGTTGCTAAGGACGCCAAGGTGATCACTTCCTGGATTCCATGGAATCCAGGAAGTGATCACCTTGGCGTCCTTAGCAACCTGCCGGTGACGTCAAGGCTCTGCCCCCGGAATCTCTTAGTGGGAGGGATTCCCCAGCTCCTTCAAAGGGAGGTCTTCACGTAAAAATAAACATTGTTATTTTTACGTGAAAGGACACCGCAGTGGTGCTTCAAACAAAGGGCGGTCCTTTCACATAAAAATAAACATGTTTATTTTTACATTAAAGGACCGCCCTTTGCTTGCAGCATTGCTGCGGTGTCCTTTCACATAAAAATAAACAGGTGAAGTAGTCACCGACAGGGAGTACATTGTGATGTATGATTTTATGAACAACAGTGACAAAATTAGGTAGTTGTGGAGGCAGGATTGGGCAGGGTGGGGATAATACTGATCTCCGGAGGCAGTTGGTTCCAAAGTGACGGAGCTGCCACAGAGAAGGCCCTTCCCCGAGGTCCTGCCAGCCAACATTGTTTGGCAGACGGGACCTGGAGAACGCCGACTCCAAAGGCAGTTCTGTATATAGTTGAGTTGGGTTGGGAGAAGGTGTGGTCAGTGGTGGTACTGTCTTCACGGTCTTTCTTGGTTCTCCACAGTGCTGTTGACGTGGGTGAATTGTGCCAGCGTCCGTTGGGCAACACGTGTCCAAGATATCTTCACCGCTGGAAAGCTGCTGGCTCTGGCCTTGATCATTATCATGGGAATTGTGCAAATTTGCAAAGGTGAGACCCGTTAGATCCAACCAAGTGTATTATTTCCGAACTTTTTGGGTGCTCAATCACTGGAGGTTTTTAAGAATAGGTTGGACAGCCCTCAGTCTGGAATATTGTAAGACAGGGGTCTCCAACCGGGGCCAATTTACAACTCAGGGACTTCAACACCCAGAATCTTGGGTGAGAATTTCTGGGAGTTGAAGTCCACAGGTAATAAAATCAGGGTTCCCAATCTTGGACAATTTATGACTCAGGGACTTCAACTCCCAGAATCCTGGGTGAGGAATTCTGGGCGTTGAAGTCCACATGTCATAAAATGGGGGTCTTCCAATCTGGGCCAATTTACGACTCGGGGACTTCAAGTCCCAGAATCCTGGGTGAGGAATTCTGGGAGTTGAAGTCCACAGGTAATAAAATCAGGGTTTCCAATCTTGGACAATTTATGACTTGGGGACTTCAACTCCCAGAATCCTGGGTGAGGAATTCTGGGAGTTGAAGTCCACACGTCATAAAATCAGGGTTTCCAATCTTGGACAATTTATGACTTGGGGACTTCAACTCCCAGAATCCTGGGTGAGGAATTCTGGGAGTTGAAGTCCACACGTCATAAAATGGAGGTTTTCCGATCTGGGCCAATTTACGATTCCCAGAATGCTGACTGAGGAATTCTGGGATTGAAGTCCACAAGTCATAAAGTGACCAGGTTGGAGACCTCTGGTATAGGGCAGAGCAGACTAAAACACCTCAAAAGGCTCCTTCCAACTCTCGTATGCTGTATTTCTCCTGCTGTATTGGTGGTGGAGAGATTGCAAAGATGTAAACAGTGGAACATAGACGCCATTTTGGGATGGTTTGATTTACAAGATGAACTGGTTTCCTGGCAATGGGGAAGTAGGAAAATGGGAGATTCAACTGGTTTGGGAAGTGGGATTAAAGAGAAGAGGCCCCATAATGACTGAGGATGGTTTTATTTTTTTATGTCCTTGATGTAGGAGAGTACTTTTGGCTGGAACCCAAAAATGCCTTCGAGTTCTTTCAAACTCCAGATGTGGGGCTGGTTGCTCTGGCCTTCCTACAAGGGTCGTTTGCTTACGGGGGCTGGAACTTCCTCAACTACGTCACGGAGGAATTGGTGGACCCTCACAAGTGAGTGAAAGTCTCTCCTGGTGGTGTGGGGGGTGGAGAAAACACCCTTCAATCTCCGTTTTACTTTCTGTTCTGTCAATTATTAGAAAGCAAACCCCCACACATTGATCGAGGCAAAAGTATTCTTATTTACACAAAGTCCAGCAAGAAATAAGTGAATTCTGAAGTATTTCAGGCTGACAGCGTTCCCCTCTAAGGAGCATAGATAACAGTCCGGGATGCAAGCCAACTAGAGACATAAATCTTCCCTAATGAGGTGTCTCTGGTGTTTTTTCACTTTACTCACTGTTCAGGGTTTAACCAGCTTCTGTAAAAGCGGGAATCGAAATCCATGGAATCAAAAGCAATCTCTCGAGGCACCGGCTTCATGATGAACGTTGCTTGCCACATCCTGCACCCCCCTGGGCTAAATGTCCCATAGATCTAATCAATGCCTAGAACCCCTCCTAGAGAGATATTCATGCCTGGCTCTCATCCTTCTGACACTCGCATCTAAGAGAGGGGCCTCAAAGTCCCCATCGTCCTCTGACTCACACACTACCCTAACTGGGAGTGTTACGGCCTCTGCTGGATCCTTAGTCCCTAACTCTCCCTCACTCTCAGACTGGCAAGAATACTGGCCTGCGATGTCCAGTTCTCCTCCATCTCCTGGTCCTCAAAATCCATGACCAGCTGAGCTGGATATGGACCACTCACAACACTTTCCACCGCCTCCACTCTTCCTATCCTTCACAGGAACCTGCCTCGAGCCATTTTTATCTCCATTCCGCTTGTGACCTTTGTGTACGTCTTCGCCAACGTGGCCTATGTCACTGCCATGTCTCCCCAGGAACTTCTGGCCTCCAACGCTGTCGCAGTGGTGAGTGTTCCATCAACGACGTTCAAATTCCTCTTTGGGTTCCTGGTGAATCGACCCCTTAACGTCTCCTCATTTCTTTCTCCACAGACATTTGGGGAGAAACTCTTAGGAGTGATGGCATGGATCATGCCCATCTCTGTGGCCCTCTCCACCTTTGGAGGCGTCAACGGCTCCCTGTTTACTTCCTCCAGGTGAGTAGATCAGACCTCCAACCTCAATCACAGTTAATTTGCAGATGATACTAAGCTGGCTGGAATAGCTAGCACTTTAGAACAATGAGGGCGAACCATTTTTCCCCCAGGTGCCGAAAAAGTGTGGGCGCACACATATTGCGCATGCGTGAGTGCCTCTACCCATAATGCAATGCCTGGGGAGGGTGAAAATAGCTTCCCCCACCTACCGGAGGCCCTCTTAAGGCTGGAAACAGCCTGTTTCCCAACTTCTGGTAGGCCCAGTAGGCTCATGTTTTGCCCTCTCCAGGCTCCAAAGGCTTCCCTGGAGCCAGGGAGGATAAAAATGCCCTCCACATCCCCCCAGAGGCTCTTAGGAAGCCAAAAGCGCCCTCCCAGAGCCTCTGTGTGAGCCAAAAATCAGCTGGCCAGAATACATGTGCACGTTGAAGCTGAGCTAGGGGAGATATGGCTCCACATGCCACCTGTGGCACCTATGCCATAGGTTCACCATCACTGCTCTAGAACAATGATGGTGAACTTTTTTGGGTCCATGTGCCGAAAGGGTATGTGTGTGTGTGAGTGTGTGCTATTCCCTCCTCCCCACTCATGCATACACTCCCAATACTGCACATTATTATTATTATTATTATTATTATTATTATTATTATTATTATTTTATTTAGATTTGTATGCCGCCCCTCTCCGCAGACTCGGGGCGGCTCACAACAGTGATAAAAAACAATATATATTGACAAATCTAATAATTTAAAATCTAAAATAGCAATTGCACATTTAAAAAAATCTAA
Organism: Erythrolamprus reginae; assembly: GCF_031021105.1. Classification (NCBI taxonomy): domain Eukaryota; kingdom Metazoa; phylum Chordata; class Lepidosauria; order Squamata; family Dipsadidae; genus Erythrolamprus; species Erythrolamprus reginae. The sequence continues at coordinate 144,122 of NW_027248480.1, read as the reverse complement.
AACTAAGGAACCCCAATATAAAAACCCCAATAAAAACAGTCATATCATGCACTAAAACTACATAGGCAGGGGGAGATGTCTCAGATCCCCCACGCTTGACGACAGAGGTGGGTTTTGAGGAGTTTACGAAAGGCAAGGAGGGTGGGGGCAGTTCTAATCTCTGGAGGGAGCTGATTCCAGAGGGTCGGAGCCGCCACAGAGAAGGCTCTTCCCCTGGATCCCGCCAGACGACATTGTTTAGTCGACAGGACCCGGTGAAGGCCAACTCTATGGGATCTGACCGGTCGCTGGGATTCGTGCGGCAGAAGGCAGTCTCGCAGGTATCCTGGTCCGGTGCCATGAAGAGCTTTATAGGTAATAACCATCACTTTGAATTGTGACCGGAAACTGATCGGCAACCAGTGCAGACTGCGGAGTGTTGGAGTAACATGGGCATATTTGGGAAAGCCCATGATTGCTCTCGCAGCTGCATTCTGCACGATTTGAAGTTTCCGAACATTCTTCAAAGGTAGCCCCATGTAGAGAGCGTTACAGTAGTTGAGCTTCGAGGTGATGAGGGCATGAGTGACTGTGAGCAATGACTCCCGGGCAAACGCCCCCCCTCGCCACAGCTGAAAGATGTTTCTCTAATGTGAGCTGTGGATTGAGGAGGACGCCCAAGTTGCGCACAATACCTCTGGATCCAAGGATACTCCCTAAAAACCAGTGTGAGTGTCGCTCCTATTAACCATGGTCTTAATAACCACAATAAAAAACGATTGTAAAATTGGAATCCAGCCACCTGCCGATCTGCTTAATGACTGCACGGCTTTTCGACCGACATTTCAATCCCAACGGTGGCTATGAGGATTATGTGTACTTCATTCTTCCTGAATGAGATTTTATTGCTCAGAGCGGCGTTACGAAAGAGAATCGGATCTCTGATTTTAAACGCCCCGGGGCCATGCTTTAGTAGTTGATGGCTGGCTGCTTGAGTGATTTTTATCTTCGTAAGCTGTCTAGGGAAGGCAGTTGTCTTTAAATTATTTCAACCAAAGAAGGGCATGAATAAACTGTGTTCAAAACACAAAGATTTTCCAGGGCTGGCTGTAAACGACGCCAATCACATCTGTCTCCACTTGCTATTGTTTTGAGTTTTTTTGCGGTGTTATTTTTGTTTCTTCCCTAGGCTGTTTTTCGCCGGCGCCCGGGAAGGCCACCTCCCCAGCGTCTTGGCCATGATTCACGTCCGGAGGTGCACTCCGATACCTGCTCTGCTTTTCACTGTGAGTCACCGGTAGAGAAATAAAGGCAGGGAGATCTGAGGAGATCACACGCAGGTGGGATCCATGGAAAACATACCGCGTTCACAGGGGGGAGGGCTTGACGATGGATGGGCCTTGTTGTGATTGGCTCGCATGCGGCTCCTTTGATCACGGACTTTGAGGAGGATGAACTGGGTCCGTCTAGGTATCATAGGCCAGTGTGTTCACCAGAGAAAGTGAGAGTAAGAGAGAGTTAGGGCCCGGGGAACCCCCAGAGACTGCAGATCCCCCCCCCAAGATGTGGTAATGTTTGAGTCAGATGAGGAGGGAGATATTGTGGACCCCATATTAGATGCTAGGGTAAGAAGAATATCTCTAGCAACGTAGATCTAGGTATTGAATACTTCTAGGCACAACTTATCATCACTGTGAGTATAAAAGGGGGGATGATGGGAAACCTCGGTGCAGAAGTTCAACGTTCCTATATGGAGAGAGAGAGAATTAGCAGCCGAAGAGTCTCTCTTAAGTTCTTCTGCAATCCTGAAATCCTGGTTTTTGAAGGCATTTGTGAGTACCTGTCAACGCCAAAAACTAATGACCTGAATCTATTACCTTATTTTGGCCACTGGTTATTAGCTGTGCTGATAACGGTGGACTTTTGGCAGACTGACATTCCTATGATTTCATGGCTGTTTCTAGCATGTTTCTTTGTAAATATATACATAGAGACTTTGCTTTCGAGTCTTCATTGGGGATTAATTACTGATAATTAACTGGACAAAAAGAATAGACCTCAACTTCCAGAATTCGCCAGGCAGAAAAAAGTTCCCAAGCACTTGATTAGCTGGTGGTAAATCAGCGCTCCCGTTGACTGACAAAAGGGCCGTTTCCCAGGTCTCAGTAATTTCCCAGGCTGTTTTTCTACCTCCTCGGACAACAATCTGAATAGCTGCGAAATTGAATGTATGTCCTTTGTTCATTGCAAATGTGAAGCTACTGATGGGTTTTGGGTTTCTGCATCTGGATCATGTTCTGCCCTCAGTTACGAATGTATCAAAACACACTGTTTAAACAAACTTAGTTTGATCAATGAACCACTGCTAATAACTGGCTTAGACGTGGTGACACACACACACATATCAAAAAGGCAGTCTTTTCTTGCAAAAAGTCAGCTACTAATTAATCCTCATTAGCAGCTGGTATAGGCTCAGAAAGACTTAACTCAAAGCAATGCAATTAGTTCTGTTTACGTAATGTCCAAGGCCTTGGCCAAATGTCCAGGAGTCTTCCTTGATAAGAAATCCGAAGCACAGAAACAGGGATTCATAAAACAATCATGACAGATCCACAAATCTAAACTGTTGTTTCCTGCAGTATTTCAGCTGCTTCTGCTGTCCTTAAATAGATTAGCTGAGTGGCCAATTAATTTTAAGTTTTATTGGATTTATATGCTGCCCCTCTCTGAGGACTTGGGGTGGCTTGCAACATATAAAAAAAGCAATATAGATTAGATTTATTGGATTTATATGCCGCTCTTCTCCGCAAACTAGGGGCGGCTATATACATCAAATATACATCAAAATCCAATTAATTAATTAAAAGTTACATCTAAAAGCTAAAGAACCAATTAAAGAACTCACATATCAATTCAATCAACAAAACCACTATACATTCATTGGCCAGGGGGCAGAATCTAATGACCCCAAGCTTGGCGGCATACGTGAATCTTGAGACTCTTACAAAAGAGTGGGGGAAATACCAATTAACCTCAAGTCTTACTCTCAAGGAGACCTCCTCCTGAGTAACCATTCCTGTCTCTTGGCAGCTCTGCAGTCTCTTGCATCAAGAAGAGGAGAAGCCTCTTCCTCCTCACTTCCAAGAGATGCTACAGATTCCAAAGGCCCTGGCTGAACCTCTGCCTCTGGCACTGAGTCCTTGCCAGGCTCCTCACTGCCTAACTCGGGTGCCAGCTGCACAGGCCACTGGCACGTCACCAAGTTAATTTCCTTTTGAACAGGATCCGCTATCAGCTATATACAGGCTGCTGGCGGACCACAACAGATAGTCACTTGTGTTCTTGCAATCTGGTAGTTGGCTTCTTCCCTATCCATCCTGCATAGTCGGAGGGGGGCAATGCCCTGCAGCTTATTGAGCTGACTGGTGGATTCTGGGAATTGAAGTCCACCCATTTTTGAGCTGCTGAGGTTGACAAAACACTGATTTGGTGGGCGGTTGTGGGAGAATTGTCCAATCCCAACAACTGGTTAGGTTGCACAGAGTTGGCCTCCTCCAAGCCCCCTCGGCCAAACAATGTCAGCTGGCGGGTTATTGGGGCAGGGCCTTTTCTGTTGCAGCCCTGACCCTCTGGAACCAACTCCCCCCAGAGATCTGCATTGCCCCTACTCTCCATGCCGTTAGAGACACACCTATGTCGGCAGGCCTGGGAACCGTGAGCGATAATTTCGCTCTGGTCATTGCATGAAATAAGGTTGATTGATTGTTTTATTGTGGGGGTTTTTACTATTTGTAATGTTTTAAATTCTAATTTTTGCAATTGTCTCTATTTTATTCATGTAAGCTGCCCTGAGTCCCGGAGGGGAAGGGTGGCCTATAAATCTAATAAACCTAAACCAATGTGGTCCATTGTTTATATCCATCAGCTCATTTCCTTTATGTTGTCTCTGGCAGTGTCTGTCAACTTTGCTTATGCTGGTCACAAGTGACATATATACACTAATCAATTATGTCGGTTTCATCAACTACCTCTTCTACGGCGTGACAGTGGCTGGGCAGGTCGTGCTCCGCTGGCGCGAACCCCATCGGCCTCGTCCGATCAAGGTAAGAACCTGAGACACGACTCTGTTTTTGGTCCCTCGACCATTCTTCAGTGGTGGGCTGCAACCAGTTTAACGACTGGTTTGGTGATTGCGCAACATGGAGAAATGACCACATTCAAAGCTGAGAACTTGACTGCACTGGAAACAGAGGAACTGATTGCACTCGAAAGGAAGAAATTGACCACAGTAGAAGCACTGAAATTGACTGTACCCAGGGAAAATAAATTATGTGCAAAAATGAAGAACGGCAGTGGTGGGCTGCTGCTGGTTCAGGCGAATCGGTAGTTCTAACGATCAGCTGGCCCTGCGTAGCGTAGTGTTCAAAATACAGCTATTTGAAGTTCAGCTGCTTACCTTCTAAGACAGCCCCAGTAAGAACAGCGGAGGCACAGTGGAAATCAACTATGCCGCATGAATCAGCTGAGCCAGAAAGAAGGAAAGATAAGACAGGATAGGGCGGCTGTGGATGGGCAGGGCCAGCTGATCGTGTTTAAGGTTGCCTCCTTCTTCAGTGTTGACGTCCAATCTTCAAGTCAATCAGACTGTTTGTGCCCGCTGCACCTAGGATGACTTTTACAAGTCGTCTTCCACTGCCACTGGTTGAGAGGTCTATGCCGGCTCCCAAGGGGGTTTGCTACCATCCCCCAGCTTATTGACAGACACGTCTCTTCTTTCGCACCCCTACACGGTGGTTCTAATCAAACCAGAGCCCCAATAATGTGGATATTGGAGATCCCCTGCAGGGCGCAGGAAATTCCATTTCACCATGGTGTTTGGCCACCCTCCTTCCTCCTCCTTGAGTTTTTAAGGTTGCTTAGATCCATGGTCTAGGTTCAGGAGGCTGTGAGTTTGATCCTAGGCAGAGGGAGATGTTTCTCTTGCTGGGCACAATGAGAATATATTTGCTGAACAAAACTCTGCAATGGCGACAGAGAAGGTCATCCGGCCAGTAAACACTCAGTTCCATTCAGTTGCCCAAGACTCCACAGCCATAAGGGATTATGGGGGTGATTAAAAGATGGTGATGTTATGCTGTAGCTTCAACCCATTTCTCTTCCCCACAGGTGAGCCTGTTCTTCCCCATCATCTACCTGCTCTTCTGGGCCTTCCTTCTGGTCTTCAGCTTGTGGTCCGAACCGCTGGTTTGTGGTATTGGCCTGGCCATCATGTTGACCGGGGTACCCGTCTACTTCCTGGGTGTCCATTGGGAGAACAAGCCCCCATCCTTCAACAGCCTGGTCGGTGAGTATTGCCCCCCTTTCTCTTCTCTTCTGTTCTGCAAGAAAACTACCAATCTCAGAGAACACTAAGGACCCCACATTAGTCCTCATCCTCTTCCTCCTCCCTTCTCTCCAGAAATATCCCTCCCTTTTAGCACTGATAATGTTCCCTAGTTGGGTCTCCTCCTCCTCTTCCTCCTCCTCTTCCTCCTCCTCTTCTCTTCCTGCTCCTCCTGCTCCTCTTCTCCTCCTCTTCCTCCTGCTCCTCCTGACCCTGTTCCTCCTGCTCCTCCTCCTGCTCCTCTCCTCCTCCTCTTCTCCTGCTCCTCCTGCTCCTTCTCTCCTCCTCCTCTGCTCCTCTTCTCTTCCTCTTTCTCCTCCTCCTCCTCTTCTCCTCCTTCGCTTCTCTTCCTGCACTTCTCCTCCTCTTGCTCCTCTTCTCCTCCTCTTCCTCCTGCTCCTCCTGACCCTGTTCCTCCTGCTCCTCCTCCTGCTCCTCTCCTCCTCCTCTTCTCCTGCTCCTCCTGCTCCTTCTCTCCTCCTCCTCTGCTCCTCTTCTCTTCCTCTTTCTCCTCCTCCTCCTCTTCTCCTCCTTCTCTTCTCTTCCTGCACTTCTCCTCCTCTTGCTCCTCTTCTCCTCCTCTTCCTCCTGCTCCTCCTGACCCTGTTCCTCCTGCTCCTCCTCCTGCTCCTCTCCTCCTCCTCTTCTCCTGCTCCTCCTGCTCCTTCTCTCCTCCTCCTCTGCTCCTCTTCTCTTCCTCTTTCTCCTCCTCCTCCTCTTCTCCTCCTTCTCTTCTCTTCCTGCACTTCTCCTCCTCTTGCTCCTCTTCTCCTCCTGCTCCTTCTCTCCTCCTCCTCTGCTCCTCTTCTCCTCCTCTTCCTCCTGCTCCTCTTCTTCTCCTCCTTCTCTTCCTCCTGCTCCTCTTCTCCTCCTCTTTCTCCTGCTCCTCCTGCTCCTTCTCTCCTCCTCTGCTCCTCTTCTCTTCCTCTTTCTCCTCCTCCTGCTCCTCTTCTTCTCCTTCTCTTCCTCCTGCTCCTCCTCTTCCTCCTGCTCTTCCTGCTCCTCCTCTCCTCCTCCTCTGCTCCTCTTCTCTTCCTCTTTCTCCTCCTCCTGCTCCTCTTCTTCTCCTCCTTCTCTTCCTCCTGCTCCTCTTCTCCTCCTGCTCTTCCTGCTCCTTTTCTCTTCCTCCTGCTCCTCTTCTCCTCCTCTTTCTCCTGCTCCTCCTCTCCTCCTGCTCCTCCTGCTCCTTCTCTCCTCCTCCTCTCCTCCTCTTCTCTTCCTCTTTCTCCTCCTCCTGCTCCTCTTCTTCTCCTCCTCTTCCTCCTGCTCCTCTTCTCCTCCTCTTCCTCCTGCTCCTTCTGCTCCTCTTTTCCTCCTGCTCTTCCTGCTCCTTTTCTCCTCCTCCTCTTCCTCCTGCTCCTCCGCTCCTCCTGCTCCTCCTGCTCCTTTTCTCCTCCTCCTCTTCCTCCTGCTCCTCCGCTCCTCCTGCTCCTCCTGCTCCTTTTCTCCTCCTCCTCTTCTCCTCCTGCTCCTGCTCCTCCTCCTCCTCTTCTCCTCCTGCTCCTTCTCTCCTCCTCCTCTGCTCCTCTTCTCTTCCTCTTCCTCCTGCTCCTCCCCTCTCCTCCTCCCCTGCCTTCATTCCACATACCTCACTCCCTTCAAGTACTGATGATGTTCCCTAGTTGGGTTGCAAAACATCTGCAAGAAAATCACCATGAAACACACAAACACACTCCGCCAAGTCCCTCTTGCTGCTCTCTTCACCTGTTGTGCTTCCCCCCCCCCTCTCTCTTCCAGATGGGATCACTCGGGTGGGACAGAAGCTCTGCGTGGTTGTGTACCCCAAGATGGTTACTGGGGAGGAGGAGAACGACCTCAGCAAAGAGACCAAAGAACAGCTGGAACCCATGTGCGGAACAGAGAAACTCGGCACGCCCCAGAATTGAGCCAACAGAAGGAGTATATAGCCAAAGATGGACTCCACTGGGTTTTAGCCACTAGAAATGGGTTGCCTGCCACCGTTGGCCGGAGCTGCACCTGTTGGGGGTCGACACCCCCTCCCCGCTCCAGTACACACACTCCTTTCCCCAGCTTCTTGCAGGGTCTGGGGTCCACACAGTATGCCCAAAAATCCCTACCTGCAGTGCCTCCCAATGGGACGAAGGATGGGGTGACCCTTAAAAGCGGTTATCCCAGTTCCTGCCTCTTGTCCCAAACTTTAGGGAAAGCACCTTTTGTTGCTGCCTTATATACTGTATGTATTATTTTTTGGGGGGTGGGGAGAAATATTTTGAGGGGTGGTGGTGGAAAAGCTGCCCTTGGAGAATCCTCTCCTGCAATTGGTGCCCTCGTATTTTCTTCGTTTTTCTCTTTCTCTCTCTTACGTTATTTTGTTTGGGATGCGATAAATAAAGTGCCACTTGCCATCCAGATTGCTTCCTTGCTGTGATTTTTTTTTTTTTGGTGTGCGTGTGTGAGAGAGAGATGAAACCTAATGTCATCTAGCTAAGTGCCTGTCCCTGGGGGTAGCCCAAGTTCCCATCGGGATGAGTCAGCCGAGATTGAGAAACTGTAGTTTAGTTTGGGCTCCCTGCCACCTTGGCAACGATGGAGCTTCAAGCTGTCATGGTGCCACGGAAGCAGGGATGAAAATAACAAGATCGTAGGCTGCGTTTTGTTGTTGTTGTTGTTTTGTTTTAGATATGGGACCGGGGTTAGGTTAGAACACTGTTTCTCCAATGTGAACAGTTTTTAAAGGGATGGACTTCAATTCCCAGGAGTTGAAGTCCACCTATCTGGCTCGGGAATGCTGGGAGTTGAAGTCCGCCTATCAGAAAGCTGCCACAGTGCAGGAACGTGAGGCTGGCTGGCTGTGGAATTCTGGGACTTGAAGTCCGCCTATCAGAAAACTGCCACAGTGCAGGAACATGAGGCTGGCTGTGGAATTCTGGGACTTGAAGTTCCCTGTCAGAATGTTTGAGAAACGCAAGGTTGGCTGGGGAATTCTGGGAACCGAAATCTGCCTATCAGTAAACTGCCATAATAGAGGAACATGGGGCTGGCTGAGGAATTCTGGGAATTGAAGTCCGCCTATCAGAAAGCTGCCTCATTGGAGGAACATGGGGCTGGCGGAGGAATTCTGGGAGTTGAAGTTCCCTGTCAGAAAGCTGCCATGTTTGAGAAATGAATTCTGGCAGTTGAAGTCTGCCTATCAGAAAGCGGCCATGTTTGAGAAGCGCAAGGCTGGCTGAGGAATTCTGGGAATTGAAGTCCGCCTATCAGAAAGCTGCCTCATTGGAGGAACATGGGGCTGGCTGGGGAATTCTGGGACTTGAAGTTCCCTGTCAGAAAGCTGCCATGTTTAAGAAACGCAAGGCTAACTTGGGAATTCTGGGAATTGAAGTCCATCTATCAGTAAGCTGCCAGAGTTGAGAGACAAAAGGCTGGCTGAGGAATTCTGGGAATTGAAGTCCGCCTATCAGAAAGCTGCCTCATTGGAGGAACATGGGGCTGGCTGGGGAATTCTGGGACTTGAAGTTCCCTGTCAAAAAGCTGCCATGTTTAAGAAACGCAAGGCTAACTTGGGAATTCTGGGAGTTGAAGTCCGCCTATCAGTAAGTTGTCATGGTTGAGGCACATGAGACTGGCTAGGGAATTCTGGGAGTTTACAGTCCCTGTCAGAGAGCTGCCATATTTGAGAAACGCAAGACTAGCTAAGGAATTCTGGGAGCTGAAGTCCACCTATCAGTAAGCTGCCATGGTTGAGGAACTGGACAGGGAATTCTGGGAGTTGAAGTCCGCCTTTCAGAAAGCTGTCACAACTGAAAAACACAAGGCTGGCTGGGGAATTTACAAGTGTGGTTTGACACACCAGGAATTGGCCTCCGGTAAAACAACAGAATATAATAATAATACTAAAAGGTTCAGACAATAGAACAGAGAAGTATCAAGCAATAAAAAGAATATCATAATAATAATACTGCAGGCACACCCTGGGTGTTAATAGGAAACCACATAAGGCAACAATAACTTGTTGTGTAGTTATTGTGTTTTGTCAGCTGTGAGAATGAGATGTTGAGCAGACTGATGGCACGTGGAAATAAACTGTTAATTGAAGTTTAATTCTAAGAGCTAAAGTTCATACATCTTAAAAGCTGTGATGGGTGAGAAACATTAAATTAGAATATCAGAGAGACAGACAGACAGAGGCAGAGAGACACACAGAAAGAATGGTAAATCAAATGGGTTGGTTCCCTAACTAGTAGCCAGAAAAGATTAATTTAATTCCCCAAGTAGCAGCCAGAAAGGATTAATTAAATATTTGTCAAGCAGTTGACCATTTTGAGGGATTGGGCCCCAGACATTGAGTCTGATTCAGTTTTATTCAACTGGTTATTTATTTATTCATTCATTCATTCATTCATTCATTCATTCATTCATTCATTCATTCATTTATTATGAATTGAATTGAATTGAATTGGACCATGCAGGTCATCAAGTCCAACCCCCTGCCTGAGCAGGAATCCTAAAAGCACCCCAGCCAAGTGGCAGTCCAATCTCCTCTTGAAAGTGTCCAGAGTTGGGGAGTTCACAACCTCCGCAGGCAGGTTCTTCCACTGGTTGATCGCTCTGACCGTCAGGAAGTTCTTCCTTACTTCTAGGTTGAATCTCTGTTGCGAAGGTTAAAAAAAAGAGTCTGAGCCTGCCTATGTCTGAAATACAGGCATACAGGCAGTCATTGAATTACAACCCTTCGCTTAGCGACCGCCCAGAGTTACAATGGCACCAAAAAGAAACAATGACTTAGGAATGGTTCCCACACAACCATTGCCACGTCCCAGCGGCTACGGGATCAAAATTTGAGTTGCTCAGCAACTGACTAGTATTTACGACGGTTCGCGCTGTCACATGAGCCCCCTTAGCAACCTTCTGACAAGCAAAGTAGACGGGGAAAGCCAAATTCGTTTAACAACCTCTAAGGACTGCAGCGAACCAACTAGCAACTATGGCGAGAAAAGTCATAAAACGGGGCAAAATTCACTTAACAACAGTCTCAAGCGATGGAAATTTGAGGCTGTTTTCTTCATAAGCAGAAGATTCCTGTACATACCGGTATGTTCCTTTTTAAAATATATACATACCTGTATGTTCTTGTTCCTATCTGTTTGTTCCTTTTTTTAATTTAGGGGGCAGGAAAAGATACCACTGTATTTTTAGCTTTGTGGCGCCCTCTGGAGGGACTGAAGGATACTACATTCCTCCACCTTGAGCCACCATTTAATCAGGTTTTGTTGACTAAGCTAGACCACACCAGCCATCATCATTTACCAGCCACAACAGGTGATAGAGTAGAAAGGAATATAATTTTTTAATTGGCCAAGTGTGTTTGGATGAACAAGGAATTAGTGTTGGTGCATATTTTTATTTTATTTATTTATTTATCAAAACATGTAGAAGATAGCAGGTATTCGTGTGAACATAAACAAAAGCAAAGTAGCTACAGGTACATTTGGACAATAGGACAGTAAGACAGAGACGATATGCAGTGAAGGGCTACCAAACTTTTTACTACCACACTGTGGGCGTAGCTTATGCAGGACGCCCTGCATGTTCTTTCAACATCTTTCAGTGCAAATTGAGTGCTCTGGGGAGAGGTCGACTAGACAGTCTAAGGTTAAAGTTTTCGGAGTTTGGGGAAAAAACCATAGAGCAGAGGTCTTCAAACTTGGCAACTTTCAGAATTGTGGACTTCAATTCCCAGAATTCTTCAGCCAGCATAGCATTGTCATTGTCCTCTTCGCTGGTCTGGAACACTGCTGCTCCTAGAAGAGGGTTGTCTAATAAAATTGTGAAGTGTTCTTGGTATGGTTTCATTCATTCCATTCTCAGCAATGGCATTCTCTGCCATTGCTGAGAATGGTGATCGCAGATGCGTTCATCTGATTTGGGGCTCGCAGCCTATCGATACAGATTCTTCTGAAGACAGCCCTCCAAATGCAGATTTAATGGCGATTGGAGCTTCTATCTGGTCTTTTGGGCCTTTAACCACTTCACAGGTACTGTATATGAAAGTCCAGGGGCATCTGCTCCCAACAAGAGCAGGACTTCGGCTTTGGGGTCCAAGGGAGGAAAGAGGTTAGCTATATACTTCAAGTGAAGTATACTAGTTACTACTTCTGGTGTCGCGATCTGACTATGATCACCCGGTATGTTGTCACATTCTAGCAATGGCGGCAGTGTGAATTTTTCTCTTATTTATTTTATTTATTTATTTATTTTGTCCAATAGACAATGAGGGTTTTAGTGGGTATATATCTATATACAGTACACATAATAAAATACATGATGAAGGTTATAGAATAGAATAGAATAGAATAGAATTTTTATTGGCCAAGTGTGATTGGACACACAAGGAATTTGTCTTGGTGCATATGCTCTCAGCGTACATAAAATAAAATATACATTTGTCAAGAATCATGTGGTACAACACTTAATGATTGTCATAGGGGTCAAATAAGCAATGGAGAAGCAATATAGAGGAGATACTCATAGTAAAATATATCTAAGAAATAATAGAAAAGAAGGTATAGTAATAGAACATATCAATGAAAGAATAGAAGAAGAGATATAGGAATAGAAGAAAGGAATAGGAGATATAGGAGAGCAATAGGACAGGGATGGAAGGCACTCTAGTGCACTTGTACTCGCCCCTTACTGACCTCTTTGGAATCTGGATAGGTCAACCGTAGATAATCTAAGGGTAAAGTGTTGGGGGTTTGGGGATGACATTATGGAGTCCGGTACTGAGTTCCACGCTTCGACAACTCGGTTACTGAAGTCATATTTTTTACAGTCAAGTTTGGAGCAGTTAATATTAAGTTTAAATCTGTTGTGTGCTCTTGTGTTGTTGTGGTTGAAGCTGAAGTAGTCGTCAACAGGCAGGACGTTGCAGCATATGATATTGTGGGCAATACTTAGATCTTGTTTAAGGCGTCTTAGTTCTAGGCTTTCTAGGCCCAGGATTGAAAGTCTAGTCTCGTAGGGTATTCTATTTCGAGTGGAGGAGTGAAGGGCTCTTCTGGTGAAATATCTTTGGACATTTTCAAGGGTGTTAATGTCTGAGATGCGATATGGGTTCCAAACGGATGAGCTGTATTACTACGTTCTACTTATGCTATGTTATGTTAATATGTACTATAATCCTATACTTGTTTGACAAATAAATAAATAAAAATAAAACTCACGGTTCTTCTGCAACATAAACATTCTCATTGCACAGGTAAAAAGAGTTTGAATGGACCCCGGCTCTAGGCTTAGCGTCTACTGCAGTGTTTCCCAACCTTGGCAACTTGAAGATATCTGGACTTCAACTCCCAGAATCCCCCAGTCAGCATTCTACTGTATATGCTGACTGGCTTAGTGAGGGGAAAACAAAAGGCCTACAAGAGGCCTGCTGGAATGTTCTCTCCAATTACCCATCATCCTAACTCAAAGCCAATAGGAACGCATAGATGTGGTCACATGTGAAGCTACATTACCCAAATTTCTTAAAGAGAGATGTCTAAATACAGTCTAACTACGCTATTTCTATCTGTAGTGAGAGCACAGGTGTCCATTTTAGATCTTGTGTTAGGGCAGAATCTTGAAATTTCAAGGTCTCTACTGTTTATTTATTTATTTATTGTTAGAGTTGAAAGGGACCATGAAGGCCATCGAGTTCAACCCCCTACCCAAGCAGGAACCCTATAGCACACCAGTCAAGTGGCAGTTCAATCTTCTCTTAAAAATGTCCAGAGTGTTGGAGTTCACAACGTCCGCTGGCAGGTTGTTCCATTGGTTGATCGCTCTGACCGTCAGGAAGTTCCTCCTTATCTCCATGTTGAATCTCTCCTTGGTCAGCATCCAGCTGTTGTTCCTCGTCCGCCCTTTGGTGCCCTGGAGAATAAAGTGATCCCCTCCTCTCTGTGACATCCCCGCGTATACTTGTAGACTGCTATCATGTCCACTCTGGCCCTCCTTTTCTCTAGGCTATCCATGCCCAGTTCCCTCAGTCTCTCTTCGTCAGTCTTGGTTTCCAATCCCTTAATCATCTTGGTTGCTCTTTTCTGCACCTTCTCCAGAGTTTCAATGTCTCTTTTGAACTGTGGTGACCAGAACTGAATACAGTACTCCAGGTGTGGTCTGACCAGGGCGTAGTAGAGTGGTATTAAGACTTCCCTGGTCTTGGAGTGTATTCCCCTGTTGATGCAGCTTAGGATTGTGTTGGCTTTTTTAGCTGCTGCTGCACATTGTTGGATCATGTTTAGTTGATTGTCCACCAAGACTCCAAGGTCTCTTTCGCAGTCGCTACTGCTAAGAGGGGTTTCTCCCAGGTTGTATGTGTGTCCAGGTTTTTTTCTGCCTAGGTGAAGGACTTTGATCTTGTCGATGTTAAACATCATTTTGTTGGTCTGTTAAACATCACTGTGTTAGTCTGTCTAGGTCTTTCTGTAATTTTAGCCTGTCTTCTAGGGTATTGGCTACCCCCGCCAGCTTGGTGGTGTTGATACGGTGTTGTCTAGTATTGTAAGAGGTGGTAGGATGGGAGAGTTTCTCCTAAATGATGCGAAAACCAAGCCTCATTATACATCTGTGCAACCTGTGGAGCTAAGCAAGTATGATTAATAGAAGAGAAGAGAAGAGAATTAGAATAGAATGGAATTCTTTATTGGCCAAGTGTGATTGGACGCACAAGGAATTTGTCTCTTAATTTAAGAGAAAGCCAAGATAACCACAGCAGGCCTTTTCCAAAAAATAAATAAATAAGGACCTCTCTCTTCTTTGACAAAAAATGAGAGTTTGTCAGCCATTGAGATGACTTTGAATTGAGCCGGGGTGGCATAGCAGGTAGAGTACTGTACTGCAGGCCACTGAAGCTGACTGTAGATCTGCAGGTCAGCAGTTCAAATCGCACCACCGGCTCAAGGTTGACTCAGCCTTCCATCCTTCCGAGGTGGGTCAAATGAAGACCCGGATTGTGGGGACAATATGCTGGCTCTGTTTAAAAAAAAGTGCTATTGCTAACATGTTGTAAGCCGCCCTGAGTCTAAGGAGAAGGGCGGCATAAAAATTGAATAAATAAATAAATAAATAAATAAATAAATAAATAAATAAATAAATGAAAACAAAAAACCCCAAAACAAATGCAGACAATTTTATTTTATTTATTATTAAATTTGTATGTCGCCCCTCTCCGCAGACTCGGGGCGGCTCACAACAGTAATAGAAAAACAATGTACAATACAAATCTAATAATTAAAACTAAAAACCCATAATTTAAAAAGCATGCACACAACATACCATACATAAACAATATAGGCCTGGGGAAGTTATCTCAGTTCCCCCATGCCTGACGGCAGAGGTGGGTTTTAAGGAGTTTACGAAAGGCAAGGAGGGTGGGGGCAGTTCTAATCTCAGGGGGGAGCTGGTTCCAGAGGGTTGGGGCCGCCACAGAGAAGGCTCTTCCCCTGGGACCCACCAAATGACATTATTTAGTCGACGGGACCCGGAGAAGGCCAGCTCAGTGGGACCTAATCGGGCGCTGGGATTCGTGCGGCAGAAGGCGGTCCCGGAGATATTCTGGTCCGATGCCATGAAGGGCTTTATTTATTTTATTTATTTATTATTAGCGTTGGAAGGGACCTTGTAGGCCATCTAGTCCAACCCCCTACTGGTGCAGGAAACTCTATGCCACTCTAAACAAATGGCAGTCCAACATTTTCTTGAATGTTTCTAGTGTTGGAGCGTTCACAACCTCCGCAGGAAAGCCGTTCCACAGGTTGATCGCTCTCACCGTCAGAATGTCCTTCCTTATTTCCAGTTTGAATCTCTGCTTGGTCAGCTTCCACCCACTATTCCTTGTCTGGCCTTCTGGTGCTTTGGAAAATAACATGACCCCCTCCTTCCTGTGGCACCCATCAAAATATTTGTAGACTGCTATCATCAGTAATGGGCAGCCAAAATTTTTACTGCCACACTGTGGGTGTGGTTTATTTTGTGGATATGACTTGATGGTCATGTGACTGGGTAGGAGTGGCTTGTCGACCATGCGACCAGGTGGGAGTGGCTTGAATGATCACCAGTGTCGCTCACTGGGGTGACAATTTGCTTCGCGCTTCCCACGCTCTCCTTCCTGGGTCGTCCCCTGCCTCAGGCTGGGTAGCTAGGCGAATGGGTGCTGATCAGTTGTTGAGAAAAGAGGGGGGGTAGGAAATGGCCCCCCTGCAATTCCTCCTGGTGCTGGTCTCTCTGCCACTTTCCGAGCAGGAGGAGGATGGAAGGGTGGGATGGTCAGCTGGAGCTGGCCACACAGCTTCATTTATGTTGTGAGCCGCCCCGAGTCCTCGGAGAGGTTTGGCATACAAATCCAATAAATAATAAATACATTTCCACTGGAGCAACTGTGTTCCACTCTGTCCTGCCTGCTGCCCATCCCTGGCTATCATGTCCTTCCTGAACTTCCTGATTGCTAAACTATCCATGGCCAGTTCCTGCAACTTCTCTTCATATGTTTAATTTCCAGTCCCCTTATCATCCAGGTTGCTCTCTTCTGCACTTTCTCTAGAGTTTCAATGTCTTTTTTGTAGTGTGGTGACCAAAACTGAATGCAGCACTCTTAAATCTGGTCTAACTAGGGCTTTATAGAGTGGTATCAGTACCTCCCTAGTCTTAGAATGTATCCCTCTGTTGATGCAATTCAGGATTGCATTGGCTTTTATAGCTGCCGCTGCACATTGCTGGCTCATATTTAGTTGATTGTCCATCAAGACTTCAAGATCTCTCTTGCAGTCGCTGCTGTTGAGTGTGGTTTCACCCAGTTTACACGTATGTCTTTGGTTTTTCTCACCTAGGCATGGGATTTTACTTTTCTCTGCGTTGAACTTCATTTTGTTTGTTTGTTTTGAGATAGGCCCCGTTCAGTTCTGGCTTCTCAAAAAAGTCCTTCCTTACATCTTCATAGATGTAAATTCCCTCCATAGCTGGATTACAGCATTCCTGTCAAACAGACAACAAGTGGTCAAAATAGGAAGCACCATATCCACCCCCGTCCCAGTTAAAAATGGTGTTCTCCAAGGTAGTGTACTGGGACCAACGGTCTTCATTCTCTACATCAATGACCTTTGCAATTACATCACAAGCAATTGTGTCCTCTTCGCCGACGATGTAAAACTCTTCAACACCACCGATAACACAACTACTCTCCAAAAAGACCTTGACGCTGTTTCTGAGTGGTCTAACACACGGCAACTCCAAATCTCAACTAGCAAATGCTCTGTCCTACACATTGGGAAGAAGAATCTGAATTCCAAGTACGAACTGAATAATCAAATTATCACAGATAATACCCACTCGGTTAAAGACCTTGGTATACTAATAACAAAAGATTTAAGTGTCAAAGCCCACTGCAACAACATAGCCAAGAAGGCTTCAAGAGTTGTAAACCTAATCCTACGTAGCTTCTGTTCTGGTAATCTCACACTACTTACCAGAGCTTACAAAACTTTTGCCAGACCCATCCTTGAATACAGCTCATCTGTTTGGAACCCATATCACACCTCAGACATTAACACCCTTGAAAATGTCCAAAGATACTTCACCAGAAGAGCCCTTCACTCCTACACTCAAAACAGAATACCCTATGAGACTAGACTTTCAATCCTGGGCCTAGAAAGTTTAGAACTAAGACGCCTTAAACAAGATCTAATTATTGCCCACAAGATCATATGCTGCAACGTCCTGCCTGTCGGCAACTACTTCAGCTTCAACCACAACAACACAAGAGCACACAACAGATTTAAACTTAATATTAACCGCTCCAAACTTGACTGTAAAAAATATGACTTCAGTAACCGAGTTGTCGAAGCGTGGAACTCATTACCGGACTCCGTAGTATCATCCCCTAACCCCCAACAATTTACCCTTAGATTATCTACGGTTGACCTATCCAGATTCCTAAGAGGTCAGTAAGGGGCGAGTACAAGTGCACTAGAGTGCCTTCCGTCCCCTGTCCTATTGCTCTCCTATATCTCCTATACCTTTCTTCTATTCCTATATCTCTTCTATTCTTTCATTGATATGTTCTATTACCATACCTTCTTTTCTATTATTTCTTAGATATATTTTACTATGAGTAAATATAACCTCTATAACCTTCATCATGTATTTTACTATGTGTATATAGATATATACCCACTAAAACTCTCATTGTGTATTGGACAAAATAAATAAATAAAATAAATAAATTTTTGCTTTGGAGGGCTGGATGTGTGGCGATACTCAACACTCAACCGAGGTAGGATTGAAAAAAAAATATTGAGACATCTCTGGAGCTTCCCTTGCAAACAGGAACCTGCAAGTTTACCACTTGGCTGGAAGTCACAGTTGTCGAAAAGAGACAAAAAGGTCTCCACCAGGATTCTGAAATGGGGTCAGTGGGTAGGCGTGAGAAGCCAGACAGGGCGTATTAGCCCCAGAAGAACAGCAATGACAATGAAGGATACTTCTTCTTGGGATGTACCTTGCGTGACAGGTTGGGAAGCCAAGAACCACCAGGTTGAGAAGAAGACACTGCCTGGCTGAATTGGCCTTTTTTGTTTTGTTTGGGGCTTTTTTTTTTACGAGCAGGGCTGGGGTGCAGCATAGAAAGAGGAAGGAAGGGGCAGGCAAACAGAGAAAAAAGAGGGAACTGAGGCGAGATAGGTAGAGCTAAAGGAAGAAAGGAATTCAGCAGAGACAGGGAGAAGAAGACCCACCACCACCAATCTCCCCAAAAACCCACTTGGACATCTGGAGAATTGGCGCCCTACTGAAACGAGAACAAAGACAAGGCAATCCCACCAGAAGAAAACCAGAAGAAGATCCATCCAGGAGAAGAGAGAGAGACAGAGAAATAACGACATCCACGAAAAGAGGTGGCTAACCGAGGAGACGTGGAAAGCGGAGCAGAAGGTGCCCGTAAAGACTTCCGAAGGTCGGGAAGAAAGAGGAACTGGCGTTGGGTCTTCTACCATGGCCCAAGGAGGGTACTTTGAAGGCGAGAGGCACTACCAAGCTCTAGAAATGGCTCCCCCAAGATCTGCCGGCACCGACTTGGCTCCTTTGTGCGAATCGGAGTTGGCGACCTACATCGGGGAAGAGCAGCTGCTCTCGGAGTTGCTGCAAGGCAACCAGCAAAGGCTGCCCAAGGGGGTCTCCTTCCCAAACTACTTCCCCGCCGACCCGTACCCCTTCCTCTCCTTTGGAGGTGAACGCAAAGGCCTGCCCCCCTTTGACCCACGGTCGGTGGCTGTCAAGGAGGAACCTAGAGGGGGAGAAGCCGGACGAGGGGCCTCACGCCACCCGTACGGCCCCGTCCACCTCCCAGCTGCCCACTGTGCCCAGGTGACCCTCACTCAACCGGGACCGCGGACCGGACCAGCTCTGAGAGTCCTCAAGGTAAGGATGGAGAAGATCTTCCTGTTACCTTCCATCTCTAGCCTGGAGACCTTCCCACATTCTACCCGCCAACGAGAAAGAACAGGTGGACTCGCTGGGGAGACACGATTAGTAGCCTTCCAATATGTGAGGGGCTGCCACAAAGAAGAGGGGGGTTCAAGGTATTCTCCAAAGCACCTGAAGGCAGAACAAGAAGCAACGGATGGAAACTCCAAGACCTCCAAGGTCCCTTCCACCTCCATTCAGATTGAGGTTGGTTCCTAAAGTTGACCTGCTAGAACAGGGGCAGGGAACGTTGGCTCCTCTATGACTTGTGGACTTCAATTCCCAGAGTTCCTGAGCCAATCATGTTAGCTCAGGAATTCTGGGAGTTGAAGTCCACATGTCATAGAAGAGCCAACATTCTCTACCCGTGTCCTAGAATGTTATTACTGCAAATAGAGAGAGCTTTTGGAACTCGCCCACGGTCCTCTTCATCCTGGAGAAAAAGAACAGAATAACAAGAGTTGGAAGGGACCTTGAAGGTCTTCCAGTCCAACCCCCAGCTTAGGCAGGAAGCCCTACACTACAGAAAGATGGTTATCCAGTCTCTTCTTAAAGGTCTCCAGTTTGGAGCAACCAGAACTTCTGGAGGCAAGCTGTTCCTCTAATTAATTGTCAGAAAAATCTCCTTAGTTCTAAGTTGCTTTTCTCCTTGTTTAGTTTCCACCCATTGCTTCAGGTGCTTTGGAGCATAGCCTGACTCCCTCTTCTTTGTTGCAGCCCCCGAGATATTGGAAGACTGCCATCATGTCTCTCTTGGTCCTTCTTTTCATTAAATGAGCCAGGCCCACTTCCTGCAACTGTTCTTCATATATTTTAGCCTCCAGTCTCCTAATCATCTTTGTCGCTCTTCTCTGCACTTGCAAAATACTTGGAAAGTGACCTGTTTTGCTTCTAGTTTGACTCATTGACAAACCCATCGCTCAAGGGCAGGTTCAGTAGTAGGTGGCTACCGATGTGGTAGGCGAATCCGCACCAATAGTGGCCACCACATTGCGCAAAGTGTGCACAATCGCTCCAATGTCAGCCCTTTGGGTGCCACCATCTTTTTTCTTGAATTTTTGGTCTTTCTTTGCTCGCGCAGAAGCAAAATCTCACAAGGGAACACTCGTACGCGTGAGATTTCAGCAATTTTTGTTCTTCTGCGCATGCGTGAAAGCAAAAAAAATTCAACAAAATCTCTCAGGCACACATGTCCCCTCACAAGATTTCAGAGCGTTGCACAGGCGCAGAAGCAAAATCACGCTGGGAACGTGCCTATGCGCATAGTATGCACACACACGAGAACCCTCATGCTGCATGCGCAGCGCACCGGTAGCAGCAGGTAAGCGGAATCTGCCCCTGGGCAAGTAGATCTGTGGGAGAGCAGAAGAAAATAGCTGCCGTTCCCTGAATTGTGCAGACAGGATGGAAAGAGACAGGAGAGGACATGTGTTTACTATTTATTTGTTTGTTTGTTTGTTTATTTTTTTGTTTATTTATTTATTTATTTATCAAATTTGTATGCCGCCCCTCTCCGTAGACTCGGGGCAGCTAACAACAGTAATAAAACAATATAATCTAATATTTAAGTTAATTTAAAAAGAAATGATCCCTGTGGGTTTTCCACGGCAGCATTGATTTCATGGAGGAGGACTGAAAGACAACCTACTCCTGAGCCTATCATGGTGAACCTACGGTACACCTACCAGATGTGGCACGAGGTGGCACACAAAGCTATTCTTCTGGTTTCTGGCACGATGCACAGCGAGTCTTTGCGGCCGACAGAGTGCCAGAAATCAGCCTGAAAACGATCCAAAAAAACGACCCGAAAATGGCCAAAAAACCACCCTCCAAAGTAGGCATGCCCGCGCTGGTCTTTGAGTTTCTGGTGTTCTGGCACGGAGGCGAGAAAGTTGTGTTTATCAGTGTTGTTAACTTTAAGATTGGTGGACCTCAACTCCCAGAATCCTGGGAATTGAAGTCCTCTCGTCTTAAAGTGTTTTAAGGTTGAGAAGCACTGGATTAAAGAGTTAATTTAGGAGGAATAACTTTTTGGTAGTGGAGGCAAATGTTTAATAGAAAAGATAACATTTCGAGGAGTTTCGAATCCTTATCTGTTTTCTTTTTTCCAGAGTCCCTGTTTTTAATTCCTTTCCCCTAACAATCCAGATTATGAAATGGCCCCATTTTAGAAGAATAGAATAGAATAGAATAGAATGGAATGGAATGGAATGGAGTGGAGTGGAATGGAATAATGATAATGATAATAACAACAACAAACAACAACAAAACAATAATAATAATAATAATAATAATAATAATAATAATAATAATAATAATAATTTATTAGATTTGTATGCCGCCCCTCTCCGTAGACTCGGAGTGGAACGGAATGACAAAATTAGAAGGGACCTTTGAGGTCTTCTAGTCTCATATAACTGCACTTTAACTTCCAACTCTGTAAAATTCTTATTTTTTAAAAAAAATATTTGCCTTCTCCTCTCTCTCTCTCTGTGGGGTTCTCTAGTCTTTCCCCCCTCATCAAAGGAGTCCAGGAAACCATGAAAATAGGACATTTCACACACCGAGGGTAAAACCCTCATGGCTGTTTTGGTTTTTAAAGATAGGTCGGCCACGTCAAAAAATAAGCAGAATAACGTAGCACAAAGACCTGCCTAAGAAAAATTGAGGTGCTAAGTGGGCATTTTAAGAAAACTGCGGTGTGTACATGTTGCTAAGGTCACAAGATCAGGCAAAGAAGTGCTCTGAGAAGCAAATCTTGTCAAGGCTCAGATAAAGATGGCTTGCTCATGGTGGACCTTGACACCACCAGCTTGTCTTAATCACCGTAGGTAGCATGACAGTGGTGTCTAACAGCTCATAACAACCCCAATCATGGCTTATCACAGTAGGTGAAGAGACCCATGATGGGTGATAAATGGAATTCTCAAAAACTTCTCAAGAACTTCTTAAGAACACAGCTTGAGCCATTCTTCTCCTATAAAACCACAAAAAGAGGGATTCCCCCCCCCCCCGTTTCTTTTGAGGGCCAGCTTGTAGATGAAATGAGTTGCATATAATTGCAGAAATAGGGGGAAACATGGAGGATTAGAATTAGGGCCCCCAAGTGCACCTCAACGTGAAGAACCCTTCTTGTATAGCTATCAAAATGTAGCTGTTTCTGCAGGCATTTTGAAGTCTGTAAAGGTAGAAACGGTCCTTCAGGCAGGGAAACGTTAGTCAATTAGAATAGAATAGAATAGAATAGAATTCTTTATTGGCCAAGTGTGATTGGACACACAAGGAATTTGTCTTTAGTGCAGATGCTCTCAGTGTACGTAAAAGAAAAGATACATTTGTCAAGAAACACAATAATTATAGGGGTCAAATAAGCTAGGAGGAAACCATCAATATTAATAAAAATCTTAAGGATACAAGCAACAAGTTACAGTCATGCAAACATAAGTGGGAGGAAATGGGTGATAGGAATGACAAGGAAAAAACTAGTAGTAATAGCAGTGCAGACTTAGGTAAATAGTTTGACAGTGTTGAGGGAATTATTTGTTTAGCAGACCGATAGCGATCAGGGATAAATAAATTATTAAATTTTCATGTAATAAATTTTTATTCATTTTTTAAAATATATAGGATTTTTGAACCACCCTTTTTTCTTTTCTTTTTTGCTGGATTAATTATTACATCGGCTGTTGTTACAATTTTCCATTTTGGGAACCTGGGAATGAGCGCCAGGAGACGGAAGGGTGGCTCAGCCTCAAAGATAAATAAACCGGGGCTACCGTCAAATATTTCGTGGTGCGGTCTAGAAGCAGTGCTTGTGTAGATCAAACACAGCAAAAGGATGCCGTTTCGGATGTGATTTTAGACAGATGGAAGAGGGGAAGCCGCGGGCTGCAAAACTAGGTGACGCTTCAAGGGGAGAGAGAGAGCTTGCGAGGGCCAGTTCAGGAAAAACATTCAAACCCCTTTTGCTGAAGATCTAAAGAAATATTATGAAAATATTTATCAGACATTTTGCAGGCCTGCAAAACATGAGCCAAACGGCCGAGTGGGGAAACGCTAAAATCCAGGACAATGGAAGGAAACTCGACCATTCCTGTAGGAATTAAAAAGTCTAATCCCACATAGTTGAAATTGTGACATTCAGACCGGGGGGATTTTTCATGTTGGCTTGAGATAAATATAATTTCGGCAACTGTCGGAGGAAGAAAATGCCTACTCTCTCTGCTAGTAATTTAACAAAGTCTTGGAGTAATTGGAAATGACAGAAGAAGGGACCTTGGAGGTCTTCTAGTCAAAGCCTCTACCATTTCAGACAAATGGTTGTCCAATCTCTTCTTCAAAACCTCCAGTGTTGGAGCACCCACAACTTCTGGAGGCAAGCTGTTCCATTGGTTAATTGCTCTAATCGTCAGGAATTTTTTCCCCTTCGTTCTAGGTTGCTTCTCCCCTTGGTTAGTCTTCATCTGTTGCTTCTTGTCCTGTCTTCTAGTGCAGGGGTCCCCAACCGCCGGTCCGCGGACCAGTACCGGTCCGCGGGACATGTTGCACCGGTCCGCGGAGTCAGTTGCTGCTGTGGAGCCGGCGAGTGCCAAGCTGTTTCCTATCTCTTTCCCCTCCCGTTCACTCGGGACCACCGTTTGACTTGGGCCGAGAAAACTTTTGCTTGCTTGCTTGCTTCCTTCCTTCCCTGTCTTTTTCCCTTCGTCGAAAGTGGTCTATTTCCTCCCCACGAAGCCCTCTCTCTGCCTGCAGCTCAGACGGAAAGACTTTGGCATTGTGCAGCTCTTTTTTTGCTAGGCTCCCCCACCCTATTCCTGGGGGCAAAGCCAGGGGTGTGCGTGTAACCGTGAAGCCCCCACCACCAGCTCCGGTAATTTTCTTTTGGAAGGATTCCTTGCTGCAAGAAAAGTACCAGACCTGGCAGTGGTGGGCGCTCCAAGCAGGTAGCGATCGCAAAGGAAGGTGACTGTGTCCGTGGAGGCACCTCCCCCCCTCTGGGATTCCTTGCTGCAATCCTAGCCGGAACGGGCGCTGGGGGGGGGGGGATTCTCCCTCAGGTGGACCGCCTCGGCCCGAGGCAAAGGGGGGTCCTGAGTGAACAGGAGGGGAAAGAGAAAGGAAACCGCCCCCTCCTACCCTTCCTCCCTCTGTCACCTCGGCTCCCCTGCAAAATTAAAAAGGGGGGGGGAGGAAAGAGAGGCAATGGAACGATAAGCTACACCCCCATGCTTAATCCCGCCCCAAACCATACCCCTTTCTGCCCCCACCGGGCCATAGAAAAATTGTCTTGCTGAAACTGGTCCCTGGTGGAAAAAAGGTTGGGGACCACTGTTCTAGTGCTTTGGAGGATACGTTGACCTCCTCTTCTTTGGGAGAGCCCCTCAAATGTTAGAAGACTGCTATCGTGTCAACCCGTAGTCCTTCTTTTCCCCAAACTTTCTAATTTCTGCAACCAAGTTTTCTTTTTCCCCATCTAAGTTGAGTTGCCGTTTAGGAAATGAATTTTCAACAGACTCTTATTTATTTTCATTTTTTTTACATCTGTACTCTTTCCATTTCTTTCTCTCTCATTTTATCTCTGGACGTTTTGAAAAATAGAACAGACAACTATTTGACCAAAATGGCATAAGATTTCCTGCCTCGAATAGGGGGTTGGATTGGAAGACCAAAAGGTCTCTTCTAATCCATAGTACTCTTGGTTGTATCTTCTCTGTTTTATTTATTTGTTTGTTTGTTTGTTTGTTTGTTTGATTTTTTTTAATGCCACCCTTCTCCTTAGACTCAGGGCGGCTTACATGTTAGCAATAGCACTTTTTAACAGAGCCAGCATATTTCCCCCACAATCCGGGTCTTCATTTTACCCACCTCAGAAGGATGGAAGGCTGAGTCAAGCTTGAGACAGTGATGAGATTTGAACCGTTGACCTACAGATCTACAGTCAGCTTCAGTGGCTTGCAGTACAGCACTCTACCTGCTGCGCCACTCCGCCTCTTTCTATGTCCTTTCCACCCTCTTAGCACTTCTCCTAAAGTTGGAGGAGGGTATGTGGGGGTAAGACCTACATACAAACTGGGTGAAACCACATTCAAAAGCAATGAATATGAGAGAGATCTTGAGTCTTGGTGGACAACCAACTAAATACCGTGTTTCCCCGAAAATAAGACACTGTCTTATATTAATTTTTGCTCCAGAAGTTGTGCTACGTCTTATTTTCGGGGGGTGCCTTATATTTCTCAAATAAGACAAATTCACAGGCAGAAAAGCTGACACCCCCAAAGAAAGTGTACCGTACGGTACACTGATTACGGTACGGTACCTGTCAGTATGGCACACACACACACAAACGACGGCACTTATATGGTACAACAGTATACTCTCGCTATTGCAGCTTCCGGCCACCAGAGGAGCTACAGTCTACGCACTGTAGTGGAGACGGTAATGGCGGTGAGACAGCAGCAGGCTGTGTCTGCTGTACTGGACGGTACAAAGCGATGGAAGGGGCCAGCAGGGGACGCCACATTATTACGGTACCGCTATGAACAGCTTTGAATGGTACCGTATGTTTTTCCACCGTACCGTATGTAAACTTGACTATGCCTTATTTTCGGGGAGTGCCTTATATTAGCAAATTCTGCAAAACCTCTGACATGCCTTACTTTCAGGGTACATCTTATTTTCGGGGAAACAGGGTATGAGGCACCAATATGCAGCGGTGGCCAAAAAAACCTAATACAATCCTAAATTGCATCAACAGAGGTGTACAATCAAAGACTAGGGAGGTACCACTCTATAAAGCCTTAGAATACTGCATCCAGTTTTGGTCACCACACTAAAAAAAAAGACATTGAAACTCTGGAGAAAGTGCAGAAAAGAGCAACCAGAATGATAAAGGGACTAGAGACAAAAACATATGAAGAGAGACTGCAGAAACTGGGCATGGATAGTCTAGCAAAGAGAAGGACCAGAGGAGACATGATAGCAGTCTTCAAATATTTGAGGGGCTGCCGCAGAGAGGAAGGGGTCAGGCTGTTTTCCAAAGCACCAGGAAGCCAGACAAGGAGCAACGGATGGAAGCTGACCAAGGAGAGATGCAACCTGGAAATAAGGAAGAACTTTCTAACGGTGAGAACGATCAACCAGTGGAACGGTTTGCCTGCAGAGGTTGTGAACGCTCCAAAAGTAGAGATTTTCAAGAAGAGATTGGGTGCTATTTATCTGGGGTGGTATAGAGTCTCCTGCACCAGCAGGGGGTTGGACTAGATGGCCTACAAGGTCCCTTCCAACTCTAATAATAAATAATACTGAAATGAATTTCCCCATGGCTTTACTGACTACACAACCATAGTTTGAAACTGCACAATTCAAACCTCTTTCGCATGGAATTGGTCTTGCAAGTTTGGGCCACAGACAGTGGCAGGGTTCAATTTTTTTTTACTACTGGTTCTGTAGGCGTGGCTTGGTGGGCGTGCTGTGACTTGGTGGGTGTGGCAAGGGAAGTTATACTGTAAAATCCCCATTTCTTCCCCATCAGCTGGATCTAGGGAGACAGAGAATAGATGGGGGTGGGGCCAGTCAGAGGTGGTATTTACCATTTCTCCGAACTACTCAACATTTACGCTACTGGTTCTCCTGGTTCACTTGTGCCTTTCGGTCATTGGAGAGCTGGTCACAAAGGGAGCGCGAGACTCCACCTACCCACCTGCTTAAATGCCACCATTTAGGGGTTTTTAATCTTCTGCGCATGTGCAGACCGTAAAAGAACCCAAATGGGAGTGTCTTGGTGGGTGGGCGGAGCCTCATGTTCCCTTCGCGACTGGCTCTCCTATGACTGACAGGCATGAGCGAACAGGGAGCATTTCAGCTCCTGGCTAGAACCTACTGAAACTCACCTCCAGTCTGGATCAAATCTGAAATCCATCCTTTAAAAAATAAAATAAAATCACTCTTTAACTTTTTTCCAGCTAAGTTTTTTAAAAGAAAAAAAGAAAGAAATGGTTTTGTATTCTTGAAACTTCTGCTTTTCACAAAGAGCGTTTGGCATCTCAACTTCTCTTCTTCCAAATCTCTGGAAGAAGCCAAGCTTTCCTTATCATAAGCTTTTTTTCCTTTAAATTAAGTCTAGGGGAGGGAGTAATCTGCTGGGGGGTCTAGGGACCAAAATTAAATAGGGTGGGGAACAGGGGCTGTAACAGGTTGGTGAGCAAGAAAAAAACCAGAAGAAAAAGACCCAGCTGAATTTGTCTTTTTTCAATGTTTGTTTTATTCTTTATATTTTTATTATTACTTTTTATTTTATTTTTCATTAATTAATTTATCGTTCATGTCAGAAATCTGGACAAAGTCACCCTTGACTGCATATTTCCTGCATTTCAGAGGGAGCTTAAATATCTCTTGCTGTGACTTTCAACTCCATCCCCACCCCCCCAAAAAATCTATTTTATTATTTACTTTATTGAATCCGGTTTCTAGGCTGATCCGGTCACTTGCAGATTCCTATTTTTAGGAACCGTGCTACAGTTTTTGTGTGGTTTGAACATCAAACTGATGAGAAACTGTAGTTAAGAGTTTTGAATGCTTTTAAAAGGGGGTCTTTGATGTGTGTATGAAAGGGGGTGTGAAAGAGAATAGAGACAGAGAGGCAAGGGAAGGGAGAAAGGAAGTGAGAAAGGAAGGGAGGGAGAGAGAGAAAGAGGAAGGGGAGAGAGAGAAAGGGAAGGAAGGAGAGAAGGAGGGAGGGAGAGAGAAGGAAGGAGGGAGAGAGAGAAAGAGAGAGGGAGGGGAGAGAGAGGGAAGGAGAGAACGAGAAAGAGGGAGGGAGGGAGATAGCGCCAAAGATGGCAGTCCTTCACTGGTCAGAACCTGCTGAAACCCACTTCTGTTCCACGGGCTAATCGTTCAAACTCTCGGGAAAATTTGTTCTTGGTTGCTTGACGGGTTTCCATCCCATGCTTCTTGTTCTTCCTACCTTTGGTCAGGGTTCAACCCTCACTTCTCTAATCTCTTATTCTCCCTGCTCTCAGGGTCCGGCCTGCAGCCCGTCTCCTTCTTGCGGCACACCCAAGGGAAAGAAATCGGTGAATAAGGACAGCCTGGAATACCGGCTGCGCCGCGAACGCAACAACATTGCAGTGCGCAAGAGCCGCGACAAAGCCAAGCGCCGGGTGATGGAGACGCAGCAGCGCATGGTGGAACTCCTGGGGGAGAACGAACGGCTGCGCACCCGGGTGGAACAACTGATGCAAGAAACCGAGACCCTTCGGGATATTTTTCGTCAAGTGCCTGAAGCTGCTGGCTTGATCAAGGGTCTCGGGAGCTGCAGCTGAAGCTGGCCAGGCGGGGTTGGCATCCAAGGTGTTAAAAAAAAAGGGGGGGGTAACTGAAATCTAGAAGAACAAAGCTTTTGCAAGGTGTAAATAAATATTTTTTTTGGCTTGGCTTTAACCATCTTTAAGGTCACTCTATCCACGTCTGTGCAATCTTCTTCTCTTTTTTTAATTATATCTTATTCTCTTGGAGTTTTTTTCATTTTTCCAATACTGTGCAAACACAATTCTTGCTGCGATATTAAACACAAATTCCTTTTATTATATTTTTCTGGTACTATCCCTAACATGAATATTTCTAGTTTACAGGATGTAGCTTTAACATTTTTTTCTAATCATATTTGTATTTTTAGCCAGTAATTCTTTCTTTGCTTTCACACAAGCCCACCACATGTGACAATATGTGCCTGGTATCAGATTGCATTTCCAGCATTTGGTGGAAATTTTTTAAAAACATCTTTGCTAATCTTGCCTGTGGTAATTGCTACCTATAAAACATCTTAAATTTTAACGCACCCGGGGAGATTTTGCAGGCCAGTTTTAGATTCTTGCAAGCAAGGGATTGAAATCTGGGTGTGAGGAAGATGTGGAGAGACTTGCAAAGGATGTAGAAGCTAACAGTGGCCATGCAGAAATGGTGTGTGTGTGTGTGTTTGTGTGTGTGTGTGTGTGAGAGAGAGAGAGAGAGAGTGTGTGTGTGTGGGAAGGAGGCAACAGTGCTCTGGTGATATCTATGGCCCAGACTTACCTTGGTGACACCGTTCTTCTGTGCTGTTCCTAAACACGGTTCTCCAACCTTGACAACTTGGTGGACTTCAAATCCCAGAATTCCCTAGCCAACATGACTGGCTGGGGAATTCTGGGAGTTGTAGTCCACATGTCTTAAAAGTCGCCAAGGTCAGAGTCTCCTATCTTAGCTGATAGCTCACACATCCTTAGGAAGTTCCTCCTAAATTCTAAACGCTAGGTTTCTCAACTTTGGAAACTGTCACGTGTCTGGACAGGCTGGGGGATTCTGGGAGTTGATGTCCAAACATCCAAAACAGGGATGGGTTCTAACTTACCTTGCTGCTGGTTCACTTCCTGGCCGTGCTTCGTAAGTGCACAGGCACTTTTTGCGCATGGATATGCATGGTCCTGAAAAAAATCACCCCAAAATAAAATATTTTTTAAAAAGCAAAAACCAAGATGGCGGCCACATACACAGTGCCGGAAACTCAGAAAAAAAGGAGAAAGAACCTGAAAACAAGATGGCGACTACCTGCACAGCGCAAGAAACTTGGCTTCTGCACATGCTCAGAAAAAAAAAGAGAAAAGATGCCGTAAACAAGATGGAGACCACACGCACAGCGCAAGAAACTTGGCTTCTGCACATGCTCAGAAAAAGAAAAATTTTAAATTAAAGAAAAAATTCAAAAAAATTATTTTATTTTTTTTAAAGATAGCGGTGCCAACAGACTGGCACTGACCAAAACCGTTCTGTAACGTCATCGTGACATCACCAGTAGGTCACTACCAGTACTGGCAAACTGCTATGAACCGG
Source organism: Erythrolamprus reginae (assembly GCF_031021105.1). NCBI lineage: Eukaryota > Metazoa > Chordata > Lepidosauria > Squamata > Dipsadidae > Erythrolamprus > Erythrolamprus reginae. The sequence continues at coordinate 114,436 of NW_027248480.1, read as the reverse complement.
GAGAACCAATGATGGGCAGCAGCCGGTGCGGTCAGGTGCTCTATCCCGGTAGGAAATTCTGGGATGCATGCGCAGCTGTGCACCCCAAGGCTTGCACGCAGGGCCCTGCATGAGATTTGGTTTCTGCGCATTCGCAGCAAGTGAAATCTTGTGTGAAGATTCGATCACATGAGCGAGATTTTGGCAATTTTCGCTGATTTTTTACTTCTGAGCATGCGTGGAAGCAAAGATATTGGCGAAAATTGTCAAAATCTCACTTGTGCGACCATCTTTACACAAAATTTTGCTTGCTGCACATGCGCAGACTTTGCGCCGATGGCGTGCACATACCTGGGACGGCTTCGGATGGCGTGCCAGTAGCACCGAAGACGGCAGTCCTACGCTGGGGAGAACCCACCTCTGATAAACACCATCCTAAAAAGATCCGATCTTTTCCTCTCATTTCCGCTGTGGATTTCTACCTGCAAGGTGAACAAGTAGACAAAAGAAAACAGACACACAAACACACTTCCTAGAGGGTGGGAACATTCCCCATTAGCCAAGATAAAGCCTGCAGGTTTTCAAGTCAGCTGATCAATCAGATCTGGAAAGGATGTTGCTATAATGAAGCGAATGATGGTTTAGGCCAGGGGTAGGCAAAGCTGGCTCTTCTATGACATGTGGACTTCAATTCCCAGAATTCCTGAGCTAGCATGATTGGCTCAGGAATTCTGGGAGTTGAAGTCCACAAGTCATAGAAGAGCCAACTTTGCCTACCCCTGGTTTAGACCTTTCTCAAGCTTTGTTTGCTTGGAGAATTGTGTACTTCAATTCCCAGAATTCCCCAGCCGACCATGCGGGTTGGGAATTCTGGAAATTGAAGTCCATGAATTATTTAAGCAAATGTATCTTTGAGACGGTCTAACAAGCTTTTTTTTTTAATATAAGAAAATGCAATGTAAGGGTCAAGGTGATATGAATGTGGTATAGATTTTGAGCTCAAGGATTTATGATATATTATTCATATGGAAGATTTCTTGAGAAATTATTTTTGTTTTTTGGTTTCTTGTTTTGTTTTTTTCTCTTCTTGTGCTATAGATGGGTAATTTTTAATTTGATAACTGTTAAATTAGAAATGATTTTAATTGATGTGATAAGGAATATATGAAAAATATAATAAATTAATGATGAAGATTATTAATTATGAGAAAAAAATCTAAAAATGAAATTTGATGGTTGGTTATGCAAAAGCCTGACATTATACAAATGATTGGTTATTAAGAAAATATGTTTTTAAAATTAAAATGAATGGAATATAATAGATTGGATTATATATTTAAAGGTGGGGTGGAGGTTTTTAGTTACAGTGAAAGAGGGAATAAAAGAAAAACAGATATTGAAGAAATTATCAAAGAAGGGGGAAAAGCAATGGGCCCAAAAAGGAAGTTATGAGAGATAGCCAATAATGATGGAAAAATAAGTGATAATGATTAATGAAAAGAACTTATTGATTGGACAAATTTGGTTGTGAAGCCAGATGACAAAATTAGAACTTTTATATTAGAGCTGGGGTTATTTTTTTGCCCTTATCTATGCTTTTATATACCGTATGTCGTTTAAAAGATTTACTGAAGATTTAGAAAGTCATAAATAATAATAACTCTTTTATTTTCTTCTTTTGGGGGGAATAGTTAAGGGAATTATATTATACCAGTCTGCAAATTTGAGAGGGGAGATACTCTGGAAAGACTTAAGAAGGTGAAAGAGGAAGTAGAAAGGGAGGAAGAGATGGAGAGATCGATAGAAGAGGAATGAAGATACAAGTAGGTAGATGGAGGAGTTGATGAAAGATAGAAGGGAGTTTGAGAGAGAATGATGGGAAAAAATAGATTCGGGCAATAAAAGAAGAAGGGAATTTTTGATTAAATGATATGATTTCTGTAATATTGGATGGTATGGTATGTTTATATATATATATGTATATATGTATGTACATATGTATATATATGTCTGTGTGAATGTGTGTGTGTGTGTACATGAATTAGTGTATGATGTAGAAAAAAATAAAAAACATCATGATTTTTTTTTCATTTTCATTTTCAAAATTGAACGGGTTCAAAGACAGGCTACAAGAATGGTGGAAGGTCTTAAGCATAAAACGTATCAGGAAAGACTTCATGAACTCAATCTGTATAGTCTGGAGGACAGAAGGGAAATGGGGGGACAGGATTGAAACATTTAAATATGTTAAAGGGTTAAATAAGGTTCAGGAGGGAAGTGTCTTGATTTTTGAGCGTTCTTATAGTTAATTAGGCATGCTGGTTTCAAAACTGTAGTTAGTTTTCTTCTACCACGTCAAGTTTTTTCTCTACACCTTGTATCAGTGGTTCCTAACCTTTTTTTAGCCATGACCCACCTAAGCATCTCTAAAATCCAGAAGCCTCCCCACCATGACATATAATTCTTATTATTCAAAAAGTGAACTACTCACACAGAAGAAGCCTAGAAACCCGTTAACATGTTTTAAACAAGGTTCCAATTGCTCTCATTAAAAATCAAATTGTTCCCTTGTGGGGCATGTGCCCCATGTTAGAACCAGGGTCTTATATATACAATATATAATATAGTTAATTAGGCAACATGAGCATCAAATTGCATTTTTTACATAGCCATCTTGCTAACTTCCTGGAAAATCTTGTTGCAGTCAATGATGAGCAGGGCGAGCGATTCCACCAAGATTTGAAGGTCATGGAGGCGTGGGATCAAGGTAGATGGGATGGCTGACTATTGTTGGAATATTGTTGGAAAAAGCTATAAGCAAAACTTTTTATGTTAATATGTATAATTACTGTGCGATAAAAAAACAACTGCTATTTGTATGAACACAATTTAACTTGCATTAGCTATTATAGCCTCTGTATGAATAAAATTATTCTTTGTAAACAGTATATTTGGTAAGTTTCTATTTACTTTCCTTTATATGCACAATCCTGTTAACAGTGGTGTCGCTCAAGGTAGTGTTTTAGGACCCACACTATTCACACTATACATAAATGATCTTTGCGATTGCATCACTAGCAATTGCGTTCTCTTTGCAGATGATGTCAAACTATTTAATACCACCGACAATGCTGCTACCCTTCAAAAAAACCTTGACCACGTAGCAGAATGGTCTAAAACCTGGCAACTTCAAATCTCCACCACTAAATGCTCTGTCTTATACATTGGTAAAAAGAATCAGAATACTAAATATAAACTTGGAGGAATTGAACTTATTGATAACCCTCAAAGACCTTGGAGTACCCATATCCATTGACCTAAGTCCTAGAGCCCACTGCAACAACAGTGCCAAAAAGGCTTTAAGAGTTGTTAACCTAATCCTTCGCAGCTTCTTCTCTGGTAATTTTGAACTGCTAACAAGAGTTTACAAAACATTTGTCAGACCAATCCCAGAATACAGCTCACTTGTATGGAACCCACATTGCATATCTGACGTCAACACAATTGAGAGAGTCCAGAAATATTTCACAAGAAGAGTCCTTCACTCCTCTTCTCACAACAAAATATCTTACTCCGCCAGACTTGAAATTCTTGGTTTAGACAACTTACAACTCCGTCGTCTCCATTCCAACTTAATTATAGTTCATAAAATCATATACCAAAATGTCCTACCTGTTAACAACTACTTCACCTTCAACCGCAACAACACACAGCGACCAATGAGGTCCCACAGAGTTGGTCTCCTTAGTGTCCCGTCGACCAAACAATGTCTGCTGGCGGGACCTAGGGGAAGAGCCTTCTCTGTGGTGGCCCCGGCCCTCTGGAATCAGCTCCCCCCAGAGATTCGCACTGCACCCACCCTCCTTGCCTTCCACAAGAGTTTAAAAACATATCTTGCCGCCAGGCCTGGGACATTGGACCTTCCCCTGTCCAGCAAATGTTGTTAGTGTGATTGCTGAATGAATGAAAATGAATGTTTTTAAAGTTAGAATTTTAAGAACTTTTTAGTATATTAATTGGATAACTGCACTGTTGTGTTTTGCTATATGTTGTGAGCCGACCTGAGTCCACAGAGAGGGGCGGCAATCAAGTCCAATTAAAAATAGATAGATAAATAGATAGATAGATAGATAGATAGATAGATAGATAGATAGATAGATAGATAGATAGATAGATAGATAAAATAAAATCCAGCTCAATCTTTGGAGTCTGTATTGACTGTTTCCTCATTCCATGGGTGGGCAAAGTTGGCTCTTCAATGATTTATGGACTTCAACTCCCATAATTCCTGGGCCAATCATGCTAGTCCACATGTCATAGAAGAGCCAACTTTGCCTACCCCATGCTTCTTTCCAAAGACGGTTGGGTGGGCCATCCTTATGAGACGACCACCCAACCATCCAAGAGAAGGTCAAGTAGCAGAAGTCCTAACTTGAAAGATTCCCTGTTACTTTTTCCATGACCCTCCACCACACACAGAGAAAGAGAGAGAGAGAGAGACTCGCGCACTCACACAAGAGTTGTGCAAGGCAGCGGTTGATGTGACAACCTCCGGAGAACTACTGAGGGATGGAGGTGTTGTGGTGAGGTGAGGAGAAGAACTTTTCTCCTGCTCCTAAGATCTCGTGACCACGTCAGACGCAACCAAGAGGCCTTTGAAGAGAATATGCCACTCCAAACCAGGTCTCTCCAGCTTTTGAGTGTCGGCTCCTTTGCTGGCCACGGTTTCCACGCCGGGAAGGTCTACCTTCGAGACAGAGGTAGACACCAGCTAACTTTTCAAGGTAAGCCACTACCCTTATTGCATTGTCTTGTGAAATCGACTGTTACACCATCAGGAAGGAGAAAGAAGTCTACCGCAAACCACAACGCGCACCCTTCTCTTCTCTCCTTGCCCTCTGCAAACTCCATCAACCCATCCCTGGGGGCCCACCTGGCAACCTAGGGCATCTGCTTCGAAGTACAGACCAAGCCCCAGCCCCAGACTCTGAAGGGGTTGGTTGGTACCCTCTTCCACCAGCTTGGTCCTGGAGCAGAAAGCTCCGTCGGTGGTCTGAACTCACTCACCAGACCACTTTTGGAGGGTGTATGTGTGTGTTTCATCATCGTTGCGGTACTTCTCTGTTTCTTGGCCACGGAGGTACACCTTTTCCCGTTCCTCACACAACCTTCTCGGGCACGTCCTGCAACGGGCACATTTGCGCAACTCTTTCTGCCGGTCTGGAAAGCTTCCAGGAGCTGACGGATACGGTCCACCATGACCCAACAAAGGGAGAAGAGGCCCTTTGGTGATGAAGGTCAGAATAGCACCCCCCAAGAAGCTGGGCACCCTAAACACATACACACACACACATATATATATATTATTTTGCCAGACCCATCCTCGAATACAGCTCATCCTTTTGGAACCCATATCGCATCTCAGACATTAACACCCGTGAAAATGTCCAAAGATACTTCACCAGAAGAGCCCTTCACTCCTCCACTCGAAACAGAATACCCTACGAGACTAGACTGACACTCCTGGGCCTAGAAAGCCTAGAACTAAGACGCCTTAAACATGATCTAAGTATTGCCCACAAGATCATATGCTGCAATGTCTTGCCTGTCGGCGACTACTTCAGCTTCAACCACAACAACACAAGAGCACACAACAGATTTAAACTTAATATTAACCTCTCCAAACTTGACTGTAAAAAATATGACTTCAGTAACCGAGTTGTCGAAGCGTGGAACTCATTACCGGACTCTGTAGTGTCATCCCCAAACCTCCAACACTTTACCCTTAGATTATCCACGGTTGACCTCTCCAGATTCCTAAGAGGTCAGTAAGGGGCAAGTACAAGTGCACTAGAGTGCCTTCCGTCCCCTGTCTTATTGCTCTCCTATATCTCCTATACCTTTCTTCTATTCCTATATCTCTTCTTCCATTCTTTCATTGATATGTTCTATTCCTATATCTTCTTTTCTATTCTTTCTTAGATATATTTTACTATGAGTATCTCCTCTATAACCTTCATCATGCATTATACTATGTATATATATACCCACTAAAACCCTCATTGTGTATTGGACAAAATAAATAAATAAATAATAAATATTGTCCAACCTTCTCATCGTGCTCAGTGGCAGCGCCATTTTTCTTCAGAACTCAGGAGTCGGAAGTTCTCCTGACCAAATTCTGTGTCGGAGCGATTTGACAGAAGCCATGATACGACTCCATCATCCCAAAACGGGCGACAACACTGGCTTGTTTGCATTGGGTGTAAAGGGCCGTGTTCGATGCAGGGGGACAAAATAGCCCCCAAATCTAGTTTTGTGTTCCCTCCCAAGAAACAGATCTGAACAGCTGCACTGTTTGCTTGTTTTTAATATATTTTTATTATTTACATATAGATATATTAAATACAGTGTAATTATTCTGGCATTCTACTTGCCATGAAACAAAGATTTAAAAAAAACAACACACGCATATACTAGTTTTAACAGTGCCAGTGTTGTACAGTTATTTATGGGACCGTATTATGTGTTATTACAGTTATTTACGGGACTGTCTTGTGCCTCACGTGTCCCAGCGACCACTTTTGTTTCACAGAGTTGGCCTTGTTTGGATCCTGTTGGCCAGTGCCATCTGGCAGGTCCATGGGGAAGGGCCTTTTCTGTTGCGACCCTGGTGCTCTAGAACCACTCCCCCCCCCAAGATTGGTACTGTCTCCACTCACCGCACCTTCCGAAAGACATCTATGTCAGCAGGTGTGGGGCCGTTAGTGATAGTTTCCGCTTTGGCCAGTAGTATGAATGAGGGATGATTGATTGTTTTACATTGAGTTTTACGTCTACTTTTCTTAATGTTTTAACTGTATTGTCCAATTTTTATCTTTGTTTATATTTTATCGTGTAAACTGCCCTGAGTCCACAAGGAGGAGGGAGGCCTATATATCTCATAAACAAACAAACAAGCAAACTTTGGACCATCATATTCTATAGAATGTCAACTTATCTATCTCTCATTCTAATTCCTACATTCTAATACATACATAGTATCTCTTTCCATGTCCACCTAACCCAAGGGTCAGCAATCTGCGGCTTGGGAGCTGCATGTGGCTCTCTCATCCCTCTGTTGCGGCTCCCTGTCACTCAAAATGTGCATGCCAATATGTGATACCTACCAGCACGCAATTTATTGAGCTTTTCGACCCTCCCGGTAGGCCAACCATGGATAAATCCGAGGGAAAAAAAATCCGAAGGAAACAGAACATTTAATTCAACTACATATGCTAGTTCTGCGGCCGCTCAGAAAAGAATTAGGCCTAAACTGATTCCAATGTCTACTTTGCGTTTCTAGCTATGGATAGAATCTATTCCATGTAGTATTTTGTATCTCATTTATCTTTCAGTTTTAGCATTAGTCTGTCCATTTCTGCATAGAATAGAAACATAAAAACATAGAAGATTGATGGCAGAAAAAGACCTCATGGTCCATCCAATCTGCCCTTATACTATTCCCTGTATTTTATCTTAGGATGGATCTATGTTTATCCCAGGCATGTTTAAATTCAGTTACTGTGGATTTACCAACATCTGCTGGAAGTTTGTTCCAAGCATCTACTACTCTTTCAGTATAATAATATGTTCTCACGTTACTTCTAATCTTTCCCCCAGCTATCCTCAGATTGTGCCCCCTTGTTCTTGTGTTCACTTTTCTATTAAAAACACTTCCCTCCTGAATCTTATTTAACCCTTTAACATATTTAAATGTTTCGATCATGTCCCCCCTTTCCCTTCTGTCCTCCAGACTATACAGATTGAGTCCATGAAGTCTTTTCTGATCAGTTTTATGCTTAAGACCTTCCACCATTTTTGTAGCCCGTCTTTGGACCTGTTCAATTTTATCAATATATTTTTGTAGATAAGGTCTCCAGAACTGAACACAGTATTATTCCAGATGGGGTCTCACCAGCGCTCTACACAGCGGGATCACAATCTCCCTCTTCCTGCTTGTTATACCTCTAGCTATGCAGCCAAGCATTCTACTCGCTTTCCCTATTGCCTGACTGCACTGTTCCCCCCATTTTGAGACTGTCAAAAATCACTACCCCTAAATCCTTCTCTTCTGAAGTTTTTGCTAGCACAGTATCTCCCTTATCGTCTCCTCATCTCAAGGGGTGTGTTCACTCTTCCACTACTGTCCGTACACAATTCTTGCTGCGTGTCAAGATGTGTAATATTAGGCATATTGTCCCTTTATCATAAGTGTCTGATATGATGGCTAATAAAAATAATTCTAGCTTAAACTCTACATGATGTCCAGTCCTTTTTTCAACCACATACGAATTTGTATCGAACATTTCCTTGCCTTTAAACAAGTCCACCACATGGGATAATATGTGCCAGGAATTTGTTTACCTTTCCAACAGTCTGGGGACTAGAAATAGGTTCCACACGGTTCGGAGTGGTCCGTCCGAACCGGTAGCAACCCAATAGTGACATCATAATGACATCACAGAACCAGTTCAGTCGGTGCTGGTCCATGGAGGCCGCCATCATTTTTAAAAAAAAATTCTGATTTTTTTGGGGGGTGGGTGGAAAGCAATGACCATTTCAAGGGGCAGAAAAATGTGGACAAGTGTGATTTTGCTCCGTCCTTTTTAAAAATAATTCTGATCGCCTGGCTTTAATTTCTTCGGCTTAGAATTTCTTTTTTTCTCCTTCTTCTCATGCTTATAAGGAAGTGGTATCAGGTAACTCGTGATGCTACCAGGCAGAGATGACTCTTAGTAGGAGAAGTTACACAATCTACATAATTCATTGCCTTATGATACTGGTGACACAGGGGTGAAAATCAGCCGGTTCTGACAGGTTCTGGAGAACCGGTAACAGAAATTTGGAGAACCATCAAATTCCACTTCAGGTTGGCCCCACAATGGGATAGGAATGGGCATAGAAATCAAATAAATAAATAAATAAATAAACAAACAAGCAAACAAATCAATCAATAAATAAAAACAAATAAACAAATAAACAAACAAATTTTGCAGTGCCTTTATTTATTTATTTATTTTCTTATTTATCTATTTATTTATCTATTTATCTATCTATCTAATCTATCTATCTATCTATCTATCTATCTATCTATCTATCTATCTATCTATCTATCTAACCCTTTTCCTTAGACTCAGGGAGGCTTACAACATGTTAGCAATAGCACTTTTTAACAGAGCCAGCATTATTATTATTATTATTATTATTATTATTATTATTATTATTATTATTATTATTTAGACTTGTATGCTGCCCCTCTCCGAACACTCGGAGCGGCTCACAACAAGTAACACATGAGATACAAATACAATATTAAAAACAATTTTAAAAACCCTTATAAAAAAACAGTCCTGCAATCCAAACAAACCATACATAAAATGGAACAGCTGGGGGAATGTCAGTTTCCCCAGGCCTGGCGAAATAGGTGGGTTTTTAGAAGTTTACGAAAGGCAAGGAGGGTGGGGGGCAGTCCTGATCTCCGGGAGGAGTTGATTCCAGAGGGCGGGGGCCGCCACAGAGAAGGCTCTCCCCCTGAGTCCTGCCAGACGACATTGTTTTGTTGATGGGACCCGGAGAAGGCCGACTCTGTGGGACCTAATCAGGTGCTGGGATTCGTGCGGCAGAAGGCGGTCCCTGATCTTTATAGGTCATAACCAACACTTTCCTCCCACTAAGCCATGCTACACCTACCAAGACACATCCAAAGAACCAGTAATACTAAGAAATGTCACATAGGATGGATACAGCCCTCTATCCGAACTCTAGAAACATAGAAGACTGACGGCAGAAAAAGACCTCATGGTCCATCTAGTCTGCCCTTGTACTATTTCCTGTGTTTTATCTTAGGATGGATATATGTTTATCCCAGGCATGTTTCAATTCAGTTACTGTGGATTGACCAACCACGTCTGCTGGAAGTTTGTTCCAAGCATCTACTACTCTTTCAGTGAAATAATATTTTCTCACGTTGCTTTTGATCTTTCCCCCAACTAACCTCAGATTGTGTCCCCTTGTTCTTGTGTTCACTTTCATAACTCTAGATCCAGAAATGTATTCTGAAAGAGAACAAAAAATTGGGTATAGGTAGTATGTGCGGTGAAGGGTTACTTGCTCCTGCCGCTACCAGTACATTCCACTCTGTGTTTCCTGCTGGGAAATTCTGGGGATTAAAAGTCCATGAGTTTCAAAATTTTTAGACTTGTGGACTTCAACTCCCAGAATTCCTCAAGCAGCCATGTTGGATGGGTAATTTCTGGCAGCTGAAGACCACAAGTCTTAAAATTGCAAAAAAAACCTATTATTTTAAGAATTTCCTTGCTAAAAAACAGTTTGCACAGGGAATGTCAAAAGAAAAAAAAAAGGAACAGGCTTGGATTACATTTGTGGTGGCCATCTTGACTTTTCTGACTTCTGTGCGTCTAAGAAAGCAATTTAGTATTTCAGAAACCCAGTCCTGTTGATCAAAGGATCTTGTTCCTTGAACAACTACAAAAATAAGATAATAACTTGAATCCGTGGTTGGGTTGAGCTATGCTTTAACCATCGTGTATCAAATAAACCCCAATTGGCTGGGTTTGCATGAAATCATGATTCACCCAACCTATTAAGGCTGGAGGGATTGGGAGTGGGAGGCACTGTTCTTCAGTGGTTCTCCTCCTACCTCTCCGGTCAGTCGCAGTCGGTGTTAGTGGGGGGTCAGAGGTCACCCCCTGCTATTCAGTATCTACATAAAACCGTGGGGTGAGATCATCCAAGGGCATGGGGTGAGGTATCATCAGTACGCAGATGATACCCAGCTGTACATTTCCACCCCATGTCCAGTCAACGAAGCAGTGGAAGTGATGTGTCAGTGTCTGGAGGCTGTTGGGGTCTGGATGGGTGTCAACAGACTCAAACTCAACTGGGATAAGACGGAGTGGTTGTGGATTCTGCCTCCCAAGGACAATTCCATCTGTCCGTCCATCACCCGGGGGGGGGGGGGGAATCATTGAACCCCTCAGAGAGGGTCCGCAACTTGGGCGTCCTCCTCGATCCACAGCTCACATTGGAGAACCATCTTTCAGCTGTGGCGAGGGGGACATTTGCCCAGGTTCACCTGGTGCACCAGTTGCAGCCCTATTTGGACCGGGAGTCAATGCTTACAGTCACTCATGCCCTCATCACCTCGAGGCTTGACTACTGTAACGCTCTCTACATGGGACTACCTTTGAAAAGTGCTCAGAAACTTCAGATCGTGCAGAATGCAGCTGCAAGAGCAATCATGAGCTTTCCCAAGTATGCCCATGTTACACCAACACTCCGCAGTTTGCATTGGTTGCCGATCAATTTCTGGTCACAATTCAAAGTGTTGGTTATGACCTATAAAGCCCTTCATGGCATCGGACCAGAATATCTCCGGGACCGCCTTCTGCCGCACGAATCCCAGTGACCGATTAGGTCCCACAGAGTTGGCCTTCTCCGGGTGCCGTCGACTAAACAATGTCGTCTGGCGGGTCCCAGGGGAAGAGCCTTCTCTGTGGCGGCCCCGACTCTCTGGAACCAGCTCCCCCCGGAGATTAGAACTGCCCCCCACCCTCCTTGCCTTCTGTAAACTCCTTAAAACTCACCTCTGCTGTCAGGCATGGGGGAATTGAGGCATTCCCCCCTCTCCCGGGTCTATACAATTTATGTATGGTGTGATTGTGTGTATGTCTGGTTTAAAAATGGGTTTATTTTTTAAATTTTTTAAATTTATTAGATTTGTTGTGAATTGTTTTATTATATGTTGTGAGCTGCCCTGAGTCTACAGAGAGGGCGGCATACAAATATAATAAATAAATAAATAAATACAATAAATTAAACCATGATTCGCCCAACATATGCCAAGGGCCAATAAATCCTGTGTTGGCTTGATGCGTCTGATTAATCAAATCCTCTTTGTAAGAAAGCCCACCCAGCCTCATTCAGCTGGGTGGGAATGGGAGAGATACTCCAGATGTTTACCCTTGGACTAAAATCCCCATAATCCACAGCCAAGGGAGCTATAGTATAAAAGACACATTAAGTTTGGAAAGGCTGATCCTCAGAGCAATGCTCCATGTTGGCTGGTGAGGTTATCCATTAAAGCAGTGTTTTACAAATATGGCTACTCTAAGACGTGTGGACTTCAAGTCCCAGGATTCCCTAGTCAGCATAGTTGGCTGAAGAATTCTGGGAAATGAAGTCCATTTCACCTTACAGCTGCCACACTTAAAAAACACTGGGCTGAAGACTCAGTAGGGCCTCTAGTGGCCAGAACTGAATATTACCCACCAGAGGTGAATTTAACCCTTATTTAATACACACATCGTTGCCTAGGAAGTTCCCCCCCCCCCCCCCCAAACACTACTAAATAAATAATCCCCTCAACACTGTCAAACTATTTCTAAGTCTGCACTAGACTTCTCATCGGGTTTTTTTCCAATAAATTTTATTAATTTTCATAAAATAGACAAAACTGACAAACATACATATAACATAAAAATGGGGTTGCATGTTCCCCGTTTATTCTAGAAGTAAAATTTCAATACAGAAAAGAAAATACATTAAAAACACTTCAAATCAACTCATTGCTTTAAATGAAAAGAAGAAATTTGTTTTACTTTATATAGTAAACCTTCATATATAAACACCTTCTAACATAACCTTTAAATCATATCCCTACTTATACAATTCTCTTATTCTTTTTACTTTTACTTTTTCTTCTTATTTATCCATGTATACACTTTGTTCCATATCTCATAAAATTCTGTTTCCTCTTGGTCATTTAACCGTCTTGTCATCATATCCATTTCAGCGCAATCTAATATTTTCTTAATAACCTCCTCTTCTTTGGGAATGTTTTACCCTTTCCAGTTTTGTGCATATACTATCCTGGCCGCTGTCAAAATATGAATGACTAGATGTAGAATTTCTTTCTTATATTTCTGATTAGTTATGCCCAGTAAATAAAATTCTGGGTTTTTTTCTATCTCCTCTTACTATTTCTTTTATTATTCTTTCTATCATTTTCCAATAAAACTTAACTTTACTACACATCCCCCATTGATGATAATAGGAACCTATTTCTTTCTTACATTTCCAACATAGTAGAGAGGTCTTGGGGAACATTTTCGCTATCCTGTTCGGTGGGAGAAAGTTGGAAGAAAAATTCATATCCTGGTTTTTCTCTCTTTCGTTTCTCATATTGGAATTGAACTCTTGTACTTAATTTGGATTAAAGTTGGATATAAAATTCAAATTGGCATGAAAGTATGAAGAGATATGAAGAGAAATTTTACTTCTAGAATAAGCGGGGAACATGTTTTGTCTATTTTATGAAAATTAATAAAATTAATTGAAAAAAAGGGTTTGTTATCTGCACTTCCTATCTCTGTGTTGTGTGCTATAGTTCAGTGCAAAAAATCCCTATTCCCTGCGGCAAAAAAAAAAAAAAGGGAAAGAAGATTTGGGCTACCATAAAATATGGGAGAACTTTTATAATTGTTAAAAGAAAGGATAAAAGAATAGAAATTACACATTAAAGGCAGCTCAAAAATAAGAATCTAAGTTTGTAGAAAAGTAGGCAAATATGTAAATATGCAAAGCAATACGTTAATCAAAACAAGGTAAAATGCATATACATATCTCCAACCAAAATTCTGAATGAGAAGGGGATGTAAATATCCGAAATGTTTTATTCATGTCAATTTTTTTTCCTTTTCAGTTTTTCCTTTCCGTTTTGTTCTTCACTCTGCTAGTACAGTGGTACCCCTACTTCAAGAACTTTTCTAGATAAGAACCGGGGGTTCAAGATTTTTTTTTTTGCCTCTTCTTAAGAACCATTTTCTACTTAAAAACCCGAGCCTGGGAAAATTTCCCAGGAAATTTAAGAGTGTCACGAAGGCCCGGCCAGTTTCCTGCCATTCCCCCTTTAATCCCGGCCATCTCGGGCTTTTCTGGGCTGCCAGAGGTGCCTTTCAGTGGCGTTAAGGAGGCTTTGGCAGTCCAGAGCGAACGAAGCATTTTCCTTTCTCTGGGCACTTGGAGAGGGAATAAACCTCTGCCAGCGCCCAGAGAAAAGAAACACTCCTTTCGCTCTGGGCAGTGACTGTCCTCCTCCTCTTCCTCCTCCTCCTCCTCCCACCCAAATTCCGAGCTTTTATTTCTTTCCTAATGGGTTTGCACGCATTATTTGCTTTTCACATTGATTCCAATGGGAAAAATTGCTTCTACTTACAAACTTTTCTACTTAAGAACCTGGTCACGGAACGAATTAAGTTCTTAAGTAGAGGTACCACTGTATTCATTATGTCTATACAAATTTATTGAAAGTTTAATGTTGTTGCTGTTGTTCTGCGTGTTTTTAAAATTCAATAATTTGTTTTAAGGGTTTGCTATCTGCACTCCGTATCTCCTGCTCCGTGCTGTGTGCTATTGTTCAGTGCAAAAATTCCCTACTCCATGCAACAAAAAAAAAGCATGTTCCCTCGGATAACGCTCGCCCCCCCGGGCATTGCTTCGTGCCCCCCCCCCGGGAGGCCCGCCCCACTATTAGAGAAACAGTGCATTAAGTGTTGGATCTTATGATTCTTGATGAATGTGTGTGTGTGTGTGTGGGGTGTCTTAGCCTACACTGAGAGCATATTATGCATTGAAACATAGAAACATAGAAGACTGACGGCAGAAAAAGACCTCATGGTCCATCTAGTCTGCCCTTATACTATTTTCTGTATTTTATCTTAGGATGGATATATGTTTATCCCAGGCATGTTTAAATTCAGTTACTGTGGATTTACCAACCACGTCTGCTGGAAGTTTGTTCCAAGGATCTACTACTCTTTCAGTGAAATAATATTTTCTCGCGTTGCTTTTGATCTTTCCCCCAACTAACTTCAGATTGTGTCCCCTTGTTCTTGTGTTCACTTTTCTATTAAAAACACTTCCCTCCTGGACCTTACTTAACCCTTTAACATATTTAAATGTTTCGATCATGTCCCCCCTTTTCCTTCTGTCCTCCAGACTATACAGATTGAGCTCATTAAGTCTTTCCTGATACGTTTTATGCTTAAGACCTTCCACCATTCTTGTAGCCCGTCTTTGGACCCGTTCAATTTTGTCAATATCTTTTTGTAGGTGAGGTCTGCAGAACTGAACAAAGTATTCCAAATGTGGTCTCACCAGCGCTCTATATAAGGGGATCACAATCTCCCTCTTCCTGCTTGTTATACCGACCATACTGCTCACCCATTTTGTCAGAAATCACTACCCCTAAATCCTTCTCTTCTGAAGTTTTTGCTAACACAGAACTGCCAATACAATACTCAGATTGAGGATTCCTTTTCCCCAAGTGCATTATTTTACATTTGGAAACATTAAACTGCAGTTTCCATTGCTTTGTCCATTTATCTAGTAAAGCTAAATCATTTACCATATTACAAATTGGTAAATTGAAGACAAATTCCTCGTGTGTCCAATCACGCTCAGCTCATAAAGAATTCTATTCCAGGAACCCAGAATTCTATTTGCTAAACAATATTTTATTTGCACATTATTCAAAGGTTGCAACACAGAAAGACCTTTGGCCAAGCTTTAACAGCAGCTGGCTAAAGACGTCCAGAGAAATGAATATTCCCCCTCCCAAAAAAAGGGGGGGATGGCAGTGACATGGAAAGGAGAGAGCCGCAGCCCGCTTTAGACTTGTCCGGCAGTGGCGGCCACTTCTTGGTAAAACCGTCCGGCCAACTCTGGTATCTGCTCTTCCATCTGCCGGATAAACTCGTTGCGTTCGGCTTCCGACCAGCTACGGAACCACTGGTCCCAGAGGCGCATCTGACACTCGTAGAGGGACGGCGGCTTCCCGGGGCTCAGCTGGAGCCTGGTTAGGGTCTCCATCAGGGGAAACAGCTTCCAAGGGACAGCCTTGTCCACCAGGTCTCGGAGGAAGTGTTCCCGCTGGGCCAGAGTCCAGCCGGACAGCCAATGCAGGAGGCAGCGCATCTCTTGGGAGGTAACGTACGACAAAGGCATCGGCTCCGACATCCTGCAGGGGGCAGCAGAGAAACAAGGGTGGGTTGATGGGAATGTCAGCCAGTTCTCAGCTTATGATAATATTTCCCTCTCTCCCATCTTTTCTTCCCTTCCTTCTCTCCTTCCCTCCATTTTCTTCCTTTCTTCTCTCCTATTCCTTCCCTTCCTCTTTTCTTCCCTTCCTTTCTTCCTTTTCCCTCCTTTCTTCTTTTCTTCCCTCCCATTCTTTCTCTCCTCTTTTCCCTCTCCTAATTCCTTCCCTCTATCCTCCCTCCCTTTACTATATTCTCTTCCTTTCCTTTGCTCCCGGTCCTCTCCTTCCATCCCTTTCTTCCTCCTCCCTCTCTTTTCTCTCCCTCCCTCTTTCTTCCCTTCCTTCCTTTTCTCCCCTCCTTCCATTCCTCCCCCTCTCCCTTTCCTTCTCTCTTCCCTCCCTTTCCTATCTCCCTTCCCCTTCTTCCCTGTCCTTCTCTCCTCCCCCCTCCCCTTCCTTCTTTCCTCTTCTCCCTTCTCTCCTACCCCCCTCCCTTCCTTTCCCTCTTTCTTTCCCTCCCCTTTCCTTCCTTCTTTCCTCTCCTCCCTTCACTCCTACACCCTCCCTCCCTTTCCCTCTTTCTTTCCTTCCCTCTCCTTCCTTCCCCTTTCTCCTTCCAGTTTTCTCTTCTTCCCTTCTTCATTCATCCTTCCGAGCAGGCAGCACCCAAAATCATATATATTGAATAACTTTGGGAAACAAACTTGGAGAGCCGATGGAATGAAGAACAGATGAAGGTGCAGGAACCAGAAAAGCTAGTTTAGGGAGCAAAAATTTGGGCAAAATCCTATCC
Source organism: Erythrolamprus reginae (assembly GCF_031021105.1). Taxonomy (NCBI): domain Eukaryota; kingdom Metazoa; phylum Chordata; class Lepidosauria; order Squamata; family Dipsadidae; genus Erythrolamprus; species Erythrolamprus reginae. The sequence goes on along the minus strand of NW_027248480.1, from coordinate 97,562 downwards.
TTGCCTGAATATATTATAGGACCAGATTCCTAACTAAAAATATCACAGTGAACATATGTCCTGAAAATAAATCTGCTTATCGGCACATCACATTCGCCAAGGATGGTTTTAATACAGGAAACATCATCAAGAGTTTGGGAGACAAGAGTTTACAATGAAAAGCACTAAGGAGCATCCTAAGGATACAATCAACACAGTTAAATAACAAAAACAGGTTTAAAAACCACACGCAAATTATATTAAAGGGCCCCTGGTGACATTTCCTGCAGCCTCCTCTTTATTTTCGGCAGCTAAATAGCTGAACTCTTTCTTGCTCCCCAATAACACTGTTATGTTACATAAAGCTCAATTTACAGATTCGAAGGCATAGAAAATATTTTTAGGGGGAAGGAAGGAAAGAAATCAGCTTGTAAGAATTGGCCACAGCCGTCAAGAAGGTACAATTCTCTTCCATAAGGGAAGCTCACCTGTTTGGAACCCATACCACATTTCTGACATTAACACCCTTGAAAATGTCCAAAGATACTTCACCAGAAGAGCCCTTCACTCCTCCACTCGAAACAGAAGACCCTACGAAACTAGACTTACAATCCTCAGTCTTGAAAGCTTAGAACTACGACACCTCAAACATGATCTAAGTATTGCCCACAAGATCATATGCTGCAATGTCCTGCCGGTCAATGACTACTTCAGCTTCAACCACAACAACACAAGAGCACACAACAGATTCAAACTTAATGTTAACCGCTCCAAACTTGACTCTAAAAAATATGACTTCAGTAACCGAGTTGTCGAAGTGTGGAACTCATTACCGGACTCTGTAGTGTCATCCCCTAACCCCCAACATTTTACCCTTAGACTATCCACGGTTGACCTCTCAAGATTCCAAAGAGGTCAGTAAGGGGCATCCATAAGTACGCTAGAGTGCCTTCTGTCCCCTGTCCTATAGTCTCTCCTATATCTTGTATTTCTCCTCTACTATATCCTCTATAACCCTCCTTGTGTATTATTGTGTATTGAACAAAAGCCCTTCATGGCATCGGACCAGAATATCTCCGGGACCGCCTTCTGCTGCACGAATCCCAGTGACCAGTTAGGTCCCACAGAGTTGGCCTTCTCCGGGTCCCGTCGACTAAACAATGTCGTCTGGCGGGACCCAGGGGAAGAGCCTTCTCTGTGGCGGCCCTGACCCTCTGGAACCAGCTCCCCCCAGAGATCAGAAATGCCCCCACCCTCCTCGCCTTTCATAAGCTCCTTAAAACCCATCTCTGTCCTCAGGCATGGGAGAATTGAGATATTCCTTTTCCCCCAGGCCTATACAATTTATGCATGGTATGTTTGTGTTTATGTTTGGCTTTTAATAAGTGTTTTTAGTTATTTTAAAGTACTATTAGATTTGTCATATGCTGTTTTATTATTGTTGTTAGCCTCCCCGACTCTACGGAGAGGGGCAGCATACAAATCTAATAAATAAAATAATAAATAAATAAATAAAGTTCTTTTTAAACATTGCAAGTTTAAGGTAAGCAGACTTCAGCCCCCAGAATTCGGAAGGAAGGAAACAGAGGAAAAGAAAGGAAAGGAGAAAGGCAAAGAAAGGAAAACAGCAAAGAATGGCAGGGAGAATGAAGAAGGCTAGAAAGGGAAGAGGGAGGGAAGGAAGGAAAAAAGGTAGGCAGGAAAGCAAGGATGAAAAAAGAAGGGTTAGCGGAAGAGAGAAATGGAGAAAAGAAGCCAGGAAGGAGGAAGGCAAGAAGGGAAGACAAGAAAGGGAGGGAATGAAGGAGATTGAAGGAAGAAGGAAAGGGAGGGAGAGATGGAGGAAAGAAGGATTAGAAGTCCTTCCTTCCTTTCCTTTCCCTCCGTTTTTTCCTTCTCAGTCTTTCTGTCCTTTTTTGTCCCTTTCTTTCCTCCATCTCCTTCTGTCTATCAGCCCTTCCTCCTTTTCCTCCCTCCTTCTCCTTCCGTCCTTCCTTCTTCCCTTTCTCCTTCCCCATCCCTTCTTCCCTCATCCCTCCTTAATAATTTTCTCTCTCCTTCAGTTCTTCCTTCCCCCCTCTTCCTTCCTTCCTTAATGACTTTTCCCCTCTCCTTCTGCCCTTCCTTCCGTCTCTCTCCTCCTGTTCTCCCTTCTTCCTTCCTCTCCTTCCTTAATAACTTTCTCCCTTTCCTTCTTTCCATCTTCCCCTTTCTTAATAAATTCCTCCCTTTCCTTCCTGAATAATTTTCTGGCTCTCCTTCCGTCCTTCTCCATCCCTTCTTCCTTCCTTCCCTCCCTTCCATTCTTTTTCTCCTTCCTTCCTTCTTTCCTCCCTCTCCTTCCATCCTCCCCTTCCTCAATAACTTCCTCCCCCTTCTTCCTTCAGTTCTTCCTTCTTTCTTTCTCCTTCCTTAATAACTTTCTGGTTCTAATTCCGTCCCTCTCCTTCTCTTCTCCCTTCCTTCCTTCCCTCCTTCTTTCTTTCCCTTCCTTCCATTCTTTTTCTCCTTCCTTCCTTCTTTCCTCCCTCTCCTTCCATCCCCCCTTCCTTAATAACTGCCTCCCCCATCTTCCTTCACTTCTTCCTTCTTCCTTAATAACGTTCTGGTTCTAATTCCGTCCCTCTCCTTCTCTTCTCCCTTCCTTCCTTCCCTCCCTCCTTCTTTCTTTCCCTTCATTCCATTCTTTTTCTCCTTCCTTCTTTCCTCCCTCTCCTTCCATCCTCCCCTTCCTTAATAACTTCCTCCCCCTTCTTCCTTCAGTTCTTCCTTCTTCCCTTCTCCTTCCTTAATAACGTTCTGGTTCTAATTCCGTCCCTCTCCTTCTCTTCTCCCTTCCTTCCTTCCCTCCTTCTTTCTTTCCCTTCCTTCCATTCTTTTTCTCCTTCCTTCCTTCTTTCCTCCCTCTCCTTCCATCCCCCCTTCCTTAATAACTGCCTCCCCCATCTTCCTTCACTTCTTCCTTCTTCCTTAATAACGTTCTGGTTCTAATTCCGTCCCTCTCCTTCTCTTCTCCCTTCCTTCCTTCCCTCCCTCCTTCTTTCTTTCCCTTCATTCCATTCTTTTTCTCCTTCCTTCTTTCCTCCCTCTCCTTCCATCCTCCCCTTCCTTAATAACTTCCTCCCCCTTCTTCCTTCAGTTCTTCCTTCTTCCCTTCTCCTTCCTTAATAACGTTCTGGTTCTAATTCCGTCCCTCTCCTTCTCTTCTCCCTTCCTTCCCTTCTTCCTTCCTTCTTTCTCCCTCCCTCCCTTCTCTCTTTCCTTCAACGCTAGCAATTGAAGCCCAACCATCTTGGAAGTTGCCAAAGTTGGAAAAACCGTCCAAAAAACAACGGGGAAGGCTTTCTTCCAACGGAGCGGATAGGTGAGTATACCCCCCCCCCCCCCAGCAAGCCAGCTTGAGCGGAACTCGGCTGGTGCAAACCCAGAATGCTGGCTAGCTCTGCCCCAACCTGGTTTGCACCTGGGTGCGAGCAAGCAGAGCAGAGCCCCTCCAGGCAGGTCATACGGCCACTCCCCGGGCCTGGGTCTCGCCCACTGTCGGAATGCACCCACCCTACTCCGAGGGACATGTCACGAGTTCATTCAGCACGATGGGGCTTGTAGTCCACCGTGCCAACGATCGCACCACCTAGCAAAGATAGGCGCGGCCTTTTGTAAGCTCAGGAATCCCCTTTTTCCTCGCAACGGGTGGCTGGAGCCGAAGACAAGCCAGCATTTCCGCCTTCTCACCTGCTTGGGCTCAGATCAGGGTTTGTCCCATCGTCGCCAAACAAACTCGGCGTTTTAAGCCGCTCCGCCTTCGGGCGTGGCGACGGAAATCGGCGACGATATCCGGAAAAACCCGAAGACAAACTCAGCCGCCGGGCTTCCGAATGAAGGTGCTTTCACTTTGGCGCTGGGCGGAAGTTGCCCCGATAGTTTCCGTCACCGCCCCCCTCCCCTCCATTCTGATGCCGAAGATCTCCGGAAATTTCCGAATCCTTCTCAGAAATCACTTCCAGGTTGGGAAGCCGCCTCGAAAGACCCGGAAATGCCCGGAGTAGGCCGGAAATAACCGCCCGAGTGAGAGCGACCCCCCCCGCTCCGCCTCCTTCCGAAAGCCAAACGGAAGTCTCCGAAGACGGACGGCGCTTGACGAAGAGCAGCCGGACGTCTGCGTGACGGCGCGAGCGCGGGGCTCGGAGGTGACTTCCGAGCGCCGAGGCCTTCTCCGGAAGTTGCCGAACGTTCATGAAAGCTCCGGGGAGGGCAGGCAGCGGCGCCACACAAGATGGCGGACGGGGAGGAGGTTACTCTGGACGGGCGGCCGCTTCAGGCGTTGAGGGTCGCCGATCTGAAGGCAGCTTTGGAGGAACGGGGCCTGCCTAAGAGCGGACAGAAGAGCGCCTTGATCAAGCGGCTCCGTGGGGTGAGGAAAAAAAAAGGGCCCGGCGGGAAGGGGGCCCGGGGGCCCTGTGGCTTCGCGCATGCGTAAACCAAGAACGGGCAAAATTCCCCCCCCTCCCATTTCTCAAGCAATGCGGGCCCCTGGCCCTGGGATGCCTCCGCTGCTACGTCTGCGAGGGGCAGTAGCCCGCTACTACCACCAAGCGGAGGGGGAAGGAAGAGATCCCCGTCGGCTAAAGGGAGAAATGCGGGAGGGGGGAGGGGAGAAGGAGAGAGTCCTATTGGCGGGAGAAACTATTTGACATCACTTTGGGGGTTGCCCTATAGAAATAGGAGAAGGGGGGAATCTCCTTTTAAAGTGAGTTGGGGGAAACCTTTGCAGAAGTTTAATAGCCTGTTGCTGATGGGGGGGAAGGGCACTTCCTGGTTCCCAGCAGTGGGGGGCGCCCATGGGGGCCTAATCCTCTCCCCCCACCCCCAATTTGGCAACTTTTGGGATGGGGTGGGTGGGAAAGAGTCATTCATCTCTTAAGAGCCCCTCCCCCGCTCCTCCAAGCCCCATAAGTTTTTCAAACATGTGGATCCGTCTGTGGATGCAGCAGAGGGATGAAAAAGCTGCAGAGCTCCAGGTTGCTGACCCTTGAGATAGCCAGCTGGGTGGGTTCTGGGTTTAATTCAGATTTCAAAAAGTGTTCAGCTGGGACAATTAGCTCTTTGCATTTATAAGGCTTTGCTTAGTGACCGAAATTATAACAGCGACTGAGGGGGGGGAACGGGGAGTGTTTCCCCTTCCTGCCGGCGCTTAATGATCATTGTGTGTTTCTACCCATCTACTCTCCACGGGTCGCAGGGATTTATGTCCGGATGCCTGACTCATAATCAGGATGGTTTGCAGTATTGAGTGTGCAAATGTGTGACTTTTGGAAAAGCAAAAAAGAACGGTAGGAGTGGGACCCGGATTCGAAACAACCAGGCAGCCCGATTTAGGGACCGGAGTGATTCGCTTGACACGAAGGTGGCCAGAAATGTCATAAAACGGAAGGAATTCCATTGAGCAGCTTAGGTTTTTTGGTTCCGTCGTGGTCGTACGTCGATTACCTGCATAGGGTGGAGTGGGGGAAGATGGATGGACTCAGTTTCAGGTAAAGACCCTGCTTTGAATGATTTGGGGGTTGACACAGTTTGTGGGCTGTGGAACAGCTTGCCACTATAAGTTGTGGGTGCTCCAGCGCTGGAGGTTTTTAAAGAAGAGACTGGACAGTCGCTTGTCTGAAATGGCCAGAGGGTCTCCTGCCTGAGCAGGGGGTTGGGCTAGAAGACCTCAAAGGTCCCTTCCAGATCTGATAGATTGATATCGCAATCTGGAATTTAGGAATTAACTTCCTAACCAAGAGAGCAGTTAACCAGTGGAATGGCTATTACCAGAAGATTTTGGGATGCTTCGTCTCAGGAAGTTTTTAAGGAGGGATTGGACGACCATTTGTCTGAAATGGGGTAGGATCTCCTGCTTGAGCAGAGGGTTGGGCTAGAAGACCTCTAAGGGGCCCTTCCAGCTCTGTTCTGATAGCTTGAGCTGGCAAGGCCGTGCAGAAGGAAGTGCTTTGAAGTCCAGGTCATGCACCGAACTGCATGGCAGGAAGAGCCAGATAGTGGGGTACGGATAGTCTTCGACTTAACAACTGTTCATTTAGCGACGTTTGAAGTTACAGCAGCACAGGGGGGGAAAACTAGACTTGTGACCATTTTTTCACCCATTAAGACTGTTTGCAGCATCCCTGTGATCACATGATCAAAATTCAAGACGCTTGGCGACTAGTTCACATTTTATGGCGGCCGCAGGCTCATGGGAATCCCCTTTGCAACCGTCTGACTGACAAAAGGCAACCAGAAAGCCAGATTTGGTGAACAAGCTCTGTGACTAATTTAACAATGTTGGTGATTTGCGTTCCGATAAAGGTGGTAAAATGGTGGCAGAGATTCACGGAACAAGTGTCTTGCTCAATGATGAAAATCTGGGGATCGATTGAAGTCATCGGTTGACGACTACAGGTTATGTGGCAGTCTGCAAATGGTGTGGTCCATGCTATGACTGTTGAGGGGTTTTTTTGACGGGTGGATTTTGGAAAGCTGGCTCCGCAGAAAACGTTGTTTATTTGTATATGCCACTTTTATTACTTTTACAAAAAAAAAAACAGGCCTCAAATCTAGTACACTTTTTTTCTTCTGTTTTCCCAATAGCAACTCTGTGAGGTGGATTGGGCTAAGATATGTTGACAGGCCCAGGATCACCTGCAGGGTAGCTTGGTTGCCATGGTTAGGGCGGTACTAGAACTCCCCATCTCCTGATGATTGGCCCGAAGTCACCCAATTGTCTTTCATGCTTAAGGCGGGACTAGAATTCATCATTCCCCTATGATTGGGCCAAAGTTCCCATGTCTAAAGAGGGACTTGAAGTCCCTGTCTACGGGTGGTTGGCCCAAAGTCACCAGCCATCTCCCATGGCCAGGTACTAGAACTCCCCATCTGTTGCTGATTGGCCCAAAGTCTATCAATTGTCTTTCATGATTTAAGGCGGGACTAGAACCCTTTATCTCTTGGGGATTGGCCCAAAGTCACCCAATTGTCTTTTATGACTAAGGCGGGATTAAAACTCACCCATCTCCTGTGATAGGGCTAAAGTCATGTCCAAGGTAGAACTTGAACTCACCACCTCCTGCTTTTTAGCCTTCACCACTAGTCCCAAATTTGCTCAAACGTGAAGTTGTTACCTTCTTGTTTTATAGCCAGGTTGTGGGGGGGGGGGGGGGGTTTTGGGGGGGGGAGAGTTTGCACTGAACTCCTGTCCTTGCCTGAGGCTGTCATTCCTTCCTCGGGAACGTATGGCTTGGGACGATCGATATTAAATATAATGATAATCAAACGGAATTGAAACTGTCAGTGTAGCATCCTAGTCAGTGTGGTGATTTTGCACACATGGTAATGAAACCAAACCTTGTCCCTAAACAGTTTGTCTCCAAAGGATACATTGTTGTACAGGAAGTCCTCAACTTACGGCCGCAATGGAACCCTAGATTTCTGTCGCTAAGCAAGACATTTGCACAGTGAGTTTGGCCCCATTTTACAACCTTCCTTGTGACAGTGGATAAAGTGAATCACTGTGTTGTTAAGTCAGCAACATGATTGTTAAGTGAATCTGGCCTGTCGGAAGGTCGCAAAATGGACTCATCTGACTCCGGTACACTGTGACCATCATAAGTATGAACCAGTGGCCAAGTGTCGCATCTTGATCAGAACAGAACAGAATTCTTTATCGACCAAGTGTGATTGGACACATAAGGAATTTGTCTTTGGTGCAGATGCTCTCAGTGTACATAAAAGAAAAAGAGACATTTCTCAAGAAACATGTGGTACAGCACTTAACGATTGTCATACGGGTCAAATAAGCAGTAAGGAAACAATATTAATAAAAATCTTAAGGATACAAGCAACAAGTTTCAGTCATACAGTCATAAGTGGAAGGAGATGGTGATAGGAATGAAAAGGGAAAAAAACTAGTAGTAATAATAGTGCAGAATTAGTATACAGTTTGAACAGTGTTTGAAGGAATTATTTGTTCAGCAGAGTGATGTCGTTCCTGTGTCTAGTTGTTTTGGTGTGCAGTGCTCTATAGCGACGTTTTGAGGGTAGGAGTTGAAAAAGTTTGTGTCCAGCATGCGAGGGGTCAGTAAATATTTCCACGGCCCTCTTTTTGACTTGTGCAGTATACAGGCCCTCAATGGAAGGCAGGTTGGCAGCAATTGTTTTTTTCTGCAGTTCTAATTACCCTCAGAAATCTGCGTCTGTCTTGTTGGGTTGCAGAACCAACCAGACAGTTATGGAGGTGCAGATGACAGACTCAATGATTCCTCTGCAGAACTGGACCAGCTGCTCCTTGGGCAGTTTGAGCTTCCTGAGCTGGCGCAGAAAGAACATTCTTTGTTGTGCTTTTTGGATGACATTTTTTGATGTTAAGTGACCATTTTAGGTCTTGAGATATGATAGAAGCTAAAATTTGAAGGTCTCTGCTGTTGAAGGTCTCTACTGTCGAAGATATGATTCAACCTAGAAATTTGAAGGTCTCTACTGTCTAGTATTCTAAGAGGTGGTACGATGGAGTTTCTCATAAAATCTCCCACCATTTCTACAGTTTTGAGTGTGTTCAGTTCCAGATTGTTCCAGTCGCACCATGAAGCAACTAGGCAACTAGTTCAACATCATTGTTGTCTCGAATGAGAACCAATCTCTGCTGTATCATCTGCAAACTTCAGTAGTCAGCCCATCGTGGTATAGCTGCAAGTGTGGGGGAAAAGGGTTTGTAAATCATTTTTTAAAGGGCCGTGGTAACTTGGGTCACCAAACGAACTCTTTGAAATTGAGGACTTCCCCATATTAGGGTGGGATTTGAACGCAGATCTTAAAAACATTTGATATCTTGTTTGTGCATCGTTGGCTGCTTATAATGCAATTCTGAAATTAATTAAAGTTGTGATGTGGGGGGCATTGTACTCTTTTTTAATTATTTTAAGGAAACATTTTTGGAAGTAAATTGATTTGGACTCTGAAGGCTGCATAGTTCAGTGGTTACAGTCTGCACTGAGGCAGGTGGAAAATCTTTGAAAAATAAAATGACCCAGGAAAGGGTGGCGTGATGTTAGTCTAGAACTCTTGAAGAAATAAATAGAAACATTAAAAAAATAAGTACAAGTGGCCCTCGATTTAAGACCACCATTGTTCCCAAAAAATTCTGTCTTTAAGCAAGACATGTGTTAAATAAGTTATGCCCCGTTTTACGACGTTACTTGCCACAAGTGGCTAAGTGAATCACAACAGTTGTTCAGTTACCATAATTGATTTTTTTTTCTCATAAGAAAGTTGCAAAAATTGATCACGTGACCCCAGGATACTCCAGCCGTCATAAATACGAGCCAGTTTGACAAGTGTCAGAATTTTAATCATGTGAGCGTGGGCGGGGATCTTGCAAATGTAAGTTTGAGAACCGGTCACAAGTCCTTTTTATTTTTTCTTCAGTGCCGTTGTAACTTTTGAATGGTCACTAAACGAACGGTTGTAAGTCGAGGACTGCCTCTCTATTCGCTTGGAGGAACCCATGTGGTTCAAGGAAAGTGGATTTCAAGTCTCATAGCTTTTAGCGGGAGCTGCTCTTTTATTATTATTATTATTATTATTATTATTATTATTATTATTATTATTTATTAGACATGTATACTGCCCTTCTCGGGTCCAAAATTATGGTTTCTCAGTGGAACACACAGGGAATCCTCAACTTACAGCAACAGTTGGCCACTCCCTGCCCCACAAATTTCTGCCGATGAGCAAAGCAGTCATTGAATGAGCTTCATCCCATTTTACGATCTCTCTTGCCACAATTGTTCAAAGAATATCACTGTGGTTTTGTTTTGTTTTTTAAGTTAATAACACACTGGTTAAGTGAGAAATATGGTTTTTCCCATTGTCTTGACCTACCGGAAGATTGTAAAAAAAAATAATAATAATCCCATGATCTTTGGACAACGCAACCGTCATAAATACAAGCCTGTTGCCAAGCATTTGAATTTTGATCGCGTGATCATCGGATGCTGCCAAGGTCCGAAGGGTGAAAAATCCTCCTAAATCACGTTTTTTCCAGTGCCATTTGTAACTAGAACAGTCACTAAACAAACAGCTGTAAGTCGAGGACTACCTGTATACAACCTCCAAGCCAGCGGTCGGCAACCTTAAAAGCTCAAAGAGCCGCAAAGGGCTTAGGTGGAAGTACTCCCCATTCAATTCTGAAGCCAACCAGAAATCTGCCTTCGATTGGAGAAAAGTCAGCTTGATTTAAATCATGGTTTATCGAGTGTTATGCTTTGAGGTGCTTGGCGGGTCATGAAAAAAAAAGATACGGTGTGATAGAGATGACAATTAGCCCCACATCTCTCAGCCAGAGCGTTTAGATCAGGGGTCAGCAACCTGCGGCTCTGGAGTTGCATGCGGCTCATTCATCCCTCTGCTGTGGCTCCGTCGCCGGGTCGACTCCACAATTTTGAGAGGAGCTTCTGGAGGGGTTTTTTTTGGGGGGGGGAGCAGGGGATGCCAGGAGGAGACACTATGGCAAGGGGAGGGTTTTATTTATTTATTTTATTAGATGTATATGCCGCTCTTCTCGCGGACTCAGGGCGGCTTGATTTCCGCGGGGGATGCATTCCGAGACTGCCCGCGAAAGTCGAATTTCCGCGAAGTAGAGATGCGGAAGTAAATACACCATTTTTGGCTATGGACAGTATCACAAGCCTTCCCTTAACACTTTAAACCCCTAAATTACCATTTCCCATTCCCTTAACAACCCTTTACTCACCATTATTACTGGTACTCACCATTGAATAAGACACTTAGTGATCCTGATATTTATAAACATAATTATTTATTAACAGTAATTATTTTTTTTTGCGATAATGCTGATTGGCCAAAATTTCGGCCAATCAGCAATGGCAGATGAAAGTTTGACAATGACATATGGCGTCATCGGGCGGGAAAAACCGTGGTATAGAAAAAAAACCGTGAAGTATTTTTTAATTAATATTTTTTTTGAAAAACCGTGGTATAGGCTATTCGCGAAGTTCGAACCCGCGAAAATTGAAGGAACACTGTAGAGACAATAAATAGAATTCAGGTCATTACAATTAGATTTTTAAAACCCACAATAAAAACAATCAATCGTCCTCCTTTCATGCAATGATTAGAGTGAGACTGTGGCTCACGGTTCCCAGGCCTATCGGCACAGGTGTGTCTTTAATGCCTTCCGAAAGGCAAGGGGAGTGGGGTGGGAGCGTGAATCTTTGGGGGGAGTTGGTTCCTGATGGTCGGGGCCACAGCAGAGAAGGCCCTCCCCCGTGAACCTGCCAGCCGACATTGTTTGGCTGACGGGGCCTGGAGGAGGCCGACTTTGTGCAACCTAACCAGTCCCTGGGATTTATGAGGCAGAAGGCGGTCCCATAAATAATCTGGTCCAATGCCATGTAGGGCTTTATAGGTCATAACCAACACCTTGAATTGTGTTCAGAGACTGATAGGCAGCCAGTGCAGCTCGGTTGAGTGCTGGACTTATGTGGGAGTAACTGAGTACGCCCAATACACCTCTGGCGGCTGCATGCTGGACTAATTGAAGTCTCTGAACGTTCTTCAAGGGGAGCCCCAAGTAGAGCGCATTGCAGTAGTTGAGCCTAGAAGTGATGGGGGCATGAGTGACCGTGAGGAGAGACTCCCTGTCCAAATAGGCCCGCAACTGGTGCACCAGGCGAACCTGTGTGAAAGTCCCCCTGGCCACAGCCGAAAGGAGATGTTCTAACCTCAGATTTTACGGTCAGCTGCACAATTGATAGGGTTTTCGGTTAGGACTGGTAGGGGAAAAGACGCCACACTTAGGAGGAGACTGATGGGAGAACCAGATATCTGGTTGGCGCCAGAATTGAATGGGGAGGACTTCCCGCTAGGGCATTTGTGGCTCTGAGCTTTTAAGGTTGCCGACCGCTGGCTTAGAAGTTGTGTATAGGTAGTCCTCGACTTACAGCCGTTTGTTTAGTGACCATTCTTAGTTACAAATGGCACTGGGAAAAACGTGATTTAGGAGGATTTTTCACCTTTCGGACCTTGACAGCTTCCAATGATCACACGATCAAAATTCAAATGCTTGGCAACAACATTTACAACAGTTGCGTTGTCCAAACGTCATGGGATATTTTTTTTTACAATCTTCCGGTAGACCAAGACAATGGGAGAAATTTCTCACTTAACAATTGTGTTACTAACTTTTCTTAATAAAAAAAAAAGACCACAGTGATATTCTTTGAACAATTGTGGCAAGAGAACGATTGTAAAACGAGACGAAACTCACTCAAAATGACTGCTTTGCGCATCGGCAGAAATTTGTGCTGCAGGGAGTGGCCCACCGTCGTTGGAAGTTGAGGATTCCCTATATGTAGTTCTGGTGAGAAATTATAGTTTTGGACAGGGGTATTTAACTACCTTTGTGGCCAATGCTGCAAATCTAAATTTTAGGTGTGCAGGTGGGAGTCTTGTAGAAGCCTCTGAATTTTTCAAGTCATAGCCATGTCCTTTTCTTTCACCACCGTTGTCACTAAATGAAACTGTCGTAAGTCGAACTGCCTGTATTCCTTCTGATTTTTCCAGAGGTCCGTCTCTCCCCCCCCCCCCCCCCCCCCCAATTCCAGTGTTGCTGATCTTAAGCCAAGGGAACGGTATGAAATGTTTTGAATTAAACAATGTACAGAAATCATAGCCATTCAGAAATGTCCCAAAGCAGATATGACTGCATTTTTTTCCCTACACCTTTGTTTTATCCTCACACAAACACTCACAAATGCTTTAAGATGATTTAATGAGCTTGCAGAGTGAGAAGTGGGAGGGAAATTTGGGTCTTTCTAGTTTTATTATTTATTATTTATTTTATTATTAGTTGGACTTGTATGCCGCCCCTCTCCGAGGACTCGGGGCGGCTCACAACAAGTAAAAACAGTCACAACAATCCAATTAATTAAAATATTTAACGATTTAAGAAAAACCCCATGTAATAGCAAACACACACACAAGCATACCATGTATAAATTAACATGCCCAGGGGAGATGTTTAGTTTCCCCATGCCTGACGGCAAAGGTGAGTCTTAAGGAGTTTTCGGAAGGCAGGAAGAGTAGGGGCAGTTCTAATCTCCGGGGGGAGTTGGTTCCAGAGAGCCGGCGCCGCCACAGAGAAGGCTCTTCCCCTGGGACCCGCCAACCGGCATTGTTTAGTTGACGGGACCCGGAGAAGGCCCACTCAGTGGGACCTAATCGGTCACTGGGATTCGTGCGGCAGGAGGCGGTCTCGGAGATATTCTGGTCCGATGCCATGAAGGGCTTCACTTCCTTAGCCTGGTCGATATTTATTATTTCATTTATTACTTATTTTATTATTTGGATCGCTATGCCGCCCTTCTACCATACATTCAGGGTGGTTTACTAAACAGGAACTATACAAAAAAGGACATGTAAGAAACCTAAAGTTAAAACAAATAGTTTTATTAACAAATAAAGTTAATAAAATTAGTCTAAAACCGCCATTATTAAAAAACAGCCACTCACTTTCATTCTGTTTACATTCATATGTACAGTGTTCCCTCGATTTTCGCGGGTTCGAACTTCGCGAAAAGTCTATACCACGGTTTTTCAAAAATATTAATTAAAAAAATACTTCGCGGGTTTTTTCCCTATACCATGATTTTTCCCACCCGATGACGTCACATGTCATCGCCAAACTTTCATCTGCCTTTAATAAATATTTTTTTAAAATAAACTTTAATAAATAAACATGGTGAGTAATAATCTGAATGGTTGCTGAGGGAATGAAAAATTGCAATTTAGGGGTTTAAAGTGTTAAGGGATGGCTTGTGATACTGTCCATAGCCAAAAATAGTGTATTTACTTCCGCATCTCTACTTCGCGGAAATTCGACTTTTGCGGGCGGTCTCGGAACGCATCCCCTGCAAAAATGGAGGGAACACTGTATATGGCCAGAGCAGAATACCAATGTTCAACAGGCCCAAGCCTGCCGGCAGAGATGAATTTTTAAAGCCTTATGAAAGGCCAGGAAGGCAAGAGGTGGTATGAATCTCTGGAGGGAATTGATTCCAAAGGGCCGGGGCTGCCACAGACAAGGCTCTACCCGTAGGCCCCGACTGGTGGCATTCCCTAGCTGATGGGACCTGGCAAAGGCCGACTCTGTGGGACCTGACTGGTTGCTGGGATATAGTGCAATATTGTTGAAACGGGAGCGTGTGCATATGCTGGAAGCCAGAAGAGCAGTTGCCTCTTCTCAACACACACATGCGCACTGGGCGGTTGCTCTTCTGGTTTCCGGCAGTTGGTCAGTATGCCGGAACCCGGAAGAGTAACAATCGACGGCTCGGGTGCCTGGAGAGATGGCACAGTAGTGGTGGCAAGTTGGCCTGTAGCAAGTTGGTCGTGGCGAGTTGTCCAAGGTGAATTAATTGTGGCAAGATGGTCGTGGTAAGTTGCCCCTTTCCGTCAGTGTGATGTCTTCGGTTTTGCCTCTTTTTTAAGACCCCAAGTGAAAAGTTTAGATGAAGGTCGATTGTGTGAAAGGCAGATGTGCCGTAGCCGATTTCTCCCAAACAGGATCAGTTCCGATTAAGTTCTAGGTTTTCAAATTTGTTTTCGTACTCCTTGACTTACAATGGTCCCCTTAGCGATCGTTCAAAGTTACAACAGCACTGAAAATTGGCACTTACTCCCATTTTTTACACTTGCGACTATTGCAGGGCGCTCCCCCACCCAGTCACGTGATCAAAATTCCAACGCTTGGCAACTGGCTCGTATTTACGGCAGTTGCAGTGTCCTGGAGTCACGCGATCCCCTTTTGCGACTTTCTGACAATGGGGGGAAGTGTTCCTCACTTAACAACTGCCATGACTTCACTTACCAACTGCGTAAAGAATAGAATAGAATAGAATTTTATTGGCCAAGTGTGATTTGGACACACAAGGAATTTGTCTTGGTGCATATACTCTCAGCGTACATAAAATAAAATATACATTTGTCAAGAATCATGTGGTACGACACTTAATGGTCAAATAAGCAATGAAGAAGCAATATTAATAGAAATCTTAGGATATAAGCAAGAAATTACAGACATACAGTCAATATGGGAGGAAATGGGTGATAGGAATGATCAGAAAGACTAGTAGAATAGAATTGCAGATTTAGTAGAAAGTCTGACAGTGTTGAGGGAAAGTTCGTAAAACAGGGCAAAAATTCGCATAACAAATATCTTGCTTAGCAACAGAAATTTTGGGCCCTATTCTGGTCCGAAGGTGAGGATTACCTATATAAAATGAAGCAATGCATATTAATATGTATGTATACAGGTACACAGACAGATAGATAGTAAGCCGCTTTGAGTCGCCATGTGGGAATAGCACTGGTCAACACACAAAAAAAATCATCAGCACAGGTAATATGTCTGTTTTATGGAGTTCGAGGTGCTTAGTTTTGCTCTATCATGTAAATTGCTGATATAGAACCATTTTTGTTATTATGCTATTTCTACATTTTCAACGTATGTGGTAATTACTGTTTTCTTAATGTCACCAGTGTATTTCCTATACCTTATAATAACAATGCTGCTCCGTGGAAATTATACCTGCTGCAGAAAAACTATATGCATTTTTGAAATCAGAGCAAAAGAAATGATCTATTTTCCCCCTTTTTTGAAGATGGGAAATACATCAGCTCTTTTCCAGTCCTCTGACAGTTCCCCATGAAAGATATGGTTCATTGGTTTTGAAATCTCATCTGTCAGTTACTTCAGAACTTTGAGGTATAATCCATCTGATCCTAGTGATTTGAATTTGTCTAGGGTAGGCAGGTGTTCTCTTACCATTTTCTTTCCTTTTAACGTGTGTTCCTGATATGTTTTTTGTGATGTTAATGAGAATTAAGTCCAATGTGGCTGATCCCCTTGTTCCCTTGTCTACTTTTTAGGTGACGTAAGTTAAAATCCCCCATTACTGTTGTGATGTGCTTCCCCCATACCTTAGCTCAGTGTTTCCCAACCTTGACAACTTGGAGATACTTGGACTTCAACTCCCAGAATCCCCCAACCAGCGAATGCCTTAGCTGACTAGCAAAATGTTCACCTACTTCCTCTATTTGGTTGGGTGGCCTGTAGTATAGATCTATGGTAATGTCATCCCCCCCCCTTTAATATTGACCCTAATGCATTTAAAATAATTTTCATTATTGTTGTGCTCTATTTCTATAGAGATGTAGTTATTTCTTGTATACTGTATAGTGCAATTCCACCTCCTCTTTTATTTGGTCTACTTCTTTTAAATAATTTAAATCCCTCTAGCTGTATGTCCCATTTGTTGGTTTCATCCCACCAAGTTTCTCACCGCGAATTGAATGGAGATCAAAAGGAAATGCTTGTTTTGATGAGGGTTCTGCCTTGAGGACTCAGCATTGCACAGCTAACGTCATTCCGTCTGGGTCCTAATACAGGGGTGTAAAAACACCTTGCCCACGGCCAGATCCAGCTTGCCAGATCTTTGATCTGCCCCGCAAGGCAGCCCTGGAAACACCCAACGACCGGCCCTCAGTGCCGCTGTCAGGAGAAACAGCTCAGGAAGAAAAAAGTTCCGTTTTTTGCTGGCAGAGGGTTGCAAGAGCTGGCACAGCCAAAAGCGGAGCTTGGGAGTCCATTTTCACTTGCAGAGCACTCAGGCCACCACAGGGATCCCCAACACGAGTGATGTCATGCTGGCCATGCCCCCCCCCCCAACACCAGGTCAAACGCAACTCCGATGAGACCCTCAGTGAAATCAAATTTGACATCCCTGTGAGGCCTTGTTTGATAATGTTGTGGCTCGCCATCAGCCCATGCAGCTGACAGCAGGTCCCACTCAAGACAAGGCCGAAGAGCTGATGCACCCACAGCCTGTGCATTTGGCACCCGAGTTGGATAGTGGGGTGGCAAGGACTTGGTGCCAGAGGCAGAGGTTCAGCCAGAACCTCCAGCACCTCAGAGCAGCAACGAGAAGGAAGAGGCTTTTCATCTTCTTGATGCATGAGTACACAGAGCTGCCAAGAGACAGGAATGGTTACTCCAGAGGAGGTCTCCTCGGGAGTAGGACTGGGGGCTAATTGGCCGTGCCCCTAGTCTACTTAAGGACATCAGAGGCAGCTAACAAGCTGCAGAGAACAACGTTGGGGAAACCCGTCTGATCATTGTGTGCTCCGTGTCTGAAAGACTTCTTTGTGTTCTCTGCTGCCATTTTGGTTATCAAGAACTCCCTCTAGGCAATTTGCCAACTCTCTTAAGCTATGTAAGATATCAAGACCTAATTGCTCTTCTTGGCTTCAAAACTCTTTGAACTGATACCAGCTATTAATGAAGATTAATTGTAGCTGGTTGCTTGCCAAACAAGCCTGTCTGGTCTCGGACAGTAGGGAGGTGACACAAGCCTGGCTCCAGGTGTTAGTCAATGCCTCCTTGAGCAAGGGGCCCCTTCCGCAACCATTAAAGGAAGTGATTGTTAGGCCCCTTCTCACGAAGCCTTCCCTGGACCCAGTTTATCAAACAATTATCATCCAGTCTCCAACCTGCCCTTTATGGGTAAGGTTGTAGAGAAGGTGGTGGCACTCCAACTCCTGCGGTCCTTGGAGGAAAACAAATTATTTGAATCCTTTTTCAATATGGCTTCAGCCCCAATTACCGCACAGAAACCGCTTTGGTCCCTGAGATAGTGGTCACTCCTCTATCCTGGTGCATCTTGACCTCTCAGCGGCGTTTGATTGACCATGGTATCCTTCAATAACTGGAGGGATGGGAGTGGAAGGCACCATTTTCAGTGGTTCTCCTTCTATTTCTCCGGTTAGTCACAGTCGGTGTTAGTGGGCCTCTCTTTTGCGGGGTCCCGCAGGGTTCAGTCCTCTATTCTCTCCTTTTCAACATCTACTCCAGGGGTCCCCAAACTTTTTACACAGGGGGCCAGTTCACTGTCCCTCGGACTGTTGGAGGGCCGGACTATAAAAAAAACTATGTACATATTTTCCTATGTACACTGCACATACCTTATTTCTTTCTCTCTCACTCATTCTCTCTCTCTCTCTCTCTCTTGCTTTCTTTCTTTCTCTCTCTCTTGCTCTCTCTCTCTTGCTTTCTTTCTGTCTCTTGCTCTCTCTGTCTCTTTCTCACTCTCTCTTGCTATCTCTCTTCCTCCCTCCCTCCCTTTCTCTCTCCCTCTCTTTCTCCCCCTCCATTCCCTCCCTTCCCTCCACCCTTCCTTCCTCTCCACTTCTCTTTCCCTCGCTCTTTTCCCCTTCTCTTTCTCCTTTCTTTCTCTCCACTTCTCTCTCTCTCTTTTCCCTCTTTCACCCTCCCTCTTCTCTCCAAGTGGAGGACTCACCCGACAAGCCTCCATCCTCCGACCCTGGACTCCCATTCAATCCCCATTCAGAAAATAGGAGCTAGCAACTCAAAGAGGAGAAGGAGGCGGGTGTGTGCGTGTATGTGCGTGTGTTGTGTCCAGCTCGGCTTTCGGCAAGCCTTACTTTACCTCGGGTGAGATGAGATTGAGGGGGACGTTCTCACTGCTTTTCCAGTGCGGCCTTGGAAAAGACCCACGGGCCAGAAAAATGGCCTCAGCGGGCCGCGTGTGGCCCGCGGGCCGTAGTTTGGGGGCCGCTGATCTACATGAAACCACTGGATGAGATCATCCGAAGGCACGGGACAAGGTACCAGCAGTACGCTGATGATACACAGTTGTACATTTCCACCCCGTGTCAGTTCAGCAAAGTGGTAGAATATGCCGGTGCCCGGAAGCCGTAAGGATCTGGATGGGAATCAACAGGCTCAAGCTCAACCCCGTCAAGACTGAGTGGATGTGGATTTTGCCTCCCAAGGACCATACCATCCGTCCGTCTCTGGTGCGGAGGGGGAGGATAATCCTCCCCGGGTCCTCTCTTTTTTTTTTTTTAATAGTAAACTTTATTAATTTTTCATAAAAATTGACAGACATAGATACAAACATTTAACATATACTTGGGGCTGCGGTTTCCCCTCTTATTATTATTATTATTTATTATTTATTAGATTTGTATGCCGCCCCTCTCCGTAGACTCGGGGCAACATCCCTGTAGTCCCATTATCAAAATTAGAGCATTTAATTGTGATAATCTTTTGACAGGCAAAGCCAGATTTACTTAACAAATATGTTACTTACTTAACCACTGAAATGATTCACTTAAACCCCTGGCAAGAAAGGTCACAAAATGGGGCAAAAAAATCACTTAACTTTTTTTCTTAGCAATGGAAATTTTGGGTTCAAAACTGATCGTAATTCAAGCACCACCTGCATAACAATATAAACAGTACAATAATTTGGATGACAGCACACTTATCCTAGAAGTCTATTTTTTAACAGGAAAAGAATACACTATTAATACCTTAAATCGACATACTAATTTGAATGAAAAGAAGAATTTTTATTCAAACCTTACAATAAAAAGAATTTAAAAAGAAAAAGAAAAAAGAAGGAAAAATCATTTTAGTATATTTATAGTTTTCCATGGTGTTTACATTTTATTTTTATTTATCCATATGTACATCTTATTCCAAATGATATAAAATTCTGATTCCTCTTGATTATTTAACCGTCTTGTCATCATATCCATCTCTGCGCAATCTAATATTTTCTTAGTTACCTCTTCTTCCTTGGGAGTATTTTCTCCCTCCCAATTTTGCACATAGACTATCCTGGCTGCTGTCAAAATCTGAATACAACTAAATGGAGGATATCTTTCTTGTATTTCTGCTTTGCTATACCCTCAACTTGGGTATTCTCCTAGATCTGCAGCTGAGACTTGATCAACGTCTCAGCTGTGACTAGGGGGACCTCTGCACAGGTTTGCCTCATGCACCAGTTGTGACCCTACCTAGACCAGGAGGCTCTCTATGCATGGTCCCTCACTCTCATCACCTCACGTCTTGACTATAGTAACATGCTCTACATGGGGCTACCCTTGAAAAAAATTCAGAGGTACAGCTGGTTCAAAATACACCCGCCTGATCTATAATGCAGTGATTTTCAACCTTTTTTGAGCCGCGGCACACTTTTTACATTTACAAAACCATGGGGCACATTGAGGGCGGGGGGGGGGGGGGCGGCGGCTAAAAAAATATTGAACAAAAAAATTCTCTCTCTTCCTCCCTTGCGCTCTATTTCTCTCTCCCTCTTTCTCTCCCTTCCTCTTTTTTTCTCTCTTCCTTCTTTCCTCTTTTTTGCTCTCTCTCTCCCTCCCTCCCTCCCTCTATGTCTTTCTCTCTCCCACCTTCCCTTCCTCTCTCTCTCTCTCTCTTGCTTTCTTTCTCTCTCTCTCTTGCTTTCTTTCTCTCTTGTTCTCTTTCTCTCTCTCTTTCTTTCTCTCTCTTGCTTGCTTTCTCTCTTGTTTGCTTTCTCTGAGCTTCGCGGCACACCTGACCATGTCTCGCGGCACACTAGTGTGCCCCGGCACACTGGTTGAAAAACACTGCTATAATGGGTCCATATCACTCCAACTCTCCGTGAGCTGCATTGGCTACCAGTCAATCTCTAGACGCAATTCAAGGCGATGACAGCTGTCAGCCTGGATAGCTTCAAGGCCGGATTAGACAGATTCATGGATGCCAAGTGTATCATAGGTGGTTATTGAAACAGATGTCCATGTGCCTCCTCTATGTTGGTTGACGCAGGCAAGATTCCCTCGAGTACCATTTGTTGGGGGTCCGGGGAAAGGGAGGGTCTTGCCTTCTCTTTCTGCTCAAGATCCCCATGGACCATTGGTGGGCCACTGTGGGACACAGAATGCTGGACTCGATGGGCTTTGGCCTGATTCAGCTTGGCTCTGCTTAGGTTCTTTTGTTTTGTGTATATTAATTGGATTGTTTATTACTGTTTTTTTATATGCTGTGAGCCGCCCCGAGTCCTCGGAGAGGGGTGGCATACAAATCCAATTAAACTTAAACTTAAGGTGTTGGTTATTATCGTACCTTTAAGGCCCTACATGGCTTAGAACCAGACTATTTATGGGACTGCCTGCTACCTCATCCTTCCCAGCGACCAATTAAGAGTTGATCTTCTCCGGGTCCCATCTACCAAACAGTGTTGGTTGGCGGGGCCATGGGGAAGGGCCTGTACGTTTTGGAATCCACCGCCCTTGGAGATCCGCATTATGTCCACCCTGTTGGCTTTCCGGAAGGCCGTTAAGACCTGGTTTTTCCAGCGGGCCTGGGACCATGAATGATTGAGAGTATGTGTGGTTTTTATAGGCTATTATTATGTTTTTGTATTTTTACTGTTGTTGACATTAATAATAATAATTTATTAGATTTGTGTGCCGCCCCTCTCCGCAGACTCGGGGTGGCTCACAACAATAATAATAACAATATACAATGTAACAAATCTAATATTAAAAGAAAGTACTGTATTTTAAAAACCCCATCATTTAAAAAACATACAACACATTTAAATATATTAAAGGGTTAAATAAGGTCCAGGAGGGAAGCGTTTTTAATAGGAAAGTGAACACAAGAACAAGGGGACACAATCTGAAGTTAGTTGGGGGAAAGATCAAAAGCAACATGAGAAAATATTATTTTACTGAAAGAGTAGTAGATCCTTGGAACAAACTTCCAGCAGACATGGTAGATAAATCCACAGTAACTGAATTTAAACATGCCTGGGATAAACATATATCCATCCTAAGATAAAATACAGAAAATAGTATAAGGGCAGACTAGATGGACCATGAGCTCTTTTTCTGCCGTCAGACTTCTATGTTTCTAACACAAGCATACCATGCATAGAGTCTATAAGCTTAGGGGAGATGTCTCAATTCCCCCATGCCTGACGATATAGGTGGGTCTTAAGCAATTTACAAAAGGCAAGGAGGGTGGGGGCCGTTCTAATCTCCGGAGGGAGTTAATTCCAGAGGGCCGGGGCCGCCACAGAGAAGGCTCTTCCCCTGGGGCCTGCCAGACGACGTTTAGTCCACGGGACCCAGAGAAGGCCAACTCTGTGGGGTCTTATCAGCCGCTGGGGTTCGTGCGGCAGAAGACGGTCCCGGAGATATTCTGGTCCGATGGCATGTAGGGCTTTATAGGTCATTACCAACACTTTGAATTGTGACCGGAAACTGATCGCCAGCCAATGCAAGCCACGGAGTGTTGGAGAGACATGGGCAAACCTAGGTAACCCCACAATAGCTCTCTTGTTACTTTTGTAAGCCACCCAGAGTCCACTGGAGTTGGGCGGCATATAAATTTTACAAACAAACAAATAAGCAAACGAACAAATAAATAAGGCGTTTATTAGTAGTGGTGTTTGAATTAAATAAATGTGTACAAACTGTGTGGAGTGTTTTGTTCTTGGCGGGGACAGAACAGATAAGCTTCAGAGTCGGTTTTCGCAACAAAAGTGCAAGAATAGATCAACTAAGATGATTAAGGGCCTGGAGGCTTAAAACATGTGAATTACAGTTGCAGGAATTCAGTATGGCCAGTGTAAAGAAAAGAAGGATTTGAGGTGATATGCTAGCACTCTTGTAGATTTTGAGGGGCTGCCCCAAAGATTTATTCTTCAAAGCACCAGAAGACAAGATGGGGGGGGGGAGGATGGAAACTGTTCTGTTGGGCTCTCTGGTGGAAGCCTCCCAAAAATTCAAGGGTACACATTTCAGACACACACACACGTTTGAAAATTCAAAACAATGTCCTTTATCACAAAATTCAAAAGAAACAAAGCACCCTTTTTCTATTGCAAAGAGCACTCTTCCCCAAAACAACCTTGTGGGCTGTACAAGTCCCTTAATCAGTCCTTAAGTACTTAGCTAGTAGCTGTGAAGAAACGTCACAGCCCTCCTTTTTCCCACGAAGTGAAACATACACACACTTTACTCTGCTTTGGTGTCAAAGGCGTGAAAAATCCACAAACAGTTCAGACACAGCGAGGCACGATCCTGAAGAACTGCGATCAGATAATCTTCCACAACGGCCAAACTAGCACGCTGCTATTTATATCAGCAGCTCTAATTACTGGAGCCCCACCCAAACACAGGTGGCCTCTCTTATCTCCTGTAATATGTCCTCTATTGGTCTCTTCAATGCATAAGTCTGCGCCTGCATGGGTCTAACACTTCCTCATCCGAATCGACCGAAGATAATGGTGATTGGCTTCCTGGGCTGTGTGCCAAGCCCCCCTCTTCCAAGTCACCCCCACCTTCTTCTTTGTCCGAGGAAACTGCACTCCCTGACTCTACCGGCAATAAAACAGGCCTAGGACATGTTGACGTTTCCCCTGCCTCCACCTCCACATTCCCTGGGGCAGGAGCTGGGCCAGAGCCAACCACAACAGAAACTGATCATGGAGTGAAGCAACTGGAATAAAGGAGAACTTCCTAATAGTGAGGGCAATTAATCAATGGGACAGCTTGCCACCAGATGTGGGTGCTCCCAACACGGGAGGTTTGTAAGAGGAGATTGGACAGGCAGGTGGCAGGAATGGGGTAGGGTCTCCTGCGTGAGCAAAGGGTTGGATTAGAAGACCATCAACTTTATTATGCAATAAATTCTGTAAGTGGAAAATGAGATCAGGATTTAGACCCTTTAAGGGCATGTAGGGGCTGTCTCTAATTTTATCTCTTATTCCTAGGCCCTGATGCTTGAAAACCTGCAGAAGCATTCAACCCCTCACACCACCTTCCAACCCAATTCCCAGGTAAGACATGCCAGCCCATCATCCTTTGTCTGTGGTTGAGTCAGTCCTGGTACTGCGTATTTCCTTTTTGTGTGTATGTGTCCTTCGCTCTCTTCTTTCCCAGTTGACATGGAAATTAATTATACCCTTCGGCCTCCTCCTGGTGGTAAATAGAAGATTTAATTACTAGTTATCTCTTGTATCCCTTTCTCTGTGGCTTCCATGCCTGAGTAGGCCTCACTCTGGATCTGTTCTCCAAATTTGATTCCCCTAATTCCATAGCAAAGCTGGCTGAGGAATTCTGAGAGTCGAAGTCCACAAGTCTTAAAAGTTGCCACGTTTGGAGATCCCTGCTCTAGGTATTTCCCAACGGTAATCATTTCAAGATGGGTGAGATCCTTGGCTGTCTCCGAGCTTGCTTGCTTGCTTTTTTGCAGACGTTTCATGACCCAACTAGGGAACAACATCAGCACCAGAAGGGACTGGGGTTTGGGGAGAGGAGAAGAAGGGAGAGGAGGAGAAAGAGGAAGGAAGGAGGAGGAGGTTGGTAGCTTTCTTGCAGATGTTTCATTACATGACTAGGTTTCATCATCCATGGTAGAAGAGAGCCAGGCTTGCTCTCTGTTTATATGCATGTCACTTGGGAATGTTCTTGGGCTGTTCCAATTTCCCCAGGGGAACAGCAAGCATTCTGGATCAAACCAACTTCAAAAGGCTGGAGGCTGTTGTGGTCTGGATGGGTGTTAACAGACTCAAACTCAACCCTGATAAGTCGGAGTGGCTGTGGGTTTTACCTCCCAAGGACAATTCCATCTGTCCGTCCATTACCCTGAGGGGTGGGAATTACTGACCCCCTAAGAGAGGGTCCGCAACTTGGGCGTCCTCCTCGATCCACAGTTCACATTAGAAAAACATCTTTCAGCTGTGGCGAGGGGGGCGTTTGCCCAGGTTCGCCTGGTGTACCAGTTGCGGCCCTATTTGGACCGGGAGTCTCTGCTCACAGTCACTCATGCCCTCATCACCTCGAGGCTCGACTGCTGTAAATCTCTCTACATGGGGCTACTTTTGAAAAGTGTTCGGAAACTTCAGATCGTGCAGAATGCAGCTGCGAGAGCAATCATGGGCTTCCCTAAGTATGCCCATGTTACACCAACACTCCGCAGTCTGCATTGGTTGCTGATCAGTTTCCGGTCACAATTCAAAGTGTTGGTAATGACCTTTAAAGCCCTACATGGCACCGGACCAGAATACCTCTGGAACCGCCTTCTGCCGCAAGAATCCCAGCGACCGGTTACGTCCTACAGAGTTGGTCTTCTCCGGGTCCCGTCGACTAAACAATGTCATTTGGCGGGACCCAGGGAAAGAGCCTTCTCTGTGGCGGCCCCGATCCCTTGGAATCAACTCCCCCCAGAGATCAGAATTTCCCCCACCCTCCTCGTCTTTCGTAAGCTCGTCAGGCATGGGGGAACTGAGATATGCCCTTCCCCCTAGGCCTATACAATTTATGCATAGTATGTTTGTGTGTATGTTTGGTTTTTTAAATTAGGGTTTTAAAAATTATTTTAAATATTAGATTTGTTATATGTTGTTTCACTATTGTTAGCCGCCCCGAGTCTATGGAGAGGGGTGGCATACAAATCTAATAAATAAATACATACATACATACATACATACATACATACATACATACATACTAGAGAATTCTTGGGAGCCAGTCACTCAGGCAAATTTGTATTTGTATTTATTAGATTTGTATGCCGCCCCTTTCCGAAGACTCGGGGCGGCTAACAACAGTATAAAAAGACAATGTAAACAAATCTAATATTAAAAACAATCTTAAAAACCCCAATTTAAAGAACCACTCATACATACAAGCATACCATGTATAAATTCTATAAGCCTAGGGGGAAGGGAAATTTCAATTCCCCCATGCCTGACGACAGAGGTGGGTTTTAAGGATTTTAAATCAGCCATTAGTGGACACAGTGAGATAAACAACGTCTACATACCATTCAAAAGAGACAATTGAAAACCAAAATGGAAACATCATTCAGCCCCCAGATGAGTAGAGATTAACACCAAGGTTAACACTAGAGGCTAGACCGACAATCAGGAAGTAAACAATGCCCTACTCAAGGACCTACAAACTCGTTGTTAAGCTACAAACAAGTTTTATCGGTAAGCATCTCAAATCAATGAACCACCAAGAACATTCCCAGCAACACTTACAGGGTAAGCCACTAGTGTATTAACAGTGAGTAAACCCTTCTAGCACTGATGCCATTACCTAGTTGGGTCATAAAATGTCCACAAGAAAACTCACCAAGAACCCCTTAGCTCTCTTCCTTCTCTTGTCTGTTTATATACTAGGGCAGTGATGACAAATCTTTTTTGGTTTGCGTGCCAAAAAGAGGGGGGTCGCGTGTACGTCCCCACCCATAATTCCATGTGCTCACCCACCGCAGCATGTGCACGTGACCCCCCGCACACACTAGTGGCATGTGATAATACATCCCTCTTTTGCGCTCTACAGGCTTCAGAGTCTTTCTAGGAGGGCGAAAATGTCCTTCCTTACTACCAGTCCCGGAGGCCCTCCAAAGGCCAGAAATGGCCCGTTTCCCAAAGGTGATCCCCTTTCCCTGGGGTGGTGGGGAAGGCCATTTTCACCCAACCCAGGCTCCTAGAAAGACTCTGAAGCCTGAGGAGAGCAAAAAACACGGGACTTCCAGTCCACTGGGGCTGTTTAGCAACAATATACTGCTCCAACCCGAATCTGAATCCGATTAGATAGTGTTCTGTCTGGGTCCCCCCAGACGCCAACACCAACCAAAAAGAGTAGCCAGACACACTGGTAAAAAGCAAAGGCAGTTTATATACTGGAAAGCAAACACAGGTAACAAAAACTTACAGACAGGAACACGATGCAGTTTCACAGAGGTTTCACGAAGGCCAGGCAATAAAACAGGATTCTTGCTGGCAAAAACAACTCTGGAGATAATAAAACCCACACCTCCCCCAAGTCTTCCAGGCTTCTAGGCCACAAGCCAGGATCAGAGACGCCAAGAATCGAAGCAAGGTCACAGGACTCCCAGTTGATAACTCTCCACGAGACTGTAAGGGCGGGCCTGCCTTTTCAACCCTACTGAGGAGAACCACACCCAAACCCAGCTGTTGCCAATTCAGGGATGGAAATACCTTTCTAATTGGCCCCTTCTTTGAGCTGCACGTCTCTGCCGCATGTCTATTATAGCCTGTGCGTCTTCATCCAATGAGTCCAGGCTACTAGCTGGGGAGAGCCCCACCCCCGGGGGTCTCAGGCTGCTCTCCCTCCTTCTCTTCCTGACGTTCCTCTCCCCCGTCTGCCTGGTCCTCCCCCTCCTGTTCACTGTCCTCCTCCTCTGGGCATGGATCCGGCAGAGGTCCAGCCGTTCCCTGAGGAGCCTCAGGCTGAATCACAACAGATAGATAGATAGATAGATAGATAGATAGATAGATAGATAGATAGATAGATAGATAGATAGATAGATAGATAGAGACAGACAGACAGACAGACAGACAGACAGACAGACAGACAGACAGACAGACAATCTCAATTACTACTTGTATCTCTGGGCTATCCGCTGGATATCTGCCACCTCCACGTTTCCTCTGTGCCTCCTTGGTAACTCAAGGGTTGCTCTGCACACTCCTTAAGTGTAACACTATTGTATTATTTATTGGTGTAGACCACCCTGAGTCCCATGGAATTGGGCGGCATAGAAGTCAATTAAATTAAATTTAATTTAATTTAATTCCCTTCTTGCCCTGATAACGATACCTAGCTCAGTAATGAAACTGGTCTGCAAGAAAAAAAAACCCCAAGTTCAGATCGCACCAGGGACCCCCTCGTGTTAATCCTGAGCTACAAATCTTTTATTGGCATTTTAAAAATGCGTGGACATAAAACTCCCAAAATATCAAAGTCCTCTCCCCCCCTCCATTGTCTTGAAGTGTTTTAAGGTGGGTGGGAAACGCTGTTCCCGGTCAGGAATAATAATAATAATAATAATAATAATAATAATAATAATAATAATAATAATTTATTGGATTTGTATGCCGCCCCTCTCCGCAGACTCGGGGCGGCTAACAACAATAATAAACACAACATGTACAATCCAATAATAAAGACAACTAAAAACCCCTATTATAAAACCAAACATATACACAAACATACCATGCATAACTTGTAATGGCCTAGGGGGAAGAGCTATCTCAACTCCCCCATGCCTGGCGGTATAAATGAGTCTTGAGTAGTTTACGAATGACAGGGAGGGTGGGGCAGTTCTAATCTCTGGGGGGAGTTGGTTCCAGAGGGCCGGGGCCGCCACAGAGAAGGCTCTTCCCCTGGGGCCCCCCAAACAACATTGTTTAGTCGACAGGACCTGGAGAAGGCTAACTCTGTGGGACCTTATCGGTCACTGGGATTCGTGCGGTAGCAGGCAGATCTGGAGGTAATCTGGTCCAAAGCCATGTAGGGCTTTAAAGGTCATGACCAACACTGAATTGTGACCGGAAACTGATCGGCAGCCAATGCAGGCCACGGAGTGTTGAAGAAACGTGGACGAATCTTGGAAGCCCCACGATGGCTCTTGCGGCTGCGTTCTGCACGATCTGAAGTTTCCGAACCTTGTTTCCTTGAGGGCTGGATCGAAGGCAGGCTTTGTTTGGGCTCTTCTAAAGTCTTTTTTTCTTCTCTCTCTCTCCAACCACAGATCGGGGAAGAAATGAGCCAGAACACCATCATTAAGCAATATCTGGAAAAGCAGCACGAACTGCTGAGCCAGCGTCTGGAACGGGAAGCACGGGAGGCTGCCGACCTGGAAAGTAAGTGGCGTTTGTCTCATATTCTTCCCTCCATCCCTCCTGCTCTTAAGCCATCATTAAGCCATCATTCATGGGCTGGGCGGGAAACCAGTCTGTGGTTTTGTTTGGTTTTGCTTTGTTTTGTTTCTTGAACCAAACTCATCACCTTCGCAATGTGTCAAGCTTCCTTCTGGGTCCTTATCGGATCAAGGAGATGCAAAAAATCACCTTGCCACAAACTGGACATTGTATTCCATCGCTCGAGCGAGTGATTTGTATCTCACCTCTGACAGTCTCAAAATGGGTGAACAGTGCAGTCAGGCGGTAGGGAAAGCAAGTAGGATGCTTGGCTGCATAGCTAGAGGTATAACAAACAGGAAGAGGGAGATTGTGATCCCCTTATATAGAGCGCTGGTGAGACCCCATTTGGAATACTGTGTCCAGTTCTGGAGATCTCACCTACAAAAAGATATTGACAAAATTGAACGGGTCCAAAGACGGGCTACAAGAATGGTGGAAGGTCTTAAGCATAAAACGTATCAGGAAAGACTTCATGAACTCAATCTGTATAGTCTGGAGGACAGAAGGGAATCCACAGTAACTGAATTTAAACATGCCTGGGATAAACATAGATCCATCCTAAGATAAAATACAGAAAACAGTATAAGGGCAGACTAGATGGACCATGAGGTCTTTTTCTGCCGTCAGACTTCTATGTTTCTTTATTACTTATTCAAATAACTCAAGGCAGCCGACGTAATTCAACACAACCTCCTTTTTCTTTGCAACAACAACTACCCTGTGAGGTGTGTTGGGCTGCGAGAGAGGAACTGGTCCGAAGACACCCACAGGCGGTTTGGATGCCTAAGGCGGGACTAGAACTCCCACTCTTCTGGTGATTGACCCAGTCACCCAATCAGGTTTCAAGCCAAGGCGGGACTACAACCTAAAGTCTCTTGGCAATGGTCCAAAGTCACCCAGCCAGCTTTCATTCCGCGGCGGGACTAGAACCTGTTGGGAATTGGCCAAAGTAATGCACCCATCTCTCTGTCTCTCTCTATGTGTGTGTTTCTGTCTCTGTTTCTTTCTCTCTGTTTTTCTCTCTCTCTTATTCTGTTTCGCTCTGTTTCTGGCTGTTTCCTTCTCTTTCTGTTTTTCTCTCTCCTTATCTGTTCTCTGTCTCTGTTTCTCTGACTCTCTTTCTCTGTTTCTCTGTGTGTGTCTTCTCTGTCTTTCTGTCTCTGTTTCTTTCTGTCTGTTTCTTTCTTTCTCTCTGTCTCTCTCTCTCTCTCTCTGTGTCGCTGGCTGTTTCTTTTCTGTTTCTCTCTGTCTGTCTCTATAAGAACCTAAGAAGAGCCCTGCTGAATTGGGCCAAAGCCCATTGAGTCCAGCATTTTGTGTCACACAGTGGCCCACCAATTATCCCTGGGGATCTTGAGCAGGAAGAGAAGACAAGACTTTCCCTTGACCCCCAACAAATGGTACCCAAGGGAATCCTGCCTGCCTCAACCAACATAGGTGGATAAAATGAGGACCCGGATTGTGGGGGCAATATGCTGGCTCTGTTTAAAAGTGCTATTGCTAAAATGTTGTAAGCTGCCCTGAGTCTAAGGAGAAGGCGGCATAAAAATCAGGTAGGTAGGTAAGTAGGTAGGTAGGTAGGTAGGTAGGTAGATAGATAAGATAGATAGATAGATAGATAGATAGATAGATAGATAGATAAATAGATAAGATAAGATAAGATAGATAGATAAATAGATAGATAGATAAGATAGATAGATAAGATAGATAGATAGATAGATAGATAGATAGATAGATAGATAGATAGATAGATAGATAGATAGATAGATAGATAGATGTGGCACATGGACATCCATTTCAATAACCACCTATGATACATGAATCTGTCTAATCCTGCCTTGAAGCTATCCAGACTGACAGCTGTCACAACCTCTTCTGGAAGGGAATCCCATAAACCAATGACCCCCCTGGGTGAATAAATATTTCCCTTGCTTTGTCCTCACTTTCTTACCTAAGAGCTTTAGGGAGGGGCCCCTCGTCCTAGTATTGTGTGATAGAGAAAATAATTTTTCTCTCATCCACCTTTTCTATCCCGTGCATGATTTTCTACACTTCTATCAAGTCACCCCTTAAACGCCGTCTTTCAAGGCTGAAGAGACCAAGGCGTTGCAACCTGGTTTCATAAGGGAGGGGCTCCACTTCCTTGATTATTCTTGTTGCCCTTTTTTGCACCTTTTCTAGTTCCATTATATCCTTGAGGTGCGGTGACCAGAACTGTACACAGTACTCCAAGTGTGGTCTCACCATCAGTTTGTAGAGCGGCAATACAACACTTGCCGACCTATTTTCGATTCCCTTCCTAATCATACCAAGCATGGAATTTGCTTTTTTTACTGCTGCTGCACACCGGGTTGACATCTTCATTAAGCTGTCTACCAAAACCCCAACATCCCTTTCTAATTTATAATTGAGGTTCTTTGCCCTGATATGCAGAGAGATTTGTCTTCTTGAAAAATAAAAATTAAAAAAACATCTTTGCGGAACAACGGAGAATCTCCATAGACAATGAAGCTTATCTACCTAAGCAGCTTACATAGTTGAAATCCCAATAAACCTCCATGTGACCACAATCAGACCAGCCATTTGGTAGGGTTCATATCATCTTGGCTGGGCCGGGAGGTTGTTGTCTCCAGATCCATTGGGAGAACCATATCTACGGGGCTTTGCAAGTGGGGGCGGGGTGGGGGGCGGGGGATGGGACAATTTGATCTTTGCGAGGATATTTCTTCAGAGAAGGAGCCACCGTGAAGAAGGCTCTTTTCCTTGCTCTCACTAGATCAGTGAGAGTGAAGCTTTTATTTCCTTGTGTGTTCAAAGGGTGTGCGGGGCAGCAGGCACACGTCCTGATACCCATAATGCAATGTGCCCATCCTGTGCATCCATGCACGATCCTCCCATGCTCCCCCCATGCACACAAAACCCCCACACACATTCTCCCCCATGCATGCACGCGCAACCTATCTCTTCCACCTCCGTTTTGGGCTTAACAGGCTTATTTGCAACCTCCTTAGAATAAAACACCCCACATGCCTTATTTTGGGCCTAGCTGGCCTCTCTGCAGCCTCCTGGGACCAAAATAGGCTGTGGGGAGCACTGCACACACACACATACACCATACCACATTTCGGGCCTAGCAAGCCTCCCTGCAGCCTCCTGGGACCAAAAATGGGGCATGGAAGGGGGCACTGCACTCTCACATGCCCCATTTTGGGCCTAGCAAGCCTCCGTGCAGCCTCCTGGGACCAAAAATGGGGCATGGAAGGGGGCATTGCACTCTCACATGCCCCATTTTGGGCCTAGCAAGCCTCCCTGCAGCCTCCTGGTACCAAAAATGGGGCATGGAAGGGGGCACTGCACTCTCACATGCCCCATTTCGGGCCTAGCAAGCCTCCCTGCAGCCTCCTGGTACCAAAAATGGGGCATGGAAGGGGGCACTGCACTCTCACATGCCCCATTTCGGGCCTAGCAAGCCTCCATGCAGCCTCCTGGTACCAAAAATGGGGCATGGAAGGGGGCACTGCACTCTCACATGCCCCATTTTGGGCCTAGCAAGCCTCCCTGCAGCCTCCTAGTACCAAAAATGGGGCATGGAAGGGGGCACTGCACTCTCACATGCCCCATTTTGGGCCTAGCAAGCCTCCGTGCAGCCTCCTGGGACCAAAAACGGGCACTATGGCCTCCGCACTCCATGACACCCCCGCCCCTCCCGTGTATGCATAAATTACCCCCACATATCCTGAAAAGTCAGCCAGTTGGCTTACGTGCCCGAGAGAGGCTCTGCTTGCCAGCTGTGGCATGACTTTCTGTTTGTGATGTCAAATCACAGGCAGCCCTCCACTTACGATCTCAATTGTTTTCCCCCCTCAAAGGGTCTGTTGCTAAGCGAGACGGTCCTTAAGTGAGTTTTACCCCCTCCATTTACGACTTTTCTCACCCTCACTAGTTGTTAAGCGAATCCCTGCATTTGTGAAGTTATTCATCCCCCCTCTGGTCAGTTAGCAACTCTATCTTCCCTGTCGACTTTGCTAGTCAAACGATTGCTAAAGGGGATCGCGTGACTCTGTTACCCGTCATAAATGCGAGTCACTTGCCAAGTGCTTGGATTTTAATCACAGGGCCCTGGGAATGGTAAGTGTGCTGGTTGTAAGTGTGAAAAGCACAACCAAATCCCTCCACACACACCCCAGCAGCGTGGTAACTGTGAACATTCAGAAAACGAACTGTTGTAAGTCGAAAATCACCTGTACCTGATCCGAAGCCATTTTATTTATTTATTTATTTATTGGATTTGTATGCCGCCCCTCTCCGCGTCCTCTCAGGAAAGAGAAAAACATTGGCAATATTTTCCAAGGTTTTGTTCTAGTAAGCAATGATGGCTGGTGCCATTAAATAAAAGATGTCAGAATTTGAATTATGGTTATTATGATCCAGAAAATCTGGAAGAGGTGTTATGTTCTGGCACCAAGCCCCCCAGAAAACAGATGCACACCACCGGTTTTCAATAATAAAGGGATTTACTATTGACAAGAATTATTTACAGTTCAAGTTTGTTCAATTTAAAACTAAAGTGTTTCAAACGGCGTAGCCGAAATGTTTAAAGAGTCTTATCAGCTGGCTGCAGTCCCAGTAGTAGATAATCAGGGGAATAAATACCCGGCTGTAAATAATATTCAGAAGCAGAGTCATCCAAGAGAGTGAACTTGAATTCTGGAGATCTTCAAAAAGCTAAGAACACAACTGAAATAACACAAACTAGCTGCTAGAATGAAACACGTTCTCTGCAACTAGGTGGAACTCTGCTCACTCTTAAATACCAAAAACGTGGCCCCCAGGGAGGACATCTTCGTGACGTCAAAGCTCCGCCCATGGAATTCCCTATTGGGATTCCCCACCTCCTTTCCAGCTTCCAGATCGGCCGAAAACGCCACCGCCGATCGCAAAAACGGCGCTCCACTGAGTGGCGGCGCCCGGCTGTAACCTTCTGAAACAGCCGGGCGCTTCTCGGCGGCCTCCCGAACCTGAACCCAAAAAGTTTGGGTTCGGGTTTGGGAGAACGCCGAGAAGCTCCCCAGCTGTTTAAGAAGGTGACAGGCCGGCGGCCAGCGGAGCGCCATTTTGCGATCTGCGGTGGGTTCGTAAGGCGAAAAAAGTTCATAAGAAGAGGCAAAAATTTTCTGAACCCCAGGTTCATATCTCAAAGTGTTCATATCACGAGGTACCACTGTAATAAACAATAAAATCTTGGAGAAAATTAAAATAATAAAATAAAATAATAATATAAATAAATAAATCTTGGAAACATACAGCTTGAAGAAAATTAAAAGTATTTGGCAAATGATCTCAGGGGGGGGAATGAGGGGACAAAAACAGGCAATCCTCAACTTACGACCATAATTGAGGCCCAGATTTCATTTCTTGGCACTGTTGATAAGTGAAGCATTGTATTTTTTTAGTCAAGTCACCTGATTCTTAAGCGAATCCAGCTTCTGCGTTGACTTTGTTTGTCAAAAGGTCGCCAAAAGGAGATCACGTGATGCCCCCTTCCCCCCCCCCCGGAACACTGCAACCGTCGTAAATACGAATCTGTTTTTGCCAAATAGTTGAATTTTGACCGCGTGGCTGTTGAGAATGCTGCAAAGCTCCTAAATGTGAAAAATGGCAATGAGGCGCCTTTTGTTTTTCAGGGCCGTAATCTGAACGCTGCCTGAAGCGAAATAGCCTTTTTTGTGATTCCCCTCTTGCGACCTCCCGACGAGCCAAGTTAATGGGAAAAGCCCAATTAGCTCAACGATCGGGTTACGAACTCGTCCGACCGCCAGTGATTTCACTTAACGGCTGTGGCGAGAAAAATTCATGAAACAGAGTCAAGCTCGCTTCACCGATGTCTCGGCAACAGAAATCTTGGGCTCCATCCTGGTCATAAGTCAAGACCTACCTGTAAGGTCCAGGT
The DNA here is from genome assembly GCF_031021105.1 of Erythrolamprus reginae. NCBI lineage: Eukaryota > Metazoa > Chordata > Lepidosauria > Squamata > Dipsadidae > Erythrolamprus > Erythrolamprus reginae. The sequence continues at coordinate 62,978 of NW_027248480.1, read as the reverse complement.
AGGCCTCGACTTACAAGAGTTCATTTAGCGACCATCGTGGCCATAAGTTGAGGACTGTCTATATTTTAGGAGCGTAAGGCACACACCCCCTCCCGAGCTATCACGTAGTAAGATGAGCAGCCAATAATTTTTATTTTAAAATGATATTTAGTTTTAATTTAATTATTAGACTTATAGGTTGCCCTTCTTGCAAACTCTGGGGCAGCTAACAAGGACATTTGTTATTTTGTCAGGCAAAAGTTGTGCCATCTCGCGGAAGAGGGACGAATCGGATGAAGAGGAAACCCGGAAACCAGAAGAACATCTCTCTCGGGTGAGGCAGGTAAATGGCAGGAGCACAGGTGGGGCGGGAAGGTTCAGCCTGGCCAGAGTCCACATGCCTCTGAAGACGGAGGTGGAAGGGGGTCGATGGGGCGAGGGGACTGGCGGGAACAAATGAGGGTGGGCTCCCCGCCTTTCTGGCCATGTTCGGGAAGCCATCAAGTAATATCATGATGATGATGATGATGATGATTCCTTTTGTGCTTTCTACAGACAAGAAGGTGGGCTTAACACACCTGTTATTCTTTCATTCCTCTTTGGAAATAGGTGACAGTTGGCACCACTGTTATTCAAGGTGGTGGGGTGGCTGCTGTTTCGATTCATAAATGAAGGGTTTTTTAGATGGAAGAATGGAATAGAATAGGAGTAGAATATAATAGGAATAGCAATATCTTTAGAATGGAATGATAGGATAGCGTGGGATAAACATATATCCATTGTAAGATAAAATACAGGAAATAGTATAAGGGCAGACTAGATGGACCATGAGGTCTTTTTCTGCCGTCAGTCTTCTATGTTTCTATGTTTCTATGATAGGATAGGAGACAGAACAGAACAGAAAATATGGAATAGTACAGAACAGAAGAGAACAGAATAATAGAGTAGAATAGAATAGGAATAGAATAGAGAATATATGGAATAGAATAGGAAATATGGAATAGAATATAGAAAAGAAATAGAATAGAATAGGACAGAAAGAACAGAATGGAATGGAATAGAACAGAACAGGAGAATAGAATAGTATAGTCTCCACATCTGTCATTGTGTAAGGGAATTATTAAGTCTCATTTTGCACCAAAATGCAATGCAAGCGCCGCCCTGCACATGTCTCCCCGCACATGCACCAGTGCTGAGAAAACAAGCCAAAAATAACACATACACACTCACTCACACACACAGACACACACACATTCAAAAACGAGATGGCTGCACGTGTGCCGTGCCAAAGCAAACAACAGTACCTTCCCCCTTTAAAGAAAAACCACCACAAAAAAAGATGGTGGTGTCCATGGACTGGCACCAATAGAACCGGCTATGTGATGCCACTGCCGCTTCACTATCAATCCTATAGATATACACATGTATCCCCCTGCGCATGTCACAAGTCCTCCACACCTGCACCCCTCGTCCAAGTTTGGCTTCCAGGTTGGTGCAGGCAGCCTTCCAGACCCAAAACAGGAGGTGGGGGTACGTGTGGATACCTCCCAAAACTCCCCAAAATTACAGGTGTAGAGCCTCCTGTTTGAGCAGCGGGTTGGACTAGAAGGCCTCCAAGGTCCCTTCCAGTTCTATTTTGATGGATTGAATTGAATAGTAGTACAGTGGTTCCCCGATTATCGCGAGGGTTCCGTTCCAGGACCCCTCGCGATAATCGATTTTTCGCGAAGTAGCGGTGCGGAAGTAAAAACACCATCTGCGCATGCGCAGATGGTGTTTTTACTTCTGTCGCAGCAGTGAGGAGCCGAAGATTGGGGTTTCCCCGCCGCCCACGCAAAGGGGAAACTCCGATCTTCGGCTCCTCGCTGCTGCCGCGCCCGCCGCTTGTCCGCCCGCCGCTTGTCCGCCCGCCGCTTGTCCGCCGCCTGCCTGCCCACGCGCCCGCCCTTCGCCCGCCCACGCCGTTCGCTCGCGCCGCTTACCAGCTGAGTCCTGAAGCCAAACGGCAAAGGCGAACTTCCACGTTTGGCTTCAGGACTCAGCTGGGAAGCGGCGGTGGGGTCTTACCGGCCGCCCACGCAAAGGGGAAACCCCGGCTCCTCGCTGATGCCCGCCGCTCGCCCTCCCGCCAGCAAGAGGGGGAATACCCAGGGAAGCTGCCCAGCAGCTGATCTGCCCGGCGGGGAACGCAAACTCCACCATCTACGCATGCGTGGCCATAGAAAAAAAGGGCGCGCATGCGCAGATGGTGTTTTTACTTCCGGGTGGAAAAATCGCGATATAGCGTTTAGCGAACATCGAGATCGCGAAACTCGGGGGACCACTGTATTGTTATCCTTTTTGGAGGGGAAAGGTGGGGGGGCGGTTATAATTTTTTTTAAAACAAATTCTCCGACATAAAAACATACATAAATGAAAATACATATAGGCTTAAGCCATCAAGGTTTAATATACATAGATAAGAACACACATATACCTAGAAAAGCCTTATATAGAAAATTAATAAAACATCTTTAATTCATTTCAACAATATTTGTTCCATCTTTCTAGCAGCTTAACTAAAAAGTGAAGATTTTGTATAAAAGAAAAATAATATTGTTTATTTATTTATTTATTTTTATTTATTTATTGCTAGGGTTGAAAGGGACCATGCAGGTCATCAAGTCCAACCCCCTGCCTGAGCAGGAAATCCTATAGCATCCCAGCCAAATGGCAGTCCAATCTCCTCTTGAAAGTGTCCAGAGTTGGGGAGTTCACAACCTCCGCAGGCAGGTTGTCCCACTGGTTGATCGCTCTGACCGTCAGGAAGTTCTTCCTTACTTCTAGGTTGAATCTCTCCTTGGTCAGATTCCAGCCGTTGTTCCTCGTCCGGCCCTCTGGTGCTCTGGAGAATAGAGTAGCTCCCTCCTCTCTGTGGCAACCCCTCATATACCTGTATTGGTTTCAAGTCCCCTAATCATTTTGGTTGCTCTTTTCTGCACCTTCTCCAGAGTTTCAATGTCTCTTTTGAAGTGCAGTGACCAGAACTGGGCGCAATACTCCAGGTGTGGTCTGACCAGGGCGTAATAGAGTGGTATTAATACTTCCCTGGTCAGACCACATCTAAAAGAAACTAGTTTTAGTTTAAAAAAAGAAAAAAAGGCTACACAAATTTTCTCCAATTCTAACCTTCATGTTCTTAAATCTTAAACTCCTCTAGGTCTGTGTTACATAATTATCTAAAGTTGCCTCCCATCCTCTTTTTGTCAACCGGGTAGTATTGTTACCCTTCTCATCTTCTCTACTATCTCTTCTGATCAGTATCATTATTATGATCGTTGTTCTTCTACCGTTTTGCATATTTAGGTAGTCCTCAACTTGCAACCCTTCATTTAGTGACCATTCAAAATTATAGAAGAAAGCAGTAGATGAAAAAAAAGTGACGGGTCCAATTTTTAAAACTTACAATCACGGCAGGATTTTAAACATAGAAACATAGAAGACTGACGGCAGAAAAAGACCTCATGGTCCATCTAGTCTGCCCTTCTACTATTTCCTGTGTTTTATCTTAGGATGGATATATGTTTATGCCAGGCATGTTTAAATTCAGTCACTGTGGATTTACCAACCACATCTGCTGGAAGTTTGTTCCACGCATCTACTACTCTTTCAGTAAAATAATATTTCCTCACGTTGCTTTTGATCTTTCCCCAACTAACTTCAGATTGTGTCCCCTTGTTGTTGTGTTCACTTTCCTATTAAAAACACTTCCCTCCTGAACCTTATTTAACCCTTTAACATATTTAAATGTTTCGATCATGTCCCCCCTTTTCCTTCTGTCCTCCAGACTATACAGATTGAGTTCATGAAGTCTTTCCTGATATGTTTTATGCTTAAGACCTTCCACCATTCTTGCAGCCCGTCTTTGGACCCGTTCAATTTTGTCAATATCTTTTTGTAGGTGAGGTCTCCAGAACTGAACACAGTATTCCAAATGTGGTCTCACCAGTGCTCTATATAAAAGGATCACAATCTCCCTCTTCCTGCAAGAACAAGGGAGCACAATCTGAAGTTAGTTGGGGGGGAAATCAAAAGCAACATGAGAAAATATTATTTTACTAAAAGAGTAGTAGATCCTTGGAACAAACTTCCAGCAAACGTGGTAGATAAATCCACAGTAACTAAATTTAAACATGCCTGGGATAAACATATATCCATCCTAAGATAAAATACAGGAAATAGTATAAGGGCAGTCTAGATGGACCATAAGGTCTTTTTCTGCCGTCAGGCTTCTATGTTTCTATGTGTCTAATCATGCTTGACTAATTAATACTGCTTTATTGGCCAATTGTGATTAGAGACAATGAGGGATTTCCTAAAACATGGCCGTTCGGTGAGAGAAGGGATGGTTTAGCTTCAGCAGCCAGCAAGCGCATGCATTACAGCCTCTATTTTGTGAGAATTCAGGCTCGCATGTCTGCCACTTGACAAATTCAGTGTATCTCTCCACGGCTCGCATAGGAAGGGATACGTTTCCGTGGCTCAGTTGAAAACAGAGTGCAGAAAACAGATAGCAGAGTGTCTACTGGCTGGATGCCCTTCCTGTCACTAACACGGAGTTATATTCAGCAGATACATTCCCAGTATGCCCAGATGGAGAAATATCTGCGTCTACCTAGAATCAAATTCTCAGCCTGATGATTCGTGAGGCGAGAGCTCCCACCTGCAGGCCACTGCACCACTCTTTCGGGGCTCTTTCAATAAAGTAATCTATTCTACCTTTCTCCTTTAGGCCCGAACGGTGAAGACCGCAGGAGGTGGCCATGCACTGGTGAGCGAAGAGCGGGAGACTTCCCTTCGGAGCCGGAGAGCTGCCCAGCGGGTGCCGGTCAAAGAGGAGGAGGAAGAGGAGGAGGAGGAAGAAGAAGAGGAGGAGGAAGAGGAAGAAGAAGAGGAGGAGGAGGAAGAAGAAGATGAAGATGCGCCCCCATTGCTGGTTGGCCAGACACCCATGAGGCCGGAGGAGCCAGGCATGCCAGCTCCCCAAGAGACGGGCATGTTCCAAGCTTCCCTGCCCATCGTTCTGCAAGCCCAGCCAACAGAGACGCCCTCTCAGACACCAGACAGCCCAAGTGGCGAAGTCGCCATGCCTGTCCTCGCGCACTTAAAGAAGTCAGAAGACGAGGAGGCTCAGCCTCTGGAGACAGACCCTAGGGAAAAGCAGCAGGTGGCTCCAACCCCGGAAGAATCCCCCGAGGAAAAAGATCCCCTCCCGGATCCCGCGAAGGAGGTTACGCCTCCTTTATCCGAAGCCTTAAAAATGGAGACCGAGGAAGACCCGGCCCTTCCGAAGGAGCCGAGGTCGACCGAAACTCCCCAAGAGGAGAAGGAGGAGGAGAAGGAGATGGAGCAGGGGGAGACCCCGGTGGCTGTTGTCTTGCAGAAAGAGGGCGAACCCCAGAGCGGGGGGACCCCAGAAGCGACGGCAGCCCAGGTGCTGCACAGCCTAGAGGAAGAAGCGTCTGCGGCCGCTGCGGCGCTGGTACAAGCCTCGCCATCTCCCCCACAGCTGATCGAAGCACAACAGTCCCAACAGGACCCACGGGGGGACGAGCCGCCACCGCCACTCCTAACTAAGGAAGCTCCCGCGGAACTCACTCCCGCGGAAGATGAAGCCCCTCCTCAGCTCTCTCAGCCATCTCCCCGCGCTCAGGAAGCACCCGCCGCAGCCAGCCTGGGAGCCTCGCCATCCCCCTTGGTGCTCCCGCTACACCAGCCTGGCAGCTCCCGCTCCTCGTCATCGTCGTCCTCCAGCTCCTCCCACTCTCGTTCCCGCTCTCCGGGCAGCTCGCCACCTCGCCCCCGGGGTAGGAGGACCCACTCTGCCTCCTCTGAATCACCGGCTCGGAAGCGGCCAGCTTTGGAATCTCGATCCCGCTCCGGCTCGGAACGTCGTAGCAGTTCGGGCTCCCATTCCCGTTCCAGCAGCAGCAGCAGCAGCAAGGTGAGTGGGTTCGGGTGTGTGTGTGTGTTTGTGCCCACGTCATCCTTGACTTACAACAGTTCAATTAGTGACTGTTTAGAGTTGCAGCGGCACCGCTAAAAAGGATTTATGTTTTTTTCTTAATACCTTTTCAGCATCCTCCATAATTACGTCGTCAAAACTCGGGAGACTTGGCGACTGGTACATATTTATGAAGGTCACAGCATCCCCGGGTCACGTGACACCCCCCCCCCCTTTGCCTTTCCGATGAGCGAAATCAATGGGGAAAGCCCGATTCACTTAACAACCGGGTTACTAACTTAAAAACTGCAGGAATTCACCCCACAAATATGGCAAGAAAGGTCAAAAACTGAGGCAAAACTCGCTTAATGATTTTTTCACAGCGACAGAAATTTGGGGCTCAATTGATCATAAGTTGAGGGCTACTCGTATCATCATCATCATGATCACCCTCTCCTTTTAATAACCCATAATCCCTTGTGGGGTGGAGTCTCATTTGCTCAGATAATAATAATAATAATAATAATAATAATAATAATAATAATAATAATAATAATTTATTAGATTTGTATGCCGCCCCTCTCTGCAGAATTGGGGCTGCTCACAACAACAATAATGACAATGTGACAATGTAACAAATCTAATATTTAAAAAACATCTAAAAACCCGTCACTTAAAACCATACAACACAAGCGTACCATACATAAAACTATGTTGCTGAGTGTTATATAGTTGCTGGGTGTTTACTAGCCAGATGCTCTTCCTGTTGCCATCGCCGAGTTTTGTTTGGCAGATATATTGTGGCCAGCGAGAGAGAAATATCTGCCTCTACCTAGGATTGAATACCTGCATCCACATGTTATGTACATACACTTAACGGCAGAAAATTTGCTGTTCGATTGTGCTTTTAAGCCGAGGACTAGCTCTAAGCATAGCTCTTTGATAGCAAGGCCGCATTTTGAACCCAAGGCCCTAGAGTAGTCATGGTGAACCTGCTTTTCCTTGGGTGCGGAAAGCGTGCGTGCACTAGCATGCTTGTGCCTACAGCCATAATGCAATGTCCTTTCACATGCTATGCCCCCATGCGCGTGCATGCGTGACACACCCACACCCCACACTGCTCTGCCACCTGCACATTTCCCTAACCCTGAAAATGGCCCATTTCCCAATTTCTGGTAGGCCCCTTTTTTCATCCTCCCCAGGCCCAGGAGGCTTTCTTGGAGCCTGGGTAGGATGAAAATGTCCTCCCCCCCCCGCAAGGCACTCTGGAGGCCAAAAACAGCCCATTTACTGACTTCTGGTGGGCCCACTAGGCCCGTTTTTCATCCTCCTCAGGCTCTAGTGGCTTTCTTGGAGCTTGAGTAGGGTGAAAATGGTCCCTTTGGAGGCCAAAAGCGGCCCATTTACCAACTGGCCCATGTGAGCCCGGTAGGGCCGTTTTTCACCCTCCCAGGCTCCAGAGGCTTTCTTGAAGCCTGGTTAGGGTGAAAATAGCCTCCCTACCCCAGCGGCCCTCTGGAGGCCCAAAACAGCCCATTTCCCAACTGGGCCAAACTCTTTTTGAAAACAAATCTATATTTCCAGCTCAGAACAAGTTGGTTTGTTTTTTTTTCCTCAGCAGATAATGTGAACATTTGAGGTAAAGAAATCATCGGATTTTAGACCCCTTCCTGCTTCGCTTCCAGTCGAGCGTTTTCAGGTTTTTTTCTTTAAAAAAACAGATGCACTTCACAGCCTGTCCCCCCAAAAAAAGGAAAATGCGGCAGGGAGATTATTAATTAATAAATGAATTAATTAATTAGATTTGTATGCCGCCCCTCTCTGTAGACTCAGGGCGGCTCACAACAATAATAAACAATATATGACAAATCTAATATTAAAGTAACTAAAAAACCCTTATTAAAAAATAAAACATCCACACAAACATACCATGACATTGTATAGGCCTAGGGAGAGGGGAATATCTCAATTTCCCCATGCCTGGCGGCAGAGGTGGGTTTTAAGGAGCTTACGAAAGGCGAGGAGAGTGGGGGCAATTCTAATCTCGGGGGAGCTGGTTCCAGAGTGTTGGGGCCGCCACAGAGAAGGCTCTTCCCCTGGGTCCCGCCAAACGACATTGTTTAGTTGACGGGACCCGGAGAAGGCCAACTCTGTGGGACCTAACTGGTCGCTGGGATTCATGTGGCAGAAGGCGGTCCCGGAGATACTCTGGTCCGATGCCATTAATTAGATTAGTTTAAAGAACTACAGGATTGGTCATTCTTAATAATACTGGGTTTACAATTAATTTACAGACTCAAACTCAACACTGATAAGACGGAGTGGCTGTGGGTTTTGTCTCCCAAGTACAATTCCATCTGTCTGTCCATTACCCTGGGGGGGGAATTATTGACCCCCCTCAGAGAGGGTCCGCAACTTGGGCGTCCTCCTCGATCCACATCTTATATTAGAGAACCATCTTTCAGCTGTGGCAAAGCGGGCGTTTGCCCAGGTTCACCTGGTGCACCAGTTGCGGCTTTACCTGGACCAGGAGTCCCTGCTCACAGTCACTCATGCCCTCATCACCTCGAGGTTCGACTACTGTAAAACTCTCTACATGGGGCTACCTCTGAAGAGTGTTTCCAAACTTCAGATCGTGCAGAATGCAGCTGCGAGAGCAATCATAGGCTTCCCTAGGTATGCCCATGTCACACCAACACTCCACAGTCTGCATTGGTTGCCGATCAGTTTCCGGTCACAATTCAAAGTGTTGGTTATGACCTATAAAGCCCTTCATGGCATTGGACCAGAATATCTCCGGGACCGCCTTCTGCCGCACGAATCCCAGTGACCGATTAGGTCCCACAGAGTTGGCCTTCTCCGGGTCCTGTTGACGAAACAATGTCGTTTGGTGGGACCCAGGGGAAGAGCCTTCTCTGTGGCGGCCCGGGCCCTCTGAAACCAGCTCCTACCGGAGATTAGAATTTCCCCCACCCTCCTTGCCTTTCGTAAATATCTTAAAACCCACCTCTGTCGTCAGGCATGTCGGAGTCTTCGGAGAGGGGCGGCATACAAATCTAATAGATATAAATATATAAAATTGAGACACCTCCCCCGGGCCTATACAGTTTATGCATGGTATGTTTGTGTGTATGTTTTGCTTTTAAATAAGGGGTTCTTAGATATTTTTAAATATTAGATTTGTTACTGTATATTGTTTTTATTATTGCTGTGAGTGGCCCCGAGTCTGCAGAGAGGGGCGGCATACAAATCTAATAAATAAATAAATAAATGTAGTTTTTTAAATTAATTAGATTTAGATGATTATATTATATTATTATTATTATTATTATTATTATTATTATTATTATTATTATTATTATATTTCTATTAGATTTTATGTGTTGTAAGCTGTCCTGAGTCTTTGGAGAGAGGAAGCATATAAATCCAATTAAATAAATAAAATATGAAACACCTGCAGGAAAACCACCCCAGCTCAAGAACCTCCCCCCAAAGGCATCCCAGTTCGCCCCTGATCTACATAATTTAATTTATTAGATTTGTATGCCGCCCTTCACCAAGGACTTGGAGCGGCTAGTCCTTGACATACGACTATAACAGCCCAAAATTTCCGTTGCTGTGTGAGACATCGTACCTCCATTTTACGGCTCCTTCTTGCCACACGTTTTTAAGTGAATCATTGCAGTTCTTCAGCAAAATTTGGTTTTCCCGTCATTTGTGCTGGCTGGACGTTGGCAAGAGCGGGTGCGGGGTGGGGTGTCACACGACCCTGGGATCACACGAACAGTCATAAATACAAGCCAGTGGTCAAGCATCAGAAGTTCGATCACATGATTATGTGGGTAAGTTGCAACCGCGTGAGAAATGGCTCTTAAGTCACTTTTTCTCCCCAGGGCTGTTGTAGGTTTGGTCACTAAATGAACTGTCGTAGGTTGAAAACTACCTGAATTTATTTGTGTTTACAAAGATTGAATGAATGACTTTAAAAGGGAAGGACGAGAGGAAAGAGGAAGAGGAGGAAGAAAGGAGGGGACGGGCGGATGGAAGGAAGGAAGGGAACGAGGAAAGGAGAAACGAGGGAGAAAGGGTGAGGAAGGAAAGGAAGGAAAAGGAGAGGAAGGAAGGAAGGGAGAGGAAGGACGGAAGGGGAGGAAGTAGGGGGAAGAAAGAAAAGAAAGAGGAAGGAAGGAAGGAAGGAAAGGAGAAAAGGGGAAGGGGAGAAAAAAGAAGGAAGGGAGAGGAAGGACGGAAGGGGAGGAAGAAAGGGGGAAGAAAGAAAGGAGGAAAGAGGAAGGAAGGAAAGGAGAAAAGAGAAAAAGGAGAAAAAAGGGAGGGAAGAGAGAAAGGAAAGAGGAAGGAAGGAGAGGAAAGTAGGAAGGAAAGCAATGGGGGGGAGGAAACAAAAGGGAATAAAGTAGAAGGAGAAAGAAAGAAAGAAAGAAAGAAAGAAAGAAAGAAAGAAAGAAAGAAAGAAAGAAACCCAGTCTTTTCAGAGAACAGCAGAAGAACCTAGAAGTGTCAAAAACTTCTCTTTTCCTTTTCTCTTCCCTCAGTCCCCCAGCCGCAATGCTTCGCGGGACAGCACCAGCTTCCCCCCTACCAAAGAGCCCTCCCTCCCCGAAGCGCGGTCCCTGCCCCACAGCCCCACTGCCCAGCACCAAGAGACCCCATCAAGCCCCAGGGAAGAAGAGAGAAGGAGGACCCCCTCCCCTCCTCTGAGGCAACACAGCCACACTCCACCGCGACAACAACAACAACCAGCAGACAGCATACAGGCCAAGAGCACATTTCCAAAACGAGTACGGGGGCGTTCCGGGGGGGGGGGGGGTGGCAGTCAGGGGACCTGGCCCTGTGGCCCCTTCCTGCTAAATTAACCCTTTCCGCCCCACAGGACAGCCCAGAGCCCCTCATTCCAACGGAGAAGCCTGACCAAGAAGTCGGGGCTCTCACCTCGGAGCCTTCGCACACGGTGGAGCCCGCACCCAGCAAAATGTGAGTATTGGGGCGGGCGGAGGGCTGAGCCAGGATGGGGTAGCTGGTGCACCGCCTGCAGCGGGCCCCGACTTGGGAAGGCCGAATCAATTTTTTTGGGGGGGGGAACGGGGCACCCCCAAAGCCCAGGAGATAACGCTGTGCTGCCGAGCACGGGTGGGGCACAGTCTCTCATAAAGAACAAGTTGCAGGAAAGAGAGGAGGTTTGAGACCCGATATGGCTGAGAAAGTGACCGGACCGTGGCTAAGTGGTTTTTTGATCGCTTTAAAGGTGTGCCTGGAAAGGTGGATGCCATTCCCTCTGTCCCTTCTCACATCCCAGAGCTGTGTTTCAAGAAGGGATGGAGAGAGAGATGATAGGCAGTCAGGCTGGTAGAGATAGGGATAGATTAGATGTAGATTAGAGAGAGAGAGAGATCTGTCAATCTAACCTATCATTTATCATCTCTTAATATAACAATTAGATTAATAGATAATAGAATGATAGGATAGAGATAGGCAGGTAGGTAGGTAGATAGGTAGGTAGATAGATAGATAGATAGATAGATAGATAGATAGATATTGATAGATGATAGATTAGAAAGATATTGATGATGGATAGACAGACAGATAGATAGATATTATTAGATTGATAGATGATATGATAGATTGGATAGATAGATAGATAGATAGATAGATAGATAGATAGATAGATAGATAGATAGATAGATAGATAGATAGATAATATTGAGAGGGAGAGACAGAGATGGATAGATGATAGATAGATAGATATTGATAGATGATAGATTAGAAAGATATTGATGATGGATAGACAGACAGATAGATAGATATTATTAGATTGATAGATGATATGATAGATTGGATAGATAGATAGATAGATAGATAGATAGATAGATAGATAGATAGATAGATAGATAGATAATATTGAGAGGGAGAGACAGAGATGGATAGATGATAGATAGATAGATATTGATAGATGATAGATTAGAAAGATATTGATGGATAGACAGACAGACAGACAGATAGATATTAGATTGATAGATGATATGATAGATTGGATAGATAGATAGATAGATAGATAGATAGATAGATAGATAGATAGATAGATAGATAGATAGATAGATAGATGATAGATATATAGATATAGAAAGATAATATCGAGACGGAGAGACAGAGATGGATAGATGATAAATAGAAATATAGATAGAGAGATAGAGAGATATTGATAGATATTTTTAATTCACTCCACTACAATTATTTGCAATTTTTAAAAGGATTTTTTTCCCATCCAGTCCCTCCCTCCCCCCCTCCAACTCTAGCCCAAATTAAAGCATTAGAGGGTTGTGAAAAGAGCCCCTCCCAACCCTCATGCTCCAGATCCCAGCGTGGTTTGGACAGGCCCTGTGCTCTGAGTGGATTCTGGACTGGGGGGCATCTTCATACACACACACACTACCCAAGAGCATGCACACAAGCTTAGTACTCAACCTGGGTACTGCAGGCTGTTTGGGGGAAGGGCACAGCTGACCTGCTATAAGCAGCCACATCTCTGCTGGGGAAAAGGGGGGGGGGGATTGTTTCAGATGGGATGAGCAACCGGCCTCTTAGCTCTTTGGACACCCCCCACCCCCCCCCACACACACAAAACTACTTTCCAAAATGTGGAGCATTGGTTGCTTCCAATGCCCTTTGTCTGGAACCATCCAGCGCACTGACCGGTTGGATGGGGAGGCTGGCTTATAATAGGGATGGACCCTGCCAGCCTGCTAAGGAACGGTTCCTGCTGGACACTTGACCACTTGGATATTGGGGTTGGGGGGAGTGTCTGACCTTTAAAGGGGGGGGAGAGAAACGTACTCAGTAATGGAAAATGTTGGATGGGGGGGCAGGGGGGGGCGTCCTATAAAAAGGATGCGGCTTGCTAAGAGAAGGTTCCTGCTGTGCGTTTGATGGGCAGGTGGGGGGGGGCGGGGGGGGCTGCCCTGTAGAAAGGATGCAGCCTGCCAAGGGAAGGCGCAGCCGCGTGCTCGACCGGTTGGATGGATCCCGCCAGCCTGCAATGGAAAGTCCCGGTGTTGTTGGGGGGTTTTTTTTGGACCGGCTTGGATCGGGGAAGTGGGTTGCCTCCCGCAGCGCCCACCCACCCACACGCCCTATTGAGGAAAAGGGGGGGGGGGGTAATCGAAGTCCCCCCCCCTTTGCCCCGCCCCTCCGGAGCCCCTCCCCACTCTTCCCCCTCCCCCCCTCCTTTATGTCTCCCTCCCCCTCCCGGGGGCTGCCGGGAAAAAAAGCCTCGGCGCCGGCAAGATGGCCCCGCCGCCCGCCCGCGGCTCCTCCGTTGCGCCGGGGCTCCCTCCGCCGCCCGGGCCGCCCTGCGCTGCTTCTCCTTCGCCGCTGCGGCGCCCGCGGGACTGCTGAGAGGAGGCGGAGGCCCCCCCGCCCCAGGAAGGCGACCCCGGCCCCCTCCACACCCCCCACCACCACCACCCGGCCATGCTGCTCTCCGAGAGCAAGGGAGGGTGAGACCGGGAGGGCCCCGGCCGGCCTCCGCAAGCCCCCTCCCCAACCCCGCCTGCCTTCCTCTCCTGCGCCATTCCCTCCCCTCCCTCCATCCCTTCCTTTCTGCGGCCTCCCCCTCCCTTTTATTCCCTCCTGCCCTCCATTTTCTCTCTTCCCTCGAGCCCCCTCTCCCCCTCCCCAGCGCCTCGGCCCCTTCCCTTTTGACAGCGTCCCCCCCCCCGCCCCACTCCTCGCTTTCCCTTTCTTCCCCGGAGCTTCGGTTGGGGAGGGGGTTTGTTTCCTCATTGCTTGGCTGCCTCTTCTCCTTCCCTTCCTTCATTCTCTCTCGCCCCCCCCCCCCATTCTGCCTGCCATCCACTTTCTTCCTCCTCCTCCGCCCCCTCCCTTCCTCTCTATATCATCTATCGCTCATCCCTCCCTCTCTCATCTATCTCTCATCCTCTTTCTAATTTATCTATTTTTCCTAGCTATCTAATCAATCTCTACCCCCCCCCCGTCTTCCAGATGCTCCCTCTCTCTTTTTCTCTTTCTCTCTCTCTCTCTCTGCCCCCCTCCCCAGGATTTCATTCCTCTGCCTGTCTTCCAGCTGCTTTCTCCTCTGCCCCCTCCTCCCCCCTCCTCTCTCTCTGTCTGTCTTCCCTCCTCTATCTAGCCATCTCATCCATCTCTCTCTCCCTCCCCAGGAGTCCAGGTTTTCTGCCTGCCTTCCAGCTGCTTCCTTCCCTGGGCCCTCCTCCTCCTCCCCCCATCTTCCAGGGCTCAGCCACCCATCCTTCTCTCTCTCTCTCCCTCCTCTCTCTCTCTTTCTATCCCCCCCCTCTCTCTCTGCCCCCCCCAGGAGTCCAGTCTTCTGCCTGCCTTCCAGCTGCTTTCTCCTCTACCCCCTCCCTTCTCCCTCTCTACCCCCCCTTTTTTTACCGCCTGCCCTTTTCTCTGCAGAGATTTTTTTTCCCCTTCTCCTTCCCCCTCCCTTCCTCGCTCCCTCTTTCCATCCATCCTGCATGTGTGTCTGCCTCCTTCGCCTGCCTTCCTTCTTTCTGCCTCTCTGGCTACTGCCGCTGCTTTTCTGCTCTTGGCCCTTGGGCAGTCGCCCCTCCCCCCAGCAACAGTGGGGGGGGGGCTGGGAAGAGGCGGAGGGAGGGGTGGGTGGGTGGGCTCCGAGATGGAAAGGCTGTGGTGTAATTGACCGGGAGACGGAACATGCGACATGAAAGGAGGTTCATGTGGGTGGTTTGGCAGGGGAAGGGGCTTGACCATTTGGGGGTCTCTCCCCCACCCCTCTTTAAATTTGGATTCTTCCCCTTGTGGGTCAGTTTGCAGCCGGCCAGGAAAAAAGAGGCCTTTCTCTTTTGTTGTGTTGTGCATGGGTGTTACTCTGAAACTGGGGGGGGAGGGGAGCTTACTCCGAGGATGCTCGGGGACGGAAAAGTCACCTTTAGATGGGCCGCAGCGGAAGGGAGAGCAAGGAAAGGCCGCAGCATGTAGCCAGGAAGGGAGGCGGAAATGAATGGAAGCCGGCGCTGCTGTGGTGTGGCAGAGGTTTCTTGGGGAGACTGCGCTATAGGGGGGCAGAGACCGCTTTTTGTATTGGCTGCAAGCGAGGCGCCCCCCCACGTCCTCCTAGCGACCCCCAGCCCCCCCTCCCCACAAGTGATCGCCTCTCATTATCTTTTCACGCAGCGAGGAGAAGCAGACGATGTCCATGGAGATTTCGGAGCCCCCGCCGGAGAATGAGGGCCTGGAGCCTGGTGGCCCCGAGGACCAGCCCTCCGCAGACCCCCCAGGCCCCGAAGCGGGCCCCGAAGAAGAGGAGAAGAAAGAGGTAGGGTCTCGGGAGGCGCCCCTCAGCGTAGAGGCAGGGGGCCCTAGAGTGCACCCATACGAGCGGGTTGGGAGGATGGGGCTTTCTTGGGGCAAGTGAAGGGCTATTCCCCACTGTCCTGGAGGAAGGGGGGTGTGCGATGGGAAGAAAGGCCCGGCGGGGTGGGGGTGGGGTATTTGAGAATGCTTGGTGATCTTTAAGCCCCCTCCCCCCCCCGGCAAAATCTTTGCACTAGGGACTTATCTTTTGGTGTGAGGGCCCATTTTTGTGCAAGAAATTCTTGAAGGCAGGAGAGTGTGGGGGCACCTACAACTCCCCTTCTCGTCCGTCCGCCCCCCCCCCCCCCCCCCCAATTCTGCTTTTCCAGAGAATTTCTACTTGGGTGTGCTTGGGAAAAATCTCATTTTTTATCTTTTCCCCTTCCCCTTAATTTCACACGATAACCCACTGCAGTTGGAAAATACGTTAGGCCTCTCAGGCTGAGAACGAGCAGAAACGATGAATTAAGCCTTCGGTGGTATTGTTTTGGGGGGGGGTTTTTTTCAACTGGAGTCACTTTTAAGACGCCTGGCCTTCGACGCCCAGAATTCCCCAGGCAGCAAGTCAAAATCCATCTATCTATATAACTTGTGGACTTCAACTCCCATAATTCCCGAGCTAGCATTTCAAGAATTTGAAAACGTATTTATGCCGCCAGGCTTGGGGTCACTAGACCCTAGCCCCTGGCCAAAGAAAGTGTGCTATGTTTGCGGTTTGAAGCTGAATGAATGATTTTTTAATATTTTAGGGTTTTTTGAATGGTTTTAGATATTACATTAATTGGATCTCTGATGTGTCATTGTATATTGTTTTTCTTGGTATGTTGTGAGCTTCCCCAAGCCCACAGAGAGCAGCGACATACAAGTCAAATAATTAATCAATCAATCAATTAATTAATTAATTCTGGGAGTTGAAGTCCACAAGTCATAGAAGAGCCAATGTTCCCTACCCCTTTTTTTAAAAGCATGCCTGCTGAGGATTGGGAGTTGAAATCCATTTCACCTTTAAAGCAAGGTGGCCGGAGAATTCTGGGAGTTGAAATCCAGCCATTTTAAAGCAGGCCTTCTGGAGGATTCTGGGAGTTGAAGTCCTATTTTGAAGCATGCATGCTGGGGGGCATTCTGGGAGTTGAAATCCACACGTCTTAAAGTGGCCACACGGTTGACTAACCCTGCACTGAAGGTTAGCACAGAGAAAAATATCATTTCTATAGCCCTTTTTTAAAAAAAATTCTTGGCTGGCAAAGTACCTGCATTCATGTCCCAATTTAGCGCCAAATTATACCAATAAGAGAAAAAAAATGCAATATTGACATGGAAGAATTCGGAATCCCAGGGGTATTTAGGGTTACAATATTTTTATTTATTATTTTGGTCCAGTCCGGTGGCTGCATTCTGAGCTTAGTGCTTCTCACATTCGCCCTGCTTTAAGCCAAGACTGGTTTGAATTTTTTTCAAAGCAGTGAATAACACTCCCACCCACCCACCCACAGCCCTCCAGCCGGAGCCCTTAACCAAGATTCCTGCTCTCGAGCTACATTTTGGCATGCTTCAATTTTTTGTGTGTGTGTGGTGATGGTTGTTTACTAAACTGGATCCATTGCAAAGATTTGGTTTTACCCCTTTGGCCATTTCTGATGTTTTGGCCTCTTTCCCCTCTGTTGTGTAAAGACGGGGTGGGTGGGTTTTGTGATAGGAGGGGGGGGGGCGCCGGGCGGTTGGAATGGAGGGGGGCATTGAATACATTTGTGCGCCTGCACGTACATAATTCGCACTCACGACTCAGATCCTGGCTTTTCTGTGCTGCTGAGGAAGAAGGGTGGGCAGGGACAGGCCTTGCTTCTCCCCTCACCCTAAAATATAGCTTCCCCGCATAACCCCTCCTCCCTCTCCCCCTACCCCCGTTGACATTCTCCTCTGGACTCGTTTGTTCTGATCCCCGTTTTAAAGAGGCATCAATCTGCTGGGAATGCGAAAGAGAGAGAGAGAGTGAGAGAGAGAGAGAGGAACCGGAGAGAGAGAGAGCGTGGACACATTTGAGCAGGCCGCAGCCAGGCGTCCATGAAGGTGGACGCAGGGGAAGAGATACGAAGAAAGCAGAGATTTTGGAGATGGGTCTTCTCCCTTGACCCTTCCTGGAACTGTTTTTCTGCCTCCGTTCGGTGGAAAGTCCTCTCGACTCCTGTGGCCACGTGTCTCATGGGTCCGAAAGACATGACGGTGCGCCTCAACTGGTTCTGGGTTCATTTCCGCCATTTGTGGAGGCTGCAGCTCTTGGAAAGGCCACCTGGTCAAAACTCGAACCGGCCTTTAAAACGTGGGGGGAAACACGTCGACCTGTTCTTGTCACCTTCCCCGAGGGAAGTTGAAGCCACGTCTCCTTCACCGTCCCAAGGAAGGCTTCCGTTGATGCGGGATGAATTCCTGCCCTAAGAAGAGATATCCAAATTATTATGATCCCGCCAGCTTCCCTGATTTTGCAGGGGGGAGTTTCGGCGCCCGAGTGACTTTTCCATCCGCCAACGGGTCCCGTCCCCTGAGGTCGCCGATTTGCAAATCCCTATAGGAATCAGATCGACACCGGATCTGGACGTTCCATCGACCGATCCTGAGACCGGGCTACTGAGAATTTTGGGGAGAAGCGCCTCTGCCTCCCGTAACGCTGCGGGTACGCAGAGGTCTCCGCCCCGTTCCGCCAGTCTCTCGCGCAAGTCCTGCTTCCTTCGCCAGTGCCACGAAGGACCTGTATTTTCGGGAGGCGCTGAAGGTGGTGCGTGGAGCATCCCGCCGACCACGCCGGTCTTTCCTCATCAAGGACAACCTTTGCGCGGTGTGTTATTTCTTCCCCGCTCAACAAATAAATAAATAAATAAAAGGACTGTCCGTTCCTGTTTTCACCTGTCGAACTTGGGGTGTCTTCCCCAATTTGTGAATTTTGGTTTTCGTGGACATTTTCTTTTTTAAAAAAAAAAGAAAAAGAACCCCTGCCATGAAACTGGACAGTGCCACATTCTGCTGTCCCGACGGTCCACCTGCCGAGAACTGACGATGCCTTGATCCTCGCGATGGCTCCCCCCCTTCCATCTGCCCTTGTGTGTGGCGGGGAGCCGACTTCTGTCTCGCCCTCTCTCTTCCTGGACACTTTGACCTCCGACCACCAGCCAATCAAGCGCTAGGTTCCTACCTACCTACCTACCTACCGGCCAACCAATCAGCACCTCTCTTGTCACTCAGCCCAACCAAGCACGCACCTTTCAGGCCAGGGAGGGCTCGTTCCGATTGGACCAGCCGTTGCCTAGATACAGCGCACAACACACTGAGGTGTGATTGGCTGATGAACAAGAAGACCCTGCCCCAGGTGTGAGAGGGTACCTGGAGCGCTTGTCCTAATTTTGTTTTTTTTTCTTTTCTTCTTTTTCTTTTTAAAAAAAGGTTTTGTTTTGGCTTGTTTTCTTTCGTGTTCTTAATTTAAATAGGGAAAGAAAGGAAGAATTGGAATGGCGGGCGGGTGCTGGGTGGGATGGATGGGTCCCATTGCAGTTTAAAATGGAGGGGGTATTCCCCCCCACCCCTCATCTTTTTTTGTTTCTTAAATGACGGGGAGTCTCTGGTCATTAGCTTAGGACAGGGGTCCCCAAACTTGGCAATGTTAAGACTTATGGACTTCAACTTCCATAGCTGGCTGGAGAATTCTGGGAGTTGAAGTCCACTAATCTTACAGTTGCCAAGCTTGAAGACCTCTGGCTTAGGAGGTATGTTTCTCCACCCCCTCCCTCCCCAAATCCTTGACCCCAGTGTTCACATTGGGGTGGCACCTGGTTCCCATTCACCTTCCCCTTTCCAGGGACAACCACTGTTCAGCCATGAAGTGGAGAATAACAAGTGTTGGACGGACCCTTTGAGGTCTTCTAATCCAATCCATTGCTCAGAGAGCGAGAGGGGCTAAATTAAAAGAGGGTCAGAAAAGGGAGAAGGGCCACAAATCCAGGAAAGAGTGAAATATATGTTTTTAAAGTACAGAAATGCAAATATCTGGGTCTACATCCAACTTGGTGCACTGACACAGGTGCCTTTCGCGGGGGACCTGTGCCCATTGCCAGAGTTTAGCTTGGTTGGTTTCTTGCAGATGTTTCATTACCCAAAACTAGGTAAACCTGAATCAGCCTGTTCATTTAGCAACCATGCAAAAGTTATGACGGCACCGGGGGGGGGGGAATTGACTTAAAGGCCTGTTTTTCACGGTTAACGACCACCGCAGCATCCTTCATAATCACGTCATAATTCGGATGCTTGGCAACCCGGTCATATTTATGACCGTTGCTGCGTCCCAAGGTCACGCGATGCCCTTATGTGATGACCTCGCGAAATTCACTTCACAGCTGTGTCAGTAAGTGAAACCACTGCAGCGATTCCTTCAGGGTTTGCGACCTAGCCGTTCCAGGGGAAGGAGGGATCGCTGCTTAATGGCGATTCCTTCTTCCGGCTCCATGAGCTCAACTCAAGGTACTGGTGACGAGTGTAACTCTGGTCCTGGGCTCAGGCTGCTGCTACTCAATGCCAGGTCGGTGGTAAATAAAGCTCTCCTCATCCGGGATTTGATCCTGGATGAAGAGGCTGACCTGGCATGTGTGACCAAAACCTAGCTGGGCACAGAGGGAGGAGTTTCCCTCTCTGAAATTTGCCCAGCTGGGTTTCGAGTATGGCATCAGCCCCGACTCTAGGGAGAACCTTTGCCTGTGTACACTCGTTGCTCCAGAGATTGCGGGTTGCGAGTCCCTCCTGGTGAAGTTGGGCTTAGGGGTTCACGTGGGCTTGTTACTCACGTACCTGCCTCCCAGCTGTGTGTCAACAACCCTGCCTGTGCTGCTCGAGGAGGTAGCTGTGGGGTTCCCTAGACTTATTGTCTTGGGGGACTTTAGCCTACCGTCGCTCGGTGAAACCTCTGGGCTAGCGCAGGAGTTCATGGCCACCATGACAGCCATGGCCCTGACTCAAGTAGTACAGGGTCCGACTCAGAGGGGGGGCACGCACCCGACATGTTATTCCTCTCTGAGCAATTGAGTAATGGTCTGAGACTAAGGGGCTTAGAAGCGTTGCCTTTGTCATGGTCAGACCATTTTCTATTGCGGCTCGACTTCCTGGTTCCATTCCTTCTCCGCAGGGATGCGGAACCGACTAGGTGGTTCTGCCCCAGACGCCTGATGGACCCAGAGGGCTTTCAGAGGGCGCTTGGGGTTATTCCAGATACACTCGTCCACAGTTCGGCAGAGTCTCTTGCTGAGGCCTGGAACAAGGCTGCAGCAGAGGCTCTTGACCAGATTGCGCCGTTGCGACCTCTCCGCGGTACTAGACCCCGTAGAGCTCCATGATAGATAGATAGATTAGACAGACAGATAGATATTGATAGATGATAGATAGATTAGAAAGATATTGATGATGGATGGACAGACAGACAGACAGATAGATGATATGATAGATTGGATAGGTAGGTAGATTAGATAGATAGATAGATAGATAGATAGATAGATAGATAGATAGATAGATAGATAGATAGATAGATAGATAGATAGATAGATCGATCGATCCAGAAAATGGGCAAAATATAAGACCCTGTCTTATATTTTTTTGAATCCTGAAATAAGCATTTAGCCTTATTGCCAGGCATTCAAAAGTATGATTGGACTTATTATCAGGATAATAAGCCCAATAATTTTGGGGCAAACAGGATATATATTTATTGTTTCCCCCAGAATATATATAAAATGTTTCAATTTTAAAAAAGAAACAGGATATACTAAAGAATTGCTAGTGGTGAGTTTCCCCTAGATTTATGTGGGCATCCCATCATTTCAGAGTACAAAAGGGTTGGCTGGCTGGGGATAATGGTACCTTGAGTCCCAAGGATTTGAGCTTCAGCCTTTGCTATCACTACGGCTCCCTTATGGGGGTTTTTTCCATTAAAAACACCCAGACTTTTTTCATAATACAGAAATAAATAAATACGGAGGAGAAACTATTAAAAGTAGGAAATATAATCCTAAAAGTTCTTTTTTTACAAAAAACATATGTATGAAAACAATAGTTTCCCTGTTAAAAACATTGCTAAAATCATGAAAACCGGCTTGCGGTTTGCAAATCAAAAGAGGATTTGAATGTTCCTTAATTTGGTGCCACAACTAACAAGACCGTGAGTGTGTTTTGTCCAGGATGTGGACTTCAGTCTTAAATAGATGCTGTGTCATTTCCCAATTACATTTCCTAATCCTAGAGTAGTTTTAGCTCTGTGCCCATAAAAGAGAATATTTACAACTCAAGATTGAACTGTCTGGTCAATGCTGCAAACCACCCTCCTTTCTAATACTGATGATGTTACCTAGACTGGGAGCGAAACGTCTGCAAACCCACAGAATTGTTGCAATTTCTCGTACCCGTGAGGACTAGAAACCCTTTATGGAACGTTTTTATTTTCTGTTTGAGGTCAAACAGAGCATGTTCTAAAAAAGGTTTCTAGTCCTCATGAGGGCCCTCCCAGGGAATCCCACTCCAATTGTAGACATCTGGTCCAGATTTTTGTGAACTTGCAAAGCTAAGGAGGCAGGATTCTGCCCTCTCCACTTCATTGCTGACGCAACAGGAGACCCCTTTGCCCGTCCCCACCCTTTCATCTGGGCCCCTCCATTATTTAGGTCTTCTCTCCCCCCCCCCCACCCCTTGATGTCCCTCAGATGCGACGGCCGCTTTCCAAATCCCCGATACTGACTTGATTTCCCCCTCTCCACGGGGTTTTCTTTCTTTTGTCTGTCCTTCTCCCATTTCTCCCTCCCTCTCTCTCTCTCTCTCTCTACCTCTCCCTGTGCCCTTCCTTTCTTCCTTCCCGTTCTCCACAGGGTTCGGCTCAGCCCAAGACCTTCAAGAGGAAAATCTCCGTCTGTAAGTAAAAAGGGGCAGGTTTGCCCACCTGTTGAGCTCAACCTTCACTTTGACACCCGAGGTGGGTTGGAGGTCCTCTGGAGGTCCCACCTCCCAGTCCCGAAAGCTAAGGTCTCCTTGGCAAAGTTTTAATATTTGTGGACTTCAACTCCCAGAATTCCTCACCTCAACATTGCTGGGTGAGGGATTCTGGGAGTTGAAGTCCACGAGTTGCCAAGTGGTCAAAATAACTGGCTGAGGAATTGTGGGAGTTGAAGTCTACGAGTCTTAAACTTGCCATGGTTGGAGACCGGCTGAGGCATTCTGGGAGTTGCCTGAGCCAGTCCTCAACCATGGCAGCTCTGTGGACTTCAACTCCCACAATTCTTCAGACAGTCCGTCATTTGCCATGGGTCGCAGACTGGCTGAGGAATTGTGGGAGTTGAAGTCCACAAGTCTTAAAAACTTGCCTTGGTTGGAGACCGGCTGAGGCCTATTGGGAGTTGAAGCAGGGTGAAATGCTACCTGTTTGGATGCACTGGTAGCGGCGGCAGCCGGTGGTTTGGAGAACTGGTAGCGGCGGCCGCGCAAGGCTGCCCACCCATCTGGACGTCACCATTTTCTTTCACATTTCAGAACCGGTAGGAAAGGTAAGTAGGTTTCACTGCTGAGTTGAAATCCACAAATTGCCATGGTTGGAGACTGGTTGAGGCTTTCGGGGAGTTGAAGTCCGCAAGTTTAATGTTGCCAAGTTTGAAGACCTCTGGTATATAGAGTTACATTAAATCCACTAAATATCCTTTATGAATTAAACACACAGGAATACAGGCAGTCCTCACTTCCCCTTATATAGAGCGCTGGTGAGACCACATTTGGAATACTCTGTTCAGTTCTGGAGACCTCACCTACAAAAAGATATTGACAAAATTGAACGGGTCCAAACACGGGCTATAAGAATGGTGGAAGGTCTTAAGCACAAAACGTATCAGGAAAGACTTCATGAACTCAATCTGTATAGTCTGGAGGACAGGACGAAAAGGGGGGACATGATCAAAACATTTAAATATGTTAAAGGGTTAAATAAGGTCCAGGAGGGAAGTGTTTTTAATAGGAAAGTGAACACAAGAACAAGGGGACACAATCTGAAGTTAGTTGGGGGAAAGATCAAAAGCAACGTGAGGAAATATTTCACTGAAAGAGTGGTAGATCCTTGGAGCAAACTTCCAGCAGACGTGGTTGGTAAATCCACAGTAACTGAATTTAAATATGCCTGGGATAAACACAGATCCATCCTAAGATAAAACACAGGAAATAGTATAAGGGCAGACTAGATGGACCATGAGGTCTTTTTCTGCCGTCAGTCTTCTATGTTTCTAATGACTGGTCTCTTTGCAACCAGCTGAAGTTACAACTGACCACCTCAGAAGGTGCCTTACTTAAGATCTTTAGCCCGATTCTTTATTACTTCATAAGTAAGTAAAGATGGTGAACGTCCCTGATGCTCCTTCCTTCCTCATGCCAAAGGTAGGACTAGAACTCACAATGAACTGGTGATTGGCCTAAAGTCGCCCGGCTAGTTTTCATGTTCAAGATGGGACTAGAACTCCCAGATTCCTGGTGTTTGGCCCAGTCACCCAACCAGCTGTCATGCCTAAGGCAGGGCTAGAACTCCCAGTCTCCTGGCGACTGGGCCAAAGTCACTCAGCTGCCTTTCATTCTTAAAGTGGGACTAGAACTCCCATTCACCTGGTTTCAGAGTCAACACCTTCGCCATTAAACCCAACTGGTTCTTGTGAGAACTGGGTTATCATCTCGCCATTTATGCCTGTTTGCAGCATCCAATGGTGACACGCCCCGTTTCTAGTGTTTACTTCTGCTTTCCGGCCAAAATCTTTTTACCATCGTGTGTAATGGATTTGTTTATCAACCACTGTTCCCTCCAAAAAAGATTGTAACAACAGGGACAATCACACATTTTAACCTCAACTTGTGACAGCAATTCTGGGCTTACTTTTGGTTGTAATTTGAGGATTGCCTGAATGCATTTGATGGGATTTGATGCATATTTCTTTAGTCTTAAAGATACGCTAGTAAAATATACAGTGGTACCTCTACTTAAGAACTTAATTCGTTCCGTGACCAGGTTCTTAAGTAGAAAAGTTTTTAAGTAGAAGCAATTTTTCCCATAGGAATCAATGTAAAAGCAAATAATGCGTGCAAACCCATTAGGAAAGAAATAAAAACTCGGAATTTGGGTGGGAGGAAGAAGAGGAGGAGGAGGAGGACAGTCGCTGACGAAGGAAGCAGGTGAGATGAGGAATAAAAAAAATCCAGATCTTTAAGGCTAAAAAAAAGAGGGACTCTGAGGCAGCGAGGAGCAGCACGCACCCTCCATACAACCGGCACAAGGCTGCCTCCCATGCACTGCGCCAGAGAGAAAAGCCCAGGCAGAATGGCAGAAAAGGGGCTGGGCCTTCATGCCACTCAAATTTCCTGGAAATTTTTCTGGGCTCGGGTTCTTAAGTAGAAAATAATTCTTAAGAAGAGGGGGGAAATCCAGCAAACCTGGAAATCAGGGAATTATCAGGGAACTCATGAAAAAAATGGAATAAATCAGGTGAAAAATCCAAACTATTAAAATGTTTAAAAGTAAGGGGGAAATCATGTAAAACAAAACAAAATGGATCGCGCTGCCTGGCATGGTTAAGCAAAAATAATCATAACCGGCAACAACTTTATTTTATTATTTATTGGATTTGTATGCCGCCCCTCTCTGCAGACTCGGGGCGGCTAACAACAATAATAAAAAACAACATGTAACAATCCAATTTAATAAAACAACTAAAGACCCTTATTATAAAAACCAAACATACACACAAACATGCCATACATAACTTTTAATGGCCATGGGGAAGGAATATCCTAACTCCCCCATGCCTGGCGACAAAGGTGGGTCTTGAGTAATTTGCGAAAGACGAGGGTGGGGGCAATTCTAATCTCTGGGGGGAATTGATTCCAGAGGGCCGGGGCCGCCACAGGGAAGGCTCTTCCCCTGGGGCCCTCCAAACGACATTGTTTGGTCGACGGGACCCTGGATACCCTGTATATGTAGCATTGGGGTAGCCGAAACATAATTTACTTAATACCTGTAGTAATGAAGGCAGCAGTGGTTTTACTAGGAAAGAGCTAGCTCAGTGTTTTTTAAGATGTGTGGACTTCAACTCCCAGATTTCTATGCTGTGCTGGCTTGGGAATTCTGTGAATTGAAGTCCAGCTATCTTAAACGGGATGGGGGTGGGGGGTTGAAAAAAGCTGAGCACTTTTTTTCATCCCAATAGATAACTCAGCTTACAATAATACATTTAGTGACTGAAGTTACAGCAGCATTCAGAAAGAGTTAACTTACGACCATTTTTCTGATGGCCATTGTTCACACAACTGCTGCAGCAAGGCCCAGGGTCACAAGATCTCCTTTTGCGACCTGACAAGCAGCGGGGGAGCTGGATCCTCTAAATGGCCACGTTACTGAATTAACAATTGCAGGAATCTGCTTAATCCGCTGTGGCAAGGAAGGTCATAAAATGGAGCAAAGCCCAGTTGTCTCACTTAGCCAGAGAAATTTTGGGCCCCATTTTGGGCCATGTCAAGGACTGCTGTAGTGGCAGATCACACAGAAGAAAGCCATGGGAGTTAGGGAAAGAGGGTGGATGTGAACTGGCTCTCTCACACGAGCCACCTCACAAGCCAAGCTACCCCAACTGTTAAGAAAGGTCGTAAAATGAAGCAAAACTCAATTGTCTCACTTAGCCAGAGAAATTTTGGGCCCCATTGTGGGCCATAAGTCAAGGACAGCTGTAGTGGCAGATCATGCAGAAGAAAGCCATGGGAGTTAGGGAAAGAGGGTGGATGTGAACTGGCTCACTTACATGAGCCGCCTCTTGAACCAAGCTGACCCACCATCAATCAAGAAAGGTCGTAAAATGAAGCAAAACTCAATTGTTTCACTTAGCTACGGAAATTGGGTGTCCTGGGGAAATTGCTCGTGTTTTAAACACCTTTCCTTCCCCCCGTCCTTCGTTTTAGCATCTTCTGTAGCCAAAGGGGCCGTCACCACGAAGAGTGACACTGAAGGAAGCCAGCCAGCAGGCCGCAAGCGGCGCTGGGGCGCCAGCACTGCCACGACCCAGAAGAAACCTTCCATAAGCATCACCACTGAATCCCTCAAGGTAAAGGGCTAGCCGGGACAGAGGTCGACTCCGGGACAGCCGAGAGCTGCTGACCCTGAGGTGCTTTCCTCCTTCCTCTTCCTCCTCCAGAGCCTGATCCCAGAGATTAAGTCGCCGCCAGGAGGCCAAGAAGCCGTGGTGGACCTCCACGCTGACGACTCCCGTATCTCCGAAGACGAAACTGAGCGCCACTTGGAAGAGCCAGCTCACGAGAAGGCGCTCAAGATCTGCCGTACCGTCACGCAGGTTGGTGCTGGGGAGGGCGGCGGCCACTTCTGATTGGCCCTTCTCGGGCTCTGATGCCCCTGAACTGAGAAGAGAGGAAACTCTTTCCTCGCCTTCATCTGCAGCACCCAGGATCTTCAGATCAAGAACAGCCGCGGTTGCGGGGTGGGAAAAGGGCCCTCCACAAATCGGATTCAGGGCAGCACCAGTGCTGTAAAAAAACCCAGCCGTTTTAATAATAGTAATACAGTGATCCCTCGAGTTTCGCGATCTCGATTATTGCGAAACGCTATATCGCGAGTTTTCAACCCGGAAGTAAACAACACCATCTGCGCATGCGTGCCCTTTTTTTCTATGGCCACGCATGCGTAGATGGTGGAGTTTCCCCGCCGGGCAGATCAGCTGCTGGGCGGCTTCCCTGGGTCTTCCCCCTCTTGCCCCGGTAAGACCCCAGCGCCGCTTCCCAGCTGGGAAGCAGCGCGAGCAACGGCGTGGGCGGGCGAAGGGCGGGCAGCGCGCGTGGGGAAACCCCAGGCGCAAGCAATGGGGTGGGCGGGCGAAGGGCGGGCGGCACGCGCGCGGACAAGCGGCAGCAGCGAGGCGGCGGAGAAAACCCAATCTTCGGCTCCTCGCTGC
This sequence comes from Erythrolamprus reginae, assembly GCF_031021105.1. Lineage (NCBI taxonomy): Eukaryota > Metazoa > Chordata > Lepidosauria > Squamata > Dipsadidae > Erythrolamprus > Erythrolamprus reginae. The sequence continues at coordinate 35,648 of NW_027248480.1, read as the reverse complement.
TGCGGTGGAAGTAAAAACACCATCTGCGCATGCGCAGATGGTGTTTTTACTTCCGCACCGCTACTTCGCGAAAAATCGATCATCGCGAGGGGTCCTGGAACGGAACCCTCGCAATAATCGAGGGATCACTGTAATAATAATTTATTGGATTTGTATGCCGCCCCTCTCCGAAGACTCGGGGCGGCTAACAACAATAATAAACACAACATGTACAATCCAATAATAAAAAACAACTAAAACCCCTATTATAAAACCAAACATGCACACAAACATACCATGCATAACTTGTAATGGCCTAGTGGGAAGGGCTATCTCAACTCCCCCATGCCTGGTGGTATAAATGAGTCTTGAGTAGTTTACGAAAGACAGGGAGGGTGGGGGCAGTTCTAATCTCCAGGGGGAGTTGGTTCCAGAGGGATGGGGCCGCCACAGAGAGGGCTCTTCCCTTGGGGCCCGCCAAACGACATTGTTTAGTCGATGGGACCCGAAAAAGGCCAACTATGTGTCTCTGGGATTCGTGCAGTAGCAGGCGGTTCCGTTTTGTCAAGTTCAGCTTGGTCCCTTCTCAGGTGGTCCCCGTCGAAGGGCAAGAAAATGGCCAAGGGGAGGAAGAGGAAGAGGAGGAGGAGGAAGAGAAGGTCCACGAGGAAGAGCAGCCAGTGTTGCCGCCCATCATCGCTGTAGAGACGGTGGTTTTGCCTCCCCCGGTAGAGCACGAAGTCAAAAAAGGTACCCGGGTAGAATGGGAGACGACAGGCTTAAGGCAGTGAGCCATTGACTCCCGACAGGTAAGGCTCACCTGTGGGCTTCTGTCTCCCTTCGCCTCGCAGTCGTACTGAGCGACACCCTCACCCGGCGGTCCATCAGCCAGCAACGCTCAGGGGTCTCCATTACCATCGATGATCCCGTCCGCACGGCCCAGGTGCCCTCCCCTCCGCGGGGCAAGGTCAGCTGTATTGTTCACATCTGCAACCTGGTGAGTGTTTATTTTGGGGGCGGCGGGTTGTAACCGTAACCGTTTGGTTTGGGGAGGCATTGGGTGGCCCAGTGGTTAGAATGCTGCACTGCAGGCTACTTCTGCCGACTGCCTGCAATTTGGCAGTTTTGAATCTCACCAGGTTCAAGGCGACTCAGCCTTCCGTCCTTCCGAGGTGGATAAACTGGGGACCCTGATTGTTGGGGGCGAGAGGCCGGTTCTGTAAACCGCTTAGAGAGGCTTGTAAAAGTACTGTGAATAGACCGTATTTTTCAGACTATAAGACGCACCTGATTATAAGACTCAAAATCAAAAGTGTTTGGCCAGTGTGCGCCTTTTTTTGGTCCTTTTCCAGCCGTTTTTTGGTCCATTTCAAAGGCTTTTATTTATTTTTTTATTTGATTTGTATGCCGCCACTCTCCGGAGACTCGGAGCGGCTAACAGCAACAATAAAACAGTGTACAATAGTAATCTAATATTAAAAAACGATTAAAAACCCATTAATATAAAAACCAAACATACATACATACATACCATGCATTTTTTGCCAGAAAGGCCCAAAAAAAGAGCCTAGAAAAGGTCTCAAAAATGAGCTGAAAAAGCATCAAGAACGGGCCAGAAAAAGCTTCAAAAACAAACTGAAAAAAGCCTCAAAAAAACAAAATGTCTCAAAAAACAAGCCGAAAAAAGCTTCAAAAAAGCCCCCAAAACGGAACATGTGGAGGCCAAAAAAAACGTGGCATTTGGGTGATGAGGCTTTGGCAACATTCAGTCTATAAAACGCCCTGACATTTTCAAGTCTAAAAAATCCGGTAAGTCTTAAGTGCCATTGCTTTTGGGAGCCTTCCTTAAACCCTCGGGTGTTTGTCCGCACGTACAGGTGAGGCCCTTCACCCTGGGACAACTCAAGGAGCTGCTGGGCCGGACAGGCACCCTGGTGGAGGAGGCTTTTTGGATCGACAAGATCAAATCGCATTGCTACGTCACAGTGAGTCTTTGGGGGTTCCTTCTCCGGAAAATTTCTCCTTTCCAAATTTAAAAATCCACATTTCTGCATCAATTCCAGCTCCGCTCAGGCACGCAAAAGTTACACTAAACCAAGGATCCCAGATAGTCTGGGTTTCTTCATGAGGCCACTCCATGCCATGCCCAGGTTCTTAAAGGGGAATTTAGAAAGGAATTTAAAAGCAAGCTTCCCGCTTTGGGGAAATTTTAAGTGGAATTCTCACATCATCCCAAGTCACGGTTGTCCCAAAGGTGTTTTTTCAAAAGGCAGCTGGACTTTTCCTGGGGGGGTGGGAGGTTTTCCCCCTAATCGAGGAGGCTTCTTTGGTTCAGTCTAGAAAGAATACTTCCGTATTTGGGGAACAGGGGGGAGAAATAGCTGGAAACATCTCTCTTTGTTTTTGTTTTTTTCTATCCCCACCTCTCACACACACCCTTTCTTTCTCCTCTCCTCTCTTCTCTTTCTTTTTCTTTTCTCCCCTCTGTCTTTCTCTCCCGCTTTCTTTCTTTCTCTCTTTTCTCTCCCCTCTTTTTCTTTCTCTTCCCTGTTTCTCCCCTTTCTGTCTCTGCTCTCTTTCTTTTTCTTCCCTCTGTCTCTCTCCTCATTTTTTCCTCTTCCCTCTTTCTCCCTTTTCTGTCTCCACACTGTCCTTCTTTTTCTTCCTGTCTCTTTCTTTTTCTCTTTTTCTCTTCTCCCTCTTTTTTCCTCTTCCCTCTCTTTCCACTCTTCCCCCATTTCTCCACTTTTTTCTCCCCTTCTCTTTTTCTTCTCTTGCTCCTTTCTTTCTCTCTTTTCCCCTCTCTATCTTTCTTCCTCTCCCCCTTTCTCTCTGACTCTCTTCTTTCTCTCCCCTTTTTCCTTTTCCCTTTTTCTCCTTTCCCTCTCTGTCTCCACTTTTTTTCTTCATCTTTCTTTCTCTCTGCCCCCTCATTTTCTTTCTCTCTTTTCTGTGTCTACACTTTCTTTCTTTCTCTCTCTCTCTCTCCTCTCTCATCTCATTTTCTCCTCTTTTTCTGTCTTTCCCTCTCTGTTCTTCCAATGTTGCTTTTTCAGTATTCAACGGTGGAAGAAGCCGTCGCAACGCGAAATGCCCTTCACGGGGTCAAGTGGCCGCAGTCTAACCCTAAGTTCTTATCTGCTGATTTTGTGGAGCAGGATGAGGTAAGGAGCCTAACAGGAAAGAAAGGTGTGGGACGGATGGAGGAGGGGGGTTCTGTCCCCCGTGCACTGGAGAAAGAAAGAAAGAAAGAAAATTTCGCCTCAATCCACCCAGCCTTTTCAGAGAACTGGAATACATGCTCCAAAAAGGATGGAGGATTTTTTTTAAAGACAGGTCTCTCTGGCTGTAAGCCATACAGGTAGTCTTCGACTTACATTTAGTGACCGTTCAAAGTTACGTGATCCCCTTGAGCAAAATCAATGGGGAAGCTGGATTCACTTAACAACTGGTGTAGGTAATCCTCAACTTACAACCCATCTCTAAGCCACTCGGCATACAGTGATCCCCCGATTATTGCGAGGGTTCCGTTCCAGGACCCCTCGCAATGATTGGTTTTTCGCGAAGTAGCGCTGCGGAAGTAAAAACACCATCTGCGCATGCGCAGATGGTGTTTTTACTTCCACCGCAGCAGCGAGGAGCCGAAGATTGGGGTTTGTCTGCCGCCTCCGCCCTTCGCCCACCCTTCGCTCGCGCCGCTTCCCAGCTGGGAAGCAGCACCGGCCCCCACACTGCCTTCGCCCGCCGTTTGCTCCGCCGCCTCCGCCCTTCGCCCGCCGCTCGCTCGCGCGCGCTGGGGTCTTACCGGCCTCCACGCTGACCCAGGGAAGCCACCCAGCAGCTGATCTGCCCGGCGGGGAACACCATCTACGCATGCGTGGCCATAGAAAAAAAGGGCGCGCATGCGCAGTTGGTGTTGACTTCCGGGTTGAAAACTCGCGATATAGCTGTTCGCAATGATCGGGATCGCGATACCCAGGGGATCACTGTAGCTTTATTAAATGAGCAGTTGTGAATCCAGGATTCCCTGTGGTGATTCACTTAGCCACCATCTCGCTTAGCCAGCGAAATTTTACGGTCAAGGGGAGGAACTGGATTCACTTACTGGTCGTAAGTCGAGGACTACCCGTAACGTTGACGCCCCAAGATTATCTCTCTGGCAAGTGTGATTTTTGAGTCGGGTGAGCTTCCACCTACCTGAGAACGTTCCTTTTTCTCCTTCAGCTGGACTTCCATCGCGGTCTTCTAGCCGACCGTCCTGCAGAGGCCAAGACAGACGAAGCGCCCACCTTCCCCGGGGTGGGCCCAACTACGCGGGGGGAACGGGAGCTGTCCCGGCGCTCAGAGGCGCGGGAGCGGGAGGCGGCCGTGCGGGAGCAGTGGGCCGAACGGGAGCGTGAGATGGAACGCCGGGAGAGGACCTTGGCAGAGCGGGAGTGGGATCGGGACAAGGTGCGCGAGGGCCCCCGCTCCCGTTCTCGGTCCCGAGACAGACGCCGCAAGGAGCGGCCCAAATCGAAGGAAAAGAAAGCAGATAAGAAAGGTAAAGGGAGAGAGAGTTTGGTCTAGTGGTTAAGGCACCAAGCTAGAAACTGGGCAACCATGAGTTCTAGTCCCGCCTTAACCATGAATGCCGAGTGGGTAGCCTTGGGCCAATCACCAGGAGATGGTGAGTTCTAGTCCCACCTTAGATTTAACCAGATATTTAACCAAATACAGTGATCCCTCGAGTTTCGCGATCTCGATTATTGCGAAACGCTATATCGCGAGTTTTCAACCCGGAAGTAAACAACACCATCTGCGCATGCGTGCCCTTTTTTTCTATGGCCACGCATGCGTAGATGGTGGAGTTTCCCCGCCGGGCAGATCAGCTGCTGGGCGGCTTCCCTGGGTCTTCCCCCTCTTGCCCCGGTAAGACCCCAGCGCCGCTTCCCAGCTGGGAAGCAGCGCGAGCAACGGCGTGGGCGGGCGAAGGGCGGGCAGCGCGCGTGGGGAAACCCCAGGCGCAAGCAATGGGGTGGGCGGGCGAAGGGCGGGCGGCACGCGCGCGGACAAGCGGCAGCAGCGAGGCGGCGGAGAAAACCCAATCTTCGGCTCCTCGCTGCTGCGGTGGAAGTAAAAACACCATCTGCGCATGCGCAGATGGTGTTTTTACTTCCGCACCGCTACTTCGCGAAAAATCGATCATCGCGAGGGGTCCTGGAACGGAACCCTCGCAATAATCGAGGGATCACTGTATTGCTCTTTTCAGGTGGCTAAGCTATTGTCAGACCCGGCTTTTTTTCAGCCCTCTTTTTATTTTATTTCATTTTTTGCACAAACCCCCCAAAAGAATAAAAACCAACTTTCTTACTTTCCTCCTCCCCCCGACAGAAAAGGCCCAGGAGGAACCTCCCGCTAAACTTCTCGATGATTTGTTCCGCAAAACCAAGGCAGCCCCCTGCATTTATTGGTTACCCCTCACGGACATTCAGGTGAGACAGGATGGGACATCGACGGTGGCGGTGGGGGGAGGTGTGACGTGGTTGTCATGAGACGTGGTTTCTCTTCAGCCCTGAGGGTGAGAATGTGCTTTCGGGACGGAGACGGGGATGCAATTCACTGTGGTCCTCAATTTTAGGATCACAATTGAGCATCGCTAAGTGAGACGGATGTTATATGAAATTCCACCTGATTTTCCGACCTCTCTTGCATCCATTGGTTAAGCAAGTCGCTGCAGGGGTTCAGTTATGAACCCCGCTTGTTAAGTGAACCTCACTTCCCCACTGACTTTGTTTGTCAGAAAGTCGTAAAACCAGTGAAGGGCTACCAATCTTTTTACTACCACACTGTGGGCGTGGCTTATGCAGGGACACCCTGCATTTTCTTCCAACATCTTTCAGTGAAAATTGGGTGCTCTGGGGTGGAGCTTCATTTTCACTACCCCACTGCGTTCCTCCCCCCGTCCGGGCAGCAGCCCACCCCTGCCTGAAACCCATGCGGGGGATGCTGCAATGTGCCGTCGTAACTTCCAACAATCGCTAAATGAACTGTCGTATATCAAGGAGTGCTTTTTTTGAGAGATGAGAATTGTGATTGTCAGTGGTGGTGATTTTTAACAAAACGCATTTCGGAGCTTATAGAAACATAGAAGTCTATCCGCAGAAAAAGACCTCATGGTCCATCTAGTCTGCCCTTATACTATTTCCTGTATTTTATCTTACAATGAATATATGTTTATTCCAGGCATGTTTAAATTCAGTTACTGTGGATTTATCTACCACATCTGCTGGAAGTTTGTTCCAAGGATTTACTACTCTTTCAGTAAAATAATATTTTCTCACGTTGCTTTTGATCTTTCCCCCAACTAACTTCAGATTGTGTCCCCTTGTTCTTGTGTTCACTTTCCTATTAAAAACACTTCCCTCCTGGACCTTATTTAACCCTTTAACATATTTAAATGTTTCGATCATGTCCCCCCTTTCCCTTCTGTCCTCCAGACTATACAGATTGAGTTCATGAAGTCTTTCCTGATACCTTTTATGCTTAAGACCTTCCACCATTCTTGTAGCCCGTCTTTGGACCCGTTCAATTTTGTCAATATCTTTTTGTAGGTGAGGTCTCCAGAACTGAACACAGAATTCCAAATGTGTTCTCACCAGCACTCTATATAGCGGGATCACAATCTCCCTCTTCCTGCTTGTTATACCTCTAGCTATGCAGCCAAGCATCCTACTTGCTTTCCCTACCGCCTGACTGCACTGTTCACCCATTTTGAGACTGTCACATATTCTGACAAAAGATTTTACAAGCTTTTTTGCAAGCTATAATTTAGTAAAATTGCAAGCTGCAAATTTTAATGAAAAATGTTCCCAGATTCTTTTTTGATTTCCAGTCACAGAGGAAGAAAACAGATTTTGATGACTGGACATTGCTGGGTGGGTTTTTTTTTTTTTTTGTGCTGACCCAGAAACTTTGGGTGGAGACGATAATTCCAATGTTTGGAGAAATATTTCATATATAAGTCGTCCTCGACACATTCGTTTAGACGTCACTCAGTTACAATGGCACTCAAAAATGTGGTTTATGGCCATTTTTCACCTATAGTGACCACTGCAGCAACCCCTTTGGTCACCTGATCCAAATTCATCTTGACAACTAACTCGTATTTACAACGTTTGCAGTGTCCCGGGGTCTCGTGATCCCATTTTGTGATCTGACAAGCGAAATCAATTGGGGGAGCCAGATTCACTTAACAACTCTGTTATAGGTAGTCCTCAACTTACAACCACTTGAACTCGAAAATTTCTGTGGCCAAGCAAGATGGTTTGTTAAGTGAGTTTTGCTCCATTTTGTTGTTAAATGAATCTCTGCGGTTGTTGAGTGCATCTGGCTTCTCCATTGTTTCAGTTGTCAAAAGGTGACCCCATATCTCCAACTATCATTAACACAAGTCAGTTGCCAAGTGTCTGAATTTGGATCTTGTGAACAGAGGAGGTGCTTCAACGGTCATAAGTGTGGAGTCACAAGTCACTTTTTTTCAGTCTCATTATAGCTTTATTTAAATCATCTTTTAACAACCCCCAAATCCCTTGGTTGAAGTCTTCAACTGAATGGAGCTGCGTTTTTACTGGCCAGATGCTTGTCCTGTTGCCAATGCGGAGTTATATTCAGCAGATCTATATTCTCAGCGTGGAACAAACTCACAGCCTCCTGCAGATCTAGGCCACTTGTTATCGTTTCATTACATGAACAGTTGTAAATCAAGACTTCCTGCAACGGTTCACTTAACAACCATCTCGTTTAGTAAGTGAAATATTGGAGTTGCCCCCGTAAATTGAGAACTGCCTGTACGTGTGGCTGTCCTTCAACCCGCTGCTCTTCCCTCCTCTTTCTCTCTTCACAGTGTGTCCAGAAGCAGGCTGAGCGAGCGGCTCGGGCTCGTGAACGGGAACGCCGGCGCAAGGAACTGGATGCTGAGGAAGCCCGTCAGCGGGAACGCAACCGCCAAGCCGAGCGGGACAAGCGGCGGGAACACAGCAGAGAGCGAGAACGCGAGCGCCCCAACGCCACCAGTGGCGGTGGGGCCAGTCGAGCAGGCGAACGCAGCGGCCGAGGTGACCGCGAAAGGCGGGAAGCCAAAAGCCGCCACAGCCGGAGTCGGAGTCGGAGCACGCCTGTACAGGACAGAGGGGGGCGCCGCTGAGCTATTACCCAGCCTTTCTTTTGACCTTCGGGTTGGTGGAGGGGCACTTTCCCCGAATCGAGCTCCTGAGTTTTGCTGGCAAGGAAGAACGAGGAGGTGGTGGGATTGAGTTTCTTTGACCACCACCTGGCAGGCCGAGAGGAGTCCGGTGTGGCTGTCAGGGCCCCCGAATTGGTAGGGCTCTCCCCTGTCCCCTCCCTCCCCTTAACATGGGGATAAGTTTGATTCCCAACCCCTCCTGCTCCCCTCTTCTAAAGCCAGTGTCCTTCCCGTTGATTTGTATTTTATTTTGGGAAAATGTTTTTTTTTTAATTCTTGTGATGATACAGGAAAAAGAGAGCATAATAAAGAGATGGCGTTAGTTTTAATGCTGCTGTCCTGCTTCTTTTGGGGGATGCGGGGAAAAACAGCTTACTCTATTCTTGTATTCAAGACGCTTGAATCCTGTTCTGGTACATTGGGCTCAAAGAGGAAGCGAGGCGCCGCCTCTAGCAGGTCGTAGAATTGGTTCCCAAGCAAGCAGTAAAGTCGCCAAGCTCAGAGAGGGCCAAGGGCCCCACGGTTCAACCATGAGATACAAATATTCCTTTTTAAAAAAAAATTATACATAAATGATAAAACGAACAAACTGATAAACAAAACGGTAAATAAAACACAACAATAAATAAAACGAAACATATAAATACAACATTCGGGGGGGGGGGAGAAGTTTCCCCATGTTTTCTAGAGTGTTCGATCAGATAATTTTCCCTCGTCACTAAATATTCTTTTATTGACGTATTGCTTTGCTTTGCTTATATTTTAATCCGTTGTCTGAAAGTTTATAATTTGTTTATTGCACCATTATTCTTTTCTCTAGCCAGTCGTATGGTGGATTCTTTGTCATGCAAGTCAGGGTTTTTTCAAGAGGCAACTGGGCTTTCTCTAAGAAGGTTCCTCGGCTCTTGACTGAAATGGTGCGGAGAATGGAAGGCTTGTCTGCAAGGAATATACATACCTCTTTCCATTCCACACCGTCCAGTCAGAGCTTGAAGAAACTTCTTGGAGGAGAAGCGAAAGATCTTCAACTTCAGAAAATCCAGTTGACTCTTGGGGGGGGGAAATGAGACTCCCACCGGCTTATTTGGCTTTTGCGGATTATAGTTTTTATTTATTTATTTGATTTGTATGCCGCCCTTCTCCCTAGACTCAGGGCGGCTAACAACAGTAAAAAGACAATATGAACAAATCTGATATTAAAAGTAATGTAAAAAACCCCAATTTAAGAAACCAATCATACATACAGACATACCATGCATAAATTTTATAAGCCTAGGGGAAGGGAAAGTCTCAATTCCCCCATGCCTGACGACAGAGGTGGGTTTTAAGGATTGGGTTTTTAGTTTGATTCACCCAAAAACGGAGCGCAGAGTGCAGAATTCAGCAGACGGATAACTATACCTCATATTTGTTCTGACTTTGGATTCCACAAACCATGAAGCAGACAAAATTTGTCCTGATAAAAAAACCTTTTTTGTTAAGTTACTGTGAATTCTTCTCCAGCAAAGTTTTTCAAGGCCAATTCCCATTTCCTCCCCTTTTATTCCTTGTGGGAGGGGCCGCTCATGGTCCACCTGTGGCTTTACTTCCAAGTCGATCCTTGTTCCTCAGCTCCTCCATCTGGCAGCTCTATGCCTGCGCCCACTGGGAACAGGCTCCAGCTGTTGGTCTGCCTCACTGATGCCTGACTCCGAAGGCAGCTGATAACTGTCCTAGCCCTGTCTCTGCCTCGGATGTAGAGTCCTCATCGGAGCTGACTCCAGGACTGGCCCATGTTCCTCCCCAACCTCCCTGACTGTCCAAATCTGCTATCAGCTCCGCTGGCCACATACTATTTGTCAGCGTCCCAATTAACATCTGAGAAATAAATCAAGAGTCCAAATCTTGACCTTTTTCCAAGTTCCAATTTATTAACAGCCATGTTGGATACAAACAGTTGTCAATCCGATACTATTCCTGCAGTTTCATCCCTCATCCCCACACCCACAAGTTCACCACATGGACCACTCCAGTTCTCTCAACATCCACATTCCTCCCCTTTGCTTCCAGCTGGTGCCGAACAAAGGATGACCTTGAATCTCTGGAAATAATGTGTTGTGGCTAGTATTATTCCTTTTCATGCAACCACCCATCCCCAATTCCCACATCATTATTCTACTTGTGGCAGGTCAAAGTCTCTTAAATGAAAATGACGGCTTCGGCCTGACGCTATTCTCTTCAGCGAAACCGACATTAAGCAAAGCAGAGGAAATAAAATTTGGAGATCCAGTATAGGTCGTTCATCAGGACCGGACGTTTCGGAACTTCTCTGTAGCAGAGTGTGTGCTTTGGGCTATTCTCTTCTGCAGCTACTCAGATTGTTGGCCGAGCAAGGACAAAAAACAGCTGGGGAAATCATTGAAGTGTGGGAAACAGCCCTTCCTCAATCACCTGGCTTATCAAGTACTTAGCTTCTGCAACAAGCAGCAACCCAATCAATAACTGGGGAAAAAAACAACCTACACAACAATATAGTCTGATGGCAGAAAAAGACCTCATGGTCCATCTAGTCTGCCCTTATACTATTTTCTGTATTTTATCTTAGGATGGATATATGTTTATCCCAGGCATGTTTAAATTCAGTTACTGTGGATTTATCTACCATGTCTGCTGGAAGTTTGTTCCAAGGATCTACTACTCTTTCAGTAAAATAATATTTTCTCATGTTGCTTTTGATCTTTCCCCCAACTAACTTCAGATTGTGTCCCCTTGTTCTTGTGTTCACTTTCCTATTAAAAACACTTCCCTCCTGAACCTTATTAAACCCTTTGACATATTTAAATGTTTCGATCATGTCCCCCCTTTTCCTTCTGTCCTCCAGACTATACAGATTGAGTTCATTAAGTCTTTCCTGATACGTTTTATGCTTAAGACCTTCCAAACCAACAACAGTTGGTTTAGTGACTTCTAAGTTAACAATGGCGCTGAAAAATGACTCACGACCCTTTTTCACAGTTGTGTCCTCCCCGTGTTCTTGTGATTAAAACTCAAAAGATGCTTGGCAACTGGTTCATATTAACGACTGTGGTTGTGCCCATGGTTATGTGATCCCTTTTTTGCGACCACCTGATGAGCAAAGTCAACAGGGAAGCCAGGTTCAGCTAGGTTACTGACTTACTGACCACAGCGATTTACTTAACAACCGTGAGCAGAAAGGTGGTAAAATGGGACCAAGCTCACTTCCAAACAAAAAGGTTGGGTTCCATTGTGGTCGTAAGTCAAGGACTACCCATAATCACCTTCAGGCCCCCCACATCCTGTTCTGTCGGGCTCTCTGGTAGACTCCTCCCAAAAGTTCACAGGTACAAATTTCAGACACACACACATTTGAAAATTCAAAACTGTTCTTTATACCGAAAATGCAAATAAACGAAGCCCTCTTTTTGCATAGCAAAGAGCACTGGTCTCCAAACAAACTAGTAATTTGTACAAGTCCCTTATCAGTTCTGAGATACTTAGCTTGCAGCCGTGAGGCAATTCACAGTCCTTCGTCTTTCACAAAGTGAAACACACTTTGCTCTGGTTTAGTTTCAAAAAATCAGCACACAAAAGGTCAAAGTTAGTAAAGCACTCACGAAACACAACGATCAGATAATCCTCCACAATGGCCAAACCCACAGGTTGCTCTTTATAGCAGCCTCACTAATGACCACAGCCCCACCCAACCACAGGTGGCCTCATTTTCTTTGATAATAATCTCTCAGTTGTTGCTGCCTATGCATTGCTCTCCGCATGTGTGGCTGTATCATTAACTCTTGTTCCGAATCTAAGGAGGAGCTAGATAATTGATCTCCTTCTGAGCTGTCTGCCACACTCTCTTCCTTCCTGTCACTCATGTCTTCTTGGTCAGAGGAGCTTTCATCATCAGATTCCACCAGGGGCAAAACAGGCCTGCAGCATGTGGATGTCTCCCCCACATCCACAGTCCTTGGGGCAGGAGCTGGGGCAGAGCTAACCACAACACATCCCAGTCCCATAAGTTTCCCAGCAGATGTTCCTACAATGATATGAGCCAGCAAGGTTATGCTATCACTCTGGTTTAATTCAGATTGAAAAGTTTCAACTGGGATAGGTAGGTGCTCGACTTACAACAGTTCACTTAGTGACCGAAGTTAAACCGCCACTGAAAAAAATGACCTAGGAGCCTTTTTTTCACACTTAGTGACCATTGCAGCATTCTCCCCTCCCCAATGGTCACATGATTCAGATGCTTGACTTCGCAGTATAACGACAATCGCAACGTCCCGGTGGTCACATGATCTACTTTTTGTCACTTTCAGGAAAGCAAAGTAGACAGGGAAACAGGATTCCCTTACTAATTTTATCAACAGCAGCTATTCACTTAACAACTGTGCCCGGAAAGGTTGTAAAATGGGTCAAAAACTCACTTTACATCAGAACTTTGGGGCTTCATTGTGGTCGTAAGTCGAGGACTGCCCGCATTTGCCTTCCTTCGTGAAAATTTTGAGAATTCACCTGCAAAGGAAATTAAAGGCTGGGTGGTGGTGGAATATATATATTTGAAAAAAAAATGGAATTTTAAAATTGGGAGTCTTCAAATTAGGCCACAGCGTTAAGAAAGAAGCTTGTAGCGGTAAAAAAAAAAAAAAAGGCTTCCAAAACCTTCACTTGATGTCTTAAGACTGTTTATAAACTTACGTAAACACGATTAGCTTTAATGTTCCAATAAAATCCAAATATAGCCGTGTGTCTTAACGGAAGGGCTAAACGGAGAAGATTTGCGTCGGGCTTGGAATTAGCTTGCAAACGCACTTTCTCTCTCTGTCTCTGTCTCTCTCTCTCTCTCTCTCTGTCTCTCTGTCTCTCTCCAAGTGGAATATTTTTTTAAAAAAAAATACATTTCCCTATTTTTGCACTTTTATTTTCTCCTTCGCGGGTGGGGTGGGGGGGATCCACGTCTTTTTCCCCTTTCCGTTTTCCCGCTCTGCTGTTGCAAAAGGATCGAAAGGCGAATGATTGATGGGCACGACAGAGCTTTCCGGCTAGGATTTGCACAAAGCACAATCCGGCCTTAACATCAGAATGACAGATGATGATTTACAGAAGGTTTCTTTCTCTCTTCACTCTGAATGGAAATAAAAAGGCGCTTGCTAGGATGGAGCCGATGCGATTGTTCCCTTCTTGGCAGATAGATGGCGCCGGTCTTCCACCCAACCTAATCAAAGGATGGAGGCAGTTCACGTCCTCTGGGTGCCAAAAAAATACACATACACAAACGCAGGCCAAGGGGGCAAATTGTACAAAGGGCTGAGGAAGAAGGGACAATATTTCTGCTCTCAGATCCTGGTCTCTTTCATCTTCTAACCTCCCCCACTAAATCTTGGTTTGTCGTCATCCCCCCTTGATCCAAAGCCGCAAGATGCTTGACTAGCCCCCAAGGAACATCCACAGCTGTGACCCAGTCCTTTTTCCTACTTTCAGACATCTGTTTTGCTCTCGCTCCCTTGTCGTGTCCTCTTTCATTTTCCTCGCACAAACCTAGCATCCCTTCCACGACAGCCCCCCCATCCTGCTCTTATTTTTCTTTCCCCCCCCAAGCAAAATTTCCATGGAGGATGGGAATTGTCATCCAGGTTTTTTTACTCCGGCATCCTAGATCTTCAATCTCCCATTTCTAGGATGTCGACGTTTGGTGGTGGGGATGGTGGGGGGTGGGGGGAAGAGTGTGAACCAAAGGAAGCATGTTTTGAGGGGCTTTAAGGCCACCCCCTCCTCTCTTTCATCCTCTCAAACTGCCTGGATCATAGAAACATAGAAGACTGACGGCAGAAAAGACCTCATGGTCCATCTAGTCTGCCCTTATACTATTTCATCTTAGGATGGATATATATGTTTATCCGAGGCATGTTCAAATTCAGTGACTGTGGATTTACCAACCATGTCTGCTGGAAGTTTGTTCCAAACATCTGCTACTCTTTCAGTAAAATAATATTTTCTCATGTTGCTTTTGATCTTTCCCCCAACTAACTTCAGATTGTGTCCTGCATGCACAGGGCTGCAAACAATCTACGGTATTTTTCGGACTACAAGATGCACCGCTGTGGCGAAGGGGGCATTTGCATGGGAACATCTTATGCACCAGTTGCGGCCCTATCTGGACAGGGATTCACTTCTCACAGTCACTCACGCTCTTATCACCTCGAGGTTCAATTACTGCAATGCTTTCTATATGGAGCTGTCTTTGAAGAGTGTCCGGAGAATGCAAATTGTGCAAAATGCAGCCGCGCGAGCTATTGTGGGACTCCCAAGATCTACCCACATTTCAACAACACCCGTGAGCTGCAAAGCAAGACATTTGTTATGTGAGACAGTTCTTATGTGAGTATAAGAATAGAATAGAATAGAATTATTTTATTGGCCAAGTGTGATTAGACATACAAGGAATTTGTCTTGGTGCATTTGCTCTCAGTGTACATAAAATAAAATATAGATTTGTCAAGAATCATGTGGTACAACACTTAATGATTGTCATAGGGGTCAAATAAGCAATGAAGAAGCAGTATTAATAAAAATCTTAGGATATAAGCAACAAGTTACCGTCACACAGTCAACATGGGAGGAAATGGGTGATAGGAATGATGAGAAAAACTAGTAGAATAGAAGTGCAGATTTAGTAGAAAGTCTGACAGTGTTGAGGGAATTATTTGTTTAGTAGAGTGATGGCGTTTGGGGAAAAATTGTTCTTGTGTCTAGTTGTCGGTGTGCAGTGCTCTGTAGCGACGTTTAGAGGGTAGGAGTTGAAACAGTTTGTGTCCAGGATGCGAGGGATCAGTAAATATTTTCACAGCCCTCTTTTTGACTCGTGCAGTATACAGGTCCTCAATGGAAGGCAGGTTGGCAGCAATTGTTTTTTCTGCAGTTCTGATTATCCTCTGAAGTCTGTGTCGGTCCTGTTGGGTTGCACCTTCCTCCCCCCCAAAAGAGGGTAGAAATGTTGATGTGTCTTATATGCCGAATGCAGCCATTTTTGGCCTCCCAAGGACCTTTTTTTTTAAAAAAATGAGTGTTTTTGCCTCCCCCCAACCCCCAGGAGCACTCTGCAGGCCTGCCAAACACTCAATTTTTTGCAAAAATTGGACACACCAGCCTGGCTGTGGGAGTCCAAAAATGGCTGCATTCGGCATATAAGATACACCAACATTTATTTATTTTATTTATTTATTTATTTATTATTCATTTGTCCAATACACAAATACATAGGAAGAAAAATAGACATGTAGTAATATATATAAGGGTAAAAGTGAACTTAGAGGAGAGGATATATGAAAGAAAGAGAATATATAACATAGGTGAAAGAAAGGAAAGACAATTGGACAGGGGACGAAAGGCACACTAGTGCACTTATGTATGCCCCTTACTGACCTCTTGTGGATAGTCTAAGGGAGAAATGTTGGGGGTTAGGGATTGACACAATTGAGTCCGGTAATGAGTACCACGCTTTGATAACTCGATTGTTGAAATCATATTTTTTACAGTCAAGTTTGGAGTATTAAGTTTGAATCTGTTGCGTGCTCTTGTGTTGTTGCGGTTGAAGCTGAAGTAGCCATTGACCGGTAGGACGTTGCAGCATATGATCTTGTGGGCAATACTCAAATCGTGTTTTAGGCACCGTAGTTCTGGGCTTTCTAGGCCCAGGATTGTTAGTCTATTTTTGTAGGGTATTCTGTTTCGAGTGGAGGAGTGAAGGGCTCTTCTGGTGAAATATCTTTGGATATTTTCAAGGGTGTTGATGTCCGAGATGTGGTATGGGTTCCAGACAGATGAGCAGTAGTCTAGGATAGGTCTGGCAAAAGTTTTGTAGCCTCTTGTGAGTAGTGTGAGATTGCCTGAGCAGAAGCTGCGTAGGATCAGGTTAACAACTCTAGAAGCTTTTTACTACCTTCTTTTTGGGGTGGGGGTGGGGGAGGGAAGGTACTTCTTATATTCACATAACAACTGTCTCACGTAACAACTGTCTTGCCTTCATTCTGGTTATAAGTGGAGGAGTAGCTGTACAAAGAACATTATTATTTCCTCAGATTTTTGGTTTTTTTCTCTTCTCTTTTAACATTACTATTTCCTCAGATTATTGTTTTGCTTCTTCTATTTTCGATCCCACCCGAAGATAAAACGAACACTGAGTGCAGCGTTTTGTTTCAGGAGTTCCGTCGAGCAGATCGATTTGAACAGATGGCTTCTAGTCTTCATGCAAAAATCACCGAAATCTCATGTGCATGTCCCCTCACATGATTTTGCTTTCTGCGCATGCACAGAAGCAAAATCTCATTGCAATGCGCAGGTGCATGCACAAGACACCCAAAGCTGTGTGTGCAGTGTGCGAATGCTGGCTGGGGAATTCTGGGAGCTGAAGTCCAAATATCTTCAAGTTGCCACGGTTGGGAAACACTGGACTAGACGACCTCCAAGGCCCCTTCCAATTCCGTTATTATTTTATTCTCTTTTCTTGACAATTGCCAGTCGCGACCCTCCTCAAAAATTGGGTGGGTAAGGTGGGACTTCCTTCAGATTTAATCTTGGCCCCTCCCCAGCTTGCTTTCCCATTGTTTAATCAGGGGAGGGGGTGTCCTCCCCCCCCCACCACACACTCCTTGCAACTGTCTCTGAGGAAGGAGTTAATGGCCGCCCCCTTTTGAGACCTCCAACGTCTCCCCTACTTCCAGACTGCCCTGCCTCTCGTTCCTTCCAAAGCCCATTCCCACCCCCCACAACAACCTAGCAGGTTAATTACACTATTTAAATTCCCTCAAATAATCACAGCCAGTTAATTAAACCTCAATCGATCGTTAAAAGCGGGCCAATAATGAATATCCCTGCCGCCTCGCTGGGAGGGCGTCGATGAGAGTGAGTCATAGGCTCCCTCGCACACCACTGATATCCTGGTTTTACATCCCCCCCACATCAGGGTTTGGGGGGGGGGAGCCTAACCTTTGACTCCCCAGGGCCCCATCTTTTGTGTCTCTAATTTACCATAAAAATACATAGAAACATAGAAGACTGACGGCAGAAAAAGACCTCACGGTCCATCTAGTCTGTTGCCCTTATACTATTCCCTATGTTTTATCCTAGGATGGATCTATGTTTATCCCAGGCATGTTTAAATTCAGTTACTGTGGATTTACCAACCACATCTGCTGGAAGTTTGTTCCAAGCATCTACTACTCTTTCAGTAAAACAATATTTTCTCATGTTTATTTATTTATTTATTTTATTTATTGGATTTGTATGCCGCCCCTCTCCGCAGACTCGGGGCAGCTAACAACAGTAATAAAACAGTATATGACAATAATCCAATACTAAAAACAGTTAAAAACCCATTATATAAAAACCAATCATACATACAGACATACCATGCATAAAATTGTAAAGGCCTAGCCATAGTTCCCTCTAAGCTGAGCAGTGAGCAATGGCTCACTTAAAAATCATCATCAACTCAGAGTTTTTCAAACCTGCCCCGAAGCCGAGAGGGAAAGAGTGAGAGGAAAAGAGTGCCGCCCAGTCCCAAAGGGACTGCCGCTCAGACACTATACTTTTCCGCCCACCCCCCAAAAAAATTAGAGGGAACACTGGGCCTAGGGGGAAAGTGTATCTCAATTCCCCCATGCCTGGCGGCAGAGGTGGGTTTTAAGCAGCTTACGAAAGGCAAGGAGGGTGGGGGCAATTCTAGTCTCTGGGGGGAGTTGGTTCCAGAGGGCCGGGGCCACCACAGAGAAGGCTCTTCCCCTGGGTCCCGCCAAGCGACATTGTTCGGTTGACGGGACTCGGAGAAGACCCACTCTGTGGGACCTAACTGGTCGCTGGGATTCATGCGGCAGAAGGCTTTTGATCTTTCCCCCAACTAACTTCAGATTGTGCCCCCTTGTTCTTGTGTTCACTTTCCTATTAAAAACACTTCCCTCCTGGACCATATTTAACCCTTTGACATATTTAAATGTTTCGATCATGTATAAAAGGGTATAAAAATATCCTTTTTCTTTTCCAATATTTTTTGTTCCATTTTCCTTCGTATGTGAATTCTCAAAACACCTCACATGCGATGGGCCAATCCGGGCAAAGTCCTCTCCTCACAACCACCATTGAGCCCCGAACTCCTGTGGCTAAGAAGGACCGGTGCGCTTTTAGCGAGTTTCGCCTACTTTACCACCTTTGCGGCCGCTTTCATTATTTGTTATTTATTAAATTTGTATGCCGCCCCTCTCCGTAGACTCGGGGCGGTTCACAGCAGTGATAGAAACAATGTACAATACAAATCTAATAATATGAAGTTAAAAACCCATAATTTAAAAAACATGCACACAACACACCATACATAAATTATATAGGCCTGGGGAAGATATTTCAATTCCCCCATGCCTGACGGCAGAGGTGGGTTTTAAGAAGTTTACGAAAGGCAAAGAGGGTGGGGGCAATTCTGATCTCTGGGGGGAGCTGGTTCCAGAGGGCCGGGGCCGCCACAGAGAAGGCTCTTCCCCTGGGTCCCGCCAGACAACATTGTTTAGTCGACAGGACCCGGAGAAGGCCAACTCTGTGGGACCTAACCGGTCGCTGGGATTCTTGCGGCAGAAGGCGGTCCCGGAGATATTCTGGTCCGATGCCATGAAGGGCTTTAAGCAAATCCTCGCCATCCTTCGGCGAGTGAAATGATTTTTTTACTGGTGAATCTGGCTCCCTTGTGGAGTTTCACTCATCAGGCGGTCGCAAAAGGGGGACCCAGCAACCGGTCAGAAATACGAAGCAGTTGCCTAGCATCTAAATTTTGAATCGCTGGACCGCTGCAACGGTCATAAGCAGTGGAGGGCTACCAAAATTTTTACTACCACACTGTGGGCGTTGCTTATGCAGGGCGCCCTGCATTTTCTTTCAACATCTTTCAGTGCAAATTGGGTCCTTTGGGGTAGAGCTCCATTTTCGCTACCCCACTGCCTTCCCCCCCCAGGTAGTAGCCCACCCCTGGTTATAAGTACGAAATCGGTCATAAGCCTCTTTCTCTCCCTGGTGCCTTTGTTATTACTAATGGCTTATTTGACTGTGGTGGGCAATCAGTAAAAGGGTGGGTGGGAGGGAATTTATTGTTTTTTTATCGTTTTATATCTATACCCTGTTGTCATTGTTTGGCTTGCAAACTGAGAGTGAGTCAACTATATAAATTTTCTAAATAAATAATGATATTTTCAACAGCCGCTAAATGAAGCGGTCATAACTCGAGGACGGCCTGCACCCTTATTTTTTCATTTGAAACTGTGGGTCCTTTGTTGGCCCCCACCCCTTCTTTATCTGGGGCCGATTCCCCCCTCCCCAAGCGATAAAATAAAACACACTCCTTATTTTATTCCGCCTCTAAACTCCACTATCAATTTTTAAAAGCGAACCCTTGTTAGAAATTCACAAAGTTTCCTCTGGAGAATAAATCCGTAGAACAAAAACAAACCGGGGAACATTAGGATGAGCAGGAGAGAGGAAGAGAGAGAAAGGAGGAGGGGGCGTGGAGAGGGGGGGTATATCCCCCTTTTCCAAATTGAGTGGGGAGGGGGAGAGAGATTGGCCTTAGATCCCCTCCTCTTCTCCCCTTTCTGAGCTGGCAACCCCCAATTTGCAGACAGGCCAAATAATTCCTTCTCTCCTCTCTTAAAATAATATTTTTTAAAAAAAAAAATAATTATAATGCAATTGCAGTTAAACAATGGGGGGGGGGGGAGTTGTTTATTCACACCGAGGGTTATTGGAGGAAAAAGGGTGCCAGGCAGAGTTGAGAAAATTGGAACCCCTTCCATTTAAAATTATATATATTGTATATATATGACTTCTATGCCTCCCTATTCCTCAGAGTCATATATGTATATGAGGGGTGTGTGGGTGTGTGTTTCTGTCAAATCACCCTGGTATTATTATTATTATTATTATTATTATTATTATTATTATTATTATTATTATTATTATTATCATCATCATCATCATCATCATTATCATCATCATCATCATCATCATCATCTGGATTTGTATGCCGCCCCTCTCCGAAGACTCGGAGCAGCACACAACAGCAAAGCACAGTACAAATCCAATGATTAAAACGGTTAAAACCCTTAATATAAAACAGTCATACATCCCAAATAAACCATACCTACCACACATAAAAAGGAACGGCCAGGGGGGATCAATTTCCCCATGCCTGGCAGCAGGGGAGGGTTTTTAGGAGTTTGCGAAAGGCAAGGAGGATGGGGGCAGTCCTGATCTCTGGGGGGGGTTGGGTCGGGGCCGCCACAGGGAAGGCTCTTCCCCTGGGTCCCGCCAGACGACATTGTTTCGTCAACGGGACCCGCACAAGGCCAACTCTGTGGGATCTAATTGGTCGCTGGGATTCATGCAGCAGAAGGTGGTCCCGGAGATATTCTGGTCTGGTGCCATGAAGGGCTTTATAGGTCATAACCAACACTTTGAATTGTGGCCAGGAACTGATCAGCAACCAATGCAGACTGCGGAGTGTTGGTGTAACATGGGCATATTTGGGAAAGCCCACAATTGCTCTTGCAGCTGCATTCTGCACAATCTGAAGTTTCCGAACACTCTTCAAAGGTAGCCCCATGTAGAGAGTGTTACAGTAGTTGAACCTCGGGGTGATGAGGGCGTGAGTGACTGTGAGCAGTGAGTCCCGGTCCAGGTAGGGCCGCAACTGGTGCACCAGGCGGACCTGGGCAAACGCCCCCCTCGCCACAGCCGAAAGATGGTTCTCTAATGTTAGCTGTGGATCGAGGAGGACGCCCAAGTTGCAGTATACCCTGGGAGGGAGCATACTGCTTTCTTTTTGCCTCTTGGCCCTTCTAGGGGCCATAAAAGTTTCAAATCCTGGCAAGGGAATGAGAGCGAAATACAGTGGTACAAACTCCTGTACTTACGAACTTTTCTAGATAAGAACCGGGTGTTCAAGATTTTTTGCCTCTTCTCAAGAACTATTTTCCACTCCGAAGCCTCTGAAACTGTAACTAGAAAAGGCAGGGAGAAGCCTCCATGGGGCCTCTCTAGGAATCTCCTGGGAGGAAACAGGCCTGGAAAAGGCGGAGAGAAGCCTCGGTGGTGCCTCCGTAGGAATCTGCTGGGAGGAAACTGGGCCAGAAAAGGTGGGGAGAAGCCTCTGTGGGGGCTCTCTAAGAATCTCTTGGGAGGAAACAGGGCTTCCACCCTCCCTGTGGTTTCCCCAATCGCACACATTATTTGCTTTTACATTGATTCCTATGGGAAAAATTGCTTCTTCTTACAAACTTTTCTACTTAAGAACCTGGTCACGGAACGAATTAATTTCGTAAATAGAGGTACCATTGTAGTTTGAAATAGATCTATACTAGTCTCTCTTCCCTTTCATTATCAGCAAAAATATGTTACACATATAGAATATAGTTTCTCGGCTATAAAAATTTAATTGCTATAGGAGCGTCCGAGAGGCAAAAAGGAAGCAGTATGCTCCCTCTCATATTTGGGTGTATCAGTGTGATTTGACGGAAGAAAATATATATATATAAATCTTCCCTGGTACAAGCTGAGAGGAGGTGAACCTGTGGTCTAGAGGTTAAAGCTATTGCCTTACAGGCACACTTCCCAGGTTCAAATCTCAGTAAGAGTATGGCTAGCTAATGAGAGCAAAATAGCTTGAAATAGGTCTATACTAGTCTCCCTTCCTTTTCATTATCAGCAAAAATACATTACATATATATGTGTGTGTGTGTGTACATATACGTACATACACACACATGTATGTGGAATAGAACAGAATACAATATACAATATAATACAAGAATAGAATAGAACAGAATTACAAAGATGAGCAAAAACATCACAATTGAATGCTACTTGGAAATGACGGGCCTGACATCAACATACTATGCAACATCATAAGAAAATCATTGAAGTTTTCAGAGATATCCTTGTGCACAAGAATAATGACGACTTGATGCCCCCCCCTCACCCAGATTCTGCAGAGTGGTTTGTAAAAACAAGTCCAGCAAATTGAAATTCATTTCCTCTATAAACTCCATTACCAGGAACAATACCAAACACAGCAAACTTAGATCTAGACCAGATCTATCTCTATTACAAGGCATCCGCTCCTGTGAACTCTGTGTGGAACTCAAAAGTCGACTAGATCTAGGTGAAACAAACTTATACGTAGATTACTGTGCTGACCACATCAAAAATAAGACCCACAATCCATCCCGCAACATCCAACCCACTATCCCCCAACAACCAGACCCATCCTAGACTACTGCTCATCTGTCTGGAACCCATATCGCATCTCAGACATCAACACCCTTGAAAATGTCCAAAGATATTTCACCAGAAGAGCCCTTCACTCCTCCACTCGAAACAGAATATCCTACGAAAATAGACTAACACTCCTGGGCCTAGAAAGCCCAGAACTACGGCGCCTAAAACACGATTTGAGTATTGCCCACAAGATCATATGCTGCAACGTCCTACTGGTCAATGACTACTTCAGCTTCAACCGCAACAACACAAGAGCACGCAACAGATTCAAACTTAATACGAACCGCTCAAAACTTGACTGTAAAAAATATGATTTCAACAATCGAGTTATCGAAGTGTGGAACTCATTACCAGACTCAATTGTGTCAACCCCTAACCCCCAACAATTCTCCCTTAGACTCTCCACAATTGACCTCTCCATGTTCCTAAGAGGCCTTTAAGGGGCGTACATAAGTGCACTGGTGTGCCTTTCGTCCCCTGTCCAATTGTCTTTCCTTTCTCTCACTTATCATATATATTATCTTTCTTTCATATATCCTCTCCTCTAAGTTCACTTTTACCCCTATATATATTACTACATGTCTATTTTTCTTCCTATGTATTTGTGTATTGGACAAATGAATAAATAAATAAAAAATAAAATAAATTAGCAAAACAACAACCCACACACCATCAACCAAGACTAGGTAAGCACGCCCCTTACTTCCTCAATCCAATCCAATCCAAATCTCCAATGCAAACTAATAAATGCAAGAAGCATAGTTAACAAAATACCCAAATTCCTCCTCCTACTAAACACTGACACCTTTGACATTATTTTTGTCTTCCAGTCCGACCATGAAACCTGCAGAGGCGGCGGAGTAGCTATATTCTACTAAAACTAAGGAACATCCAAGTTGCACAAGGTTTTACCCTTCCTGAAACCATCGTCTGTGATTTGTCCTTAAGTACCACACTTTGCTTCCTACTTTGTTACAAAGCCCCAGACTACAACATCACACATGCGAACAAATTTATTGATTGATTTATTGATTGATTTTGTCCATTGCACAACGAGAGTTACATTGGGTATACATATAGTAAATATATAATGAAGGTTATAGAGGATATACTCATAGTAAAATATATCTAAGGAGGAATAGAAGAGAAGAAATAGAATAAAATATATCAATGAAAGAATAGAATAAATATAGGAAAGAAGAATGGTATGGGAGATATAGGAGAGCAATAGGACAGGGGACGGAAGGCACTCTAATGCACTTATTTTATTTATTGATTGATTTATTTATTTATTGATTGATTGGATTTGTATGCCACCCCTCTCCATAGACTCAGGGTGGCTAACAACAGTAATAAAAAAACCAGCATGTAAATCCAATACTAAAACAACTAAAAAACCCTTATTGTAAAACCAAACATACATACAAACAAACATACCATGCATAAATTGTAAAGGCCTAGGGGGAAAGAATATCTCAGTTCCCCCATGCCTGACGGCAGAGGTGGGTTTTAAGGAGCTTACAAAAGGCGAGGAGGGTGGGGGCAATTCTAATCTCCGGGGGGAGTTGGTTCCAGAGGGCCGGGGCCACCACAGAGAAGGCTCTTCCCCTGGGTCCCGCCAAACTACATTGTTTATTTATTTTGTCCAATACAAATTGAAAGTTAAAGAGAATAAAAACATGTAGTAGTAGTAAATATCAGGCAAATGATAGAAGAAAAGATATGAGAATAGTAAACGCCAATGAAGAGTAGAGGAAAGGATATATGAATGGGAGAAAAGATATATAAAATATAGGAGAGACAATTGGACAGGGGTCGGAAGGCACTCTAGTGCACTTATGCACACCCCTTACTGACCTCTTAGGAATCTGGAGAGGTCAACTGTAGATAATCTAAGGGTAAAGTGTTGGGGGTTTGGGGATGACACTACAGAGTCCGGTAATGAGTTCCACATTTCGACAACTCGGTTACTGAAGTCGTATTTTTTACAGTCAAGTTTGGAGTGGTTAATAACCTCCCTGCTAACATGGGCAGCCTCCTGCCTTCACCCCCTTATCTTTCTTGGAAACCTCAATCTTCTTCACATTAACTGGACCCTAAACAAATGCACGATTGAACCCACCCATACAACCCTATACAACACTATTACCAATTTGGGACTTGACCAACTGTAACGAACAAAACTAGATTCAACAACTGCCTTGACCTCATATTCTGCAACAGCAAAAGCGTAATTTATGAACTACAAATAAAAGAACCCTTTTCCAACAACGACCACAGTATGATAGACTTCAGTCTCAATCTACTGTACACCATTGCAAGAATCACCTTAATAATGAGACACCCAAGTAGAGCTTTAAAAAAGCCACCTATGTATTCATAGATGTTGACCTCTCAACTCTTGACTGGCAAACTCTATTCTCTGGCTGTAACACTGCCGACGACTTATATAACATCTTTTTGCTCAAAGTCAAAAGAACTATCAGGCTACACGCACCACTAATAACTGCCATAACCAAGAAAACTTCCCATATCAATAAGGAAGGTACAATCCCCCAAAAAATCCCTCTGGTAAAAAAACAAAGCAGGCTATGTAGTTAACTTTAAAAACCACTACAAAAATATATACCACCAAATAAAGATAGAATGCTCCAACTATCACAGCAAACAAGAAAAAAACCTTCTGCGCACAAAATCCAACTGTGACTTCTGCAACATTGTAAATAACAAACTCAAGGATTTGAGACCCCTCCCACTACTAAAAGGACCCAACAACAAAGAATGCCACAATGAAACAGTCAAAGCTAACCTCTCCAACACATTAACTCTTCAACATACATTATTTACATTCTTTGTAAACAGCAACAGCTCAGGCCCAAAATTCCCTAGACATACCACAAATGCTCACAATGATTTAACACAAATAGACTTCATTGAAGAAAACATTGAAAAAGCATTGGACGGCCTAAAATCTTCTCTGTCAAGTGGACCTGATGGACTAAATGCATACTTCCTAAAAAAAGCTCTGCACATCCACAGCTGAACCACTAAGCATGATCTTTGAAAAATCCTACACTACAGGACCAGTTCCCTACCAAACCTATGGTCACTAGGGCTGTGAAAATATTTACTGACAAAGAGGGCTGTGAAAATATTTACTGACCCCTCGGATCCTGGACACAAACTGTTTCAACTCCTACCCTCAAATCGTCGCTACAGAGCACTGCACACCAAGACAACTAGACACAAGAACAGTTTTTTCCCGAACGCAACGCCATCACTCTACTAAACAAATAATTCTCTCAACACTGTTAGACTTTTTACTAAATCTGCACTTCTATTTCTACTAGGTTTTTTTTCTCATTGTTCCTATCATCCTTTTCCTCCCACTTAGGACTGTATGACTGTGACTTGTTGCTTGTATCCTAAGATTTTTTATTAATATTGATTGTTTCTTCATTGTTTATTTGATCCCTATGACAATCATTGAGTGTTGTACCACATGATGTACCTAATCCTACGTATCTTCTGTTCTGGCAATCTCACACTACTTACCAGAGTTTACAAAACTTTTGCCAGACCCATCCTCGAATACAGCTCATCTGTTTGGAACCCATATCGCATCTCAGACATTAACACCCTTGAAAATGTCCAAAGATGCTTCACCAGAAGAGCCCTTCACTCCTCCACTCGAAACAGAATACCCTACGAGACTAGACTTTCAATCCTGGGCCTAGAAAGTTTAGAACTAAGACGCCTTAAACAAGATCTAAGTATTGCCCACAAGATCATATGCTGCAACGTCCTGCCTGTCGGCAACTACTTCAGCTTCAACCACAACAACACAAGAGCACACAACAGATTTAAACTTAATATTAACCGCTCCAAACTTGACTGTAAAAAATATGACTTCAGTAACCGAGTTGTCGAAGCGTGGAACTCATTACCGGAATCCATAGTGTCATCCCCAAACCCCCAACACTTTACCCTTAGATTATCTACAGTTGACCTATCCAGATTCCTAAGAGGTCAGTAAGGGGCGAGTACAAGTGCACTAGAGTGCCTTCTGTCCCCTGTCCTATTGCTCTCCTATATCTCCTATACCTTTCTTCTATTCCTATATCTCTTCTTCTATTTTTTCATTGATATGTTCTATTACTATATCTTCTTTTCTATTCTTTCATAGATATATTTTACTATGAGTATCTCCTCTATAACCTTCATCATGTATTTTACTATGTGTATATAGATATATACCCACTAAAACCCTCATTGTATATTGGACAAAATAAATAAATAAATAAAAATAAATAAATAAATGTATCTTTTTCTTTTGTGTACGCTGAGAGCATCTGCACCAAAACAAATTCCTTGAGTGTCCAATCACACTTGGCCAATAAAATTCTATTCTATTCTATTCCAGCCACAGTCATCTCCATCTTCAAAAAGGGAGGTCCCAGTCTAGTAGAAAATTACAGACCAATCTCTCTATGCTGCATCACATGCAAAGTCATTGAATCAATCATAAACCAATCCATTACCCTCTCCCTAGAAACTAACAACCTACTTTTAAACAACCAATTCGGTTTCATAAAAAAATTATCCTGCAATCTACAACTACTACACTGCAAAAACATATGGACTTCAAAACTTGACAAGGGCAAAACAATAGACTCAATTTATATAGACTTCTGTAAAGCCTTTGACTCAGTGGTTCATGATAAACTACTTCTGAAACCGAAATCCTACGGCATCTCTGGACCCTACATAACGGTTCCTGTCAAACAGACAAGTGGTCAAAACAGGAATTGCCCTATCTAATCCCGTTCCTGTTAACAGCGTTGTACCCCAAGGCAGTGTACGAGGACCAACACTCTTTATACTCTATATTAATGACCATTGCAATCACATTAAAAGTGACTGTGTTCTCTTTGCTGATGATGTAAAACTCCTCAGCACCACCAACAACATTGCTACCCTCCAAAAAGACTTTGGATCAGAATGGTCAAACATCTGGCAATTCCAAATCTCAAACAATAAATACTCTGTCCTGCACATTGGCAAAAAGAATCAGAACACCAAATACAAGCTGAATAAACAAGACCTTGCAGATGACCTCACTCTATCAAAGATCTTGGAATATTCATATTAAATGACCTAAGCTGCAAAGCCCATTGTTTCAAGAGACGTTAGCCTAATCTTACATAACTTCTTCTCTGATAATATCACACTACTAACCAGAGCATACAAAACATTCACCAGATCAATCCTTGAATACAGCTAATCTGTCTGGAATCCACACTGCGTATTGGATATAAATACATTAGAAAGTGTCCAGAGATACTTTACAAGAAGAGCCCTCCACTTCTCTGCTCGCAACAGAATATCTTACGCAACCAGACTTTGAAATCCTGGACTTAGAAAGCTTAGAAATACTGTACAGTACTATATGTTGCCTTCAGAACAATCTAAGCATAGCGCATAAAATTATCTTCTACAACGTCCTGATTGTCAATGAGTACTTCAGCTTCAACTACAACAATACACGAGCGCACAACAGATACAAACTCAAAGTGAACCGCCCCAAACTTGACTGTGGAAAATATGACTTCAGTAACAGAGTGATTAATGCCTGGAACTCACTACCTAACTTCATCACCAACCCCCCCAAAATTTACCATTAGACTGTCCACTGTTGATCTCACCTGATTCCTAAGAGGTCAGAAAGGGGCATGCATAAGCGCACCTACGTGCCTACCGCTTCTGTCCAATTGTTTCCTCTTATCAGTACCCATTTCATGTATATAAACAATGTTATATCTATGTATATTACAAATTTGTACTTGACTAACTAACTAACTAAATAAGAATAGAATAGAATGGAACGGAATAAAATAAACAGAATAGAATTAGAACAGAATAATGGACTAGACTAGACTAGAATGGACTCGATTCGACTCGACTCGACTCGAATAGAATGCTATACCAAACTATAGCATAGCATAGCACAGTATGGTTTGGTATAGCATTCTATTCTATTCTATTCTATTCTATTCCAGTCCATTCTATTCTATTCCATTAATCTGTTCTAATTCTATTCTGTTCTATTCTTATTTATTTATTTATTTATTTATTACTATGCTATGCTATGCTATGCTATGCTATGCTATGCTATACTATACTATACTACTATACTATACTATACTATATACTATACTATACTATACTATACTATACTATAGATGTGGATATTTTCCATATATAAAATATACAGTACAGTATATGGATATTTTCTTCTTAAGAATCATAATTTTTTAAGAATTTTCTTAAAATTCTTTTATATTGGGTCTTTGCCTGTAAGGAAACCCCACCTCATTTCATCTTGGGGTTGGGGGAGAGGCGACAAGCTGTTGCTGGGGGAGATGGCCCTGGAATCCCTCCAGAGCAAGAGAAGGAAGGGGGGATATGTCTATTCCTAGGAAGAAAGAAAAGGGGAGGAGGGAATCAGTGGGTCAGATCTGAGGGTCCAGACTCCAGGCAACCAAGCTGAGGGAGGGGGCATGATAGAAGTCAGGGTTGAAGACAGCCCCCCTCCCCAAGTACTTCACCTAGAAGAGCTGAAGTTTTTGGGGTGCAAGAGGAGACCGAGGGGGAGGGTCCGGCGAGAGAAAAGAGGGGGGGGGACGACTCCTGGAAAGTGATTTGTGAGGGGGGGGGGGCAGAAGGGAAAGAGAAGCAGAGGAGATTCCCAGAGAAGATGAGGAGTGGGCTGCCCGATTTGGAGTCTCCTAGGGAATGTGAGGAGGGGGCTGCCCGAGCTGGAGTCTCCCAGAAAAGATGAGGAGGGGGCTGTCCAGTCTGGAGACTCAAGCAGAAGTGTGAGGAGGGGGCCAAGCCAGGGTCTCGGGGGCGAGACGGGGGAGAAAAAAAGTCTTGTCGCAGTGCCAGACATTGGGGAGGGGGCAGATGGTGGGGGTCGGCTGCTCTTTTCCCCCGCCTCCCCAGCCTGAATTTTGACTCCATGTACTCCCCCTCCCCACCCGGCAGAAGTGGGGGGGGGGAGAAAAGGGGAAGGGAGGGGAAGGGGAGCGCGTAGTAGCCGAGCAAGTCGACGAGCGGAGGGAGGTGGGCGCCTCAGACGGGCAGCGCCGCAGAAGACGAGGCAGCCCCGCATCCCTCCGTCGCCGCTCCTGCCGCGCTCCCTTCTTCCTCCTCTTCCTCCTCCTCTTTGCCCTTTGCCGGCTCCCCCCCTCGCCCCTTCCCTCCTCTTCTTCTTCCTCCTGTCCCTCCTC
Organism: Erythrolamprus reginae; assembly: GCF_031021105.1. Taxonomy (NCBI): domain Eukaryota; kingdom Metazoa; phylum Chordata; class Lepidosauria; order Squamata; family Dipsadidae; genus Erythrolamprus; species Erythrolamprus reginae. The sequence continues at coordinate 5,843 of NW_027248480.1, read as the reverse complement.
TTCTTCCTCCTTCCAGCGACCTAGGTAGGTCCCCGTCCCATTCTCGGGAAAAAGTGGAGGTTTATTTTGGGTGGGTGGGTTTGGGGTGGGGGCGACACGCAGCCCTCCTCTCCCCCATCAGGCGCGGTGGAAGGGGGGGGAGAAAAAAACGCGATCTGGGGGCAATCTTGAGTTGGGGGTGTTTTCCTTCTGGAGCGGGGAGGGGGACGGGAATAAGGTCTCTCGGTCCCTTGCTTTTCCTCCGTTCCTCCCACTTTCTCCTTCCCCCTTTCCTTCCCCTCTTCCCTCGGCTGCAAGGTGGGCGCCCCTCTTCTGCCTCGTCCCTGTCTGAGGAACATGGGGAAGGTGAGGAGGGGGGGGCCTCGAAGTTGGATTAAAGGGGAAGGGGGGCCCGCGACCCTCCGCCCTCCCTCCCTCCCCTCCACCCGCCCAGTTTTCTCCTTCCCTCCGTCCCCCCCCCCCCCCCAGGTCCTGAGGAGAATTCCCAAAGGTTCGGTTCTTCTGGCGGGATTCCCCCTCCGGCCGGGGGGGGGGGGGGAGAATTAAGATTTGGCGGGGCTGACAGACAGGAGGGCTCTCTCTCCCCCACCCCCCACCCCACATTAGGCTTGGCTACCCCCCCCCCCCGCGCCATTCAACCCCCCCCCCCCGCACCCGGGCCGCCCTTGCGCCTGATTAAGGATTGCAAGCACGCAGCTCCGGATTGTAAATCTACCCCGGGAGTCTTAAGACTGCAGCGCGAGGGGGGGGAGGCTACGGTTGGGGGGCTCGGGGAGACCCCTGCCGGCGGGACGGCGGGGGGAGGATGGGGGGGGGGCCTTCTCTCCTCGCCTCCCCCCCCCTTCTCAGCCCAGCGTCCTCGAGGGGAGGCTGGGCGAGACAAGAGGCGGGGGGGGGGAGCGCGCCTGGGTCACGTTGCTGCCGGGGGGTCTCTCTCCCAAAATCACCCCCTCTCCTTTTGCGGGAGAGAGACCCCTCTGCCTCCTCCAAACCAGTTATATAGCCCCCCCCTCTCTCCTTAATATCTTCTTTAGCCCCCCCTACATAACGCCCCCCTTTTTCTGGGCTGCTATCACTCCCCATCAATCCATTTCTGGCTACATTCTTTCTTATATTCTTCACGCTCCCCCCCTCTTTCCTCCAGGTCCCCTCAACCTGCTTGCCCCCCCTCCGTAGGGATTTTTCTTTAGGGAGGGGTCACAGGCTCTTGGGAGATTTCCCCCACCCCCCAGAATGGCCCATCTCACCCTGCCTGCACTCAAGGCAGCCCCCTCCCCTTCGCTGTGCCAGTGTGTGTGCCCCCCCCCTTCAGTTGGGATATAATTCCCCCCCTATGGGATAAAAGAGCAAAAGGGAGCCGGGAGGGGGGGCAATATTCCCCCCCACCTCCCCTCTCAATAAAATATCCCCACCACACAACTCCCATCAAACAGCCCCCTCCCCATTTAGTTCCCCTCCCTCACTTGAACATCAAATTAATGAAATCTAATTAATAAATAAATCATGGTGGGGGGGGCGGTTAGAAGGGTGAAGGGGAACTAAAGAGGGTCCAGTCTGTCCCCCCCTCCCAAAAAATGCCCCTTTCCGCCTCAGCAACCCTAAACCTCCTCCTCATTTATCCCTCTGGGATGGCCAGCCCCCCCTTTCTTTGCTCCCCCCCCCCCAATTGCTCCATTTGCTCCCCGGAATCTTCTGGAGTCAATTTTCCAATGAGGCCAAAAATAAGATATATTGTGTTTTGTTCTCTAGGATGTTGTTGTTGTTGTTGTTATTATTATTATTATTATTATTATTATTATTATTATTATTATTATTATTCTTACACCCTGATCTGCGTCTGGGAATAACTAATCTTAAACAATCCGCTTAGATTTTGGGCTAAAAGCTGAGGAAAAAGCATAAAAGCCGCCAGGCAGAGAGAAAGAAGAAAAAGAAAGAAAAAAAACAAACAGGAGAGAAAACCAACAGGAGAAGGAGGAATTAATTAAAACAAACAAGAGGAGCGGAGGGTTAAGATGTAATATTTGGGAAACGGGGGTGGTGGGGGTGGTGCCTTATTCGCAAGCCCTGAGGAGACCTGAGGGAGGCCCTGTGCCAAAGGGTCTGTTGACTGAGGGAAACGAAATTGGCAGCTCACGAACAAAACATCAGAAGGGCTCTTTTGAGTGGGGGGATAAAATGAAGGACGGAGGGAGAAATTAGAAGAATTTGGGCCTGGGGCTCCAAGTAAAGGTTGCTTCTAGTTTCAGGCTGAAATAAATGAAGGCAATATCTGTTGCTTCTCCCTCTCCCACCCTCTCCCTCCCCCTCTCTTCATCTGCCCCTCTCTCTCCCTCTCTCCCTCCCTCTCCCTCCTACCCTCTTCCCCCTCTCCTTCTCTCCCCCTCCTTCCATCTCCCTCCCCCTCTCTCCATCTCCCTCTCTCTCTCCCCCTCTCTCCTGGTTCCCTCTCTCTTCCACCCTCTCTCCCCCTCCTTCCCTCTCCCTCCCCCTCTCCCCATCACCCTCTCTCTCCCTCCCTCTTCCTCTCTTTCACCCTTCCTCTCCCTCTTTTCCTCTCTCCTTCTCTCCCTCTCCTCTCTCCCCCCCTCTCTCCCTCCCCCTCCACTCTCCCTCTCTTCTTCTCTCCTTCCCTCTCCCTCTTCCTCTCTCCCTCTCCCTCCCCCTCTCCATCCCTTCTCCCTCTTCCTCCCTCCTTCTCTTTTCCTCTCTCTCCCCCTCTCTTCCTCTCCCTTTCCCTCCCCTCCCCTCTCTCTCCCTCCCCATCTCCCTCTTCCTCCCCTCTCTCTTTGTCTCTCTTCCTCTCTCTTCCTCTCTCTCCCTCTCCCTCCTCTCTCCCTCTCTCCCTCCCTCCTTCCCTCTCCCTCTTCCTCCCTCTCCCTTTCCCTCTCTCTCCCCCTCTCTTCCTCTCTCCCTCTCTTCCCCTCTCTCTCCCTCTCCCTCCTTCCCTCTCTCTCCCTCTCTTCTTCTCTCCCTCTCCCTCCTTCCCTCTCTCTCCCTCTCTCCCTCCCTCCTTCCCTCTCCCTCTTCCTCCCTCTCCCTTTCCCTCTCTCTCTCCCCCCTCTCTTCCACTCTCTCCCTCTCCCTTTCCCTCCCCTTCCCTCTCTCTCCCTTCCCATCTCCCTCTCTCCTTCCCCTCTCTCTTCATCTCTCTTCTCCTCTCTCTCCCTCTCCCTCCCTCTTCCCCACTCTCCCTCTCCATCCTCTCTCTCTCTTTGGGGGGGGGGTTACTGCTGGGGTAAAAGACACAGGAAGGGCTTGTGGGATCCCCCTCCATTGCTGGCGAAATGGGAAGGGAGGGTCGCAATATGGAGAGAAAGGAGGCCATGTCGAAACGGGCTTCATTGAGGCTGTGAGTTAACAGGGACACAATCACTGGGGGGGGGGGGGGGGGGGGGAGGATGTGCCAGGAGTTTCAATAATCACTGGAAGTCCCTTGAATCGGAGCAAAGCCTCTCCTGGACTAGTTGACTGAGTCTGTAGTAAAGGATGTGGAAAGAGGGAGAGAGAGAGGGAGGAAGGGAAGGAGGGAAGGGAGGGAGGGAGAAGGGAAGGAAGGAAGGGAGGAAAAAGTTGGAAGACAAAAAGAAAGGAAGAAGGGAAGGGAGAAGGCACAGAAGGGAACAGGGGAAGTAAGAGAATGGAAGAAAGAATAAAAGGAGGAAAGAAGGAAGAAAAAGGATGGAACAAAAGGGAGAGATAGGGAAGAAGGGAGGGAAGGAAGAAGGGAAGGGGGACAAGCAGGAAAGGAAATGAGAGGGGAGGGAGGGAGGGAGGGAGTAGGTGGAAGGACAAAAAGAAGGGAGAAAAGCTGAAAGAAAAGGAGTGGAGAGGAAGGACAGAAGGAAGGAATAAGAGGAAGGAAGAGAGAACGGGAAGGAAAAAGAGGGAGGAAAGAAAGGAAGGAAGGGGAAGAGGAGGAAAGTGGAAAGAAAAGGAAAGGAGAAGGAAGGAAGGAAAGAAGGGAAAAAAGAAGAAAGTTTTACCTTAGATTCCCTCCCATTGTCCCCTCCAATCCAGTCTCAGTGCCCATTGTTATCCACTGCTGGGGGGGAGGGGGGGGAGCATTTATTTCTTCAAAAGCAGCATTTATTTCTTAAATGGCTTTGCGATGCTCGGACTACTTCGAGCATCGGCACATAAAAGCCCTCCGCCTAAGCAGAGTTGTCTTTCCTTAAAAGCTAAATAAAATAATTGGCTACTCCTGGGCTGTGATGTCCAAAACACACACACACACACACACACACACACACACGCACACACAGAGGCTTTTATAGCTCTGGCAGATTAAAAACCTCCGGGTTGTAGCTGAGACCAAACGAGAAATTAAAAAAATAATAAAAATAAAATATTGGACCTCCCTCCCAGATACAATCCCGCCGGGTTCCCCTCTTTTAATAGAAAATTAAAACTAAGATAAAATAGAGACTGGGTCCAGTGCCCTCTCTCCCTGTTGCCAAAAGAGCTAGAAAAGCAAATAACTATGGGGGGGGGGGGGAGACACACACACACACACACACACACACACACACACACGAGGTGTTTTTTTAAAGAAACAAACTCCCGGAGAGATTTACTCTCAAATTAATTTTCTCCATTATACAACAGTCAGACATTAGCGAGGAGAGAAAACAAATCATTAGATTTTTTTTTAAAAAAAATAAAATAAATAATCACGTGCAAATTTAAAAAAAAAAAAAAAAGGTTGGTGCTTCTGCCCTCCAGAACTCCCGGAGAGATTTATCCTCAAATTAATTTTCTCGGTTATAACCGTCATGGTTCAAGGTGCGTCTCTGGCGAAAGGGGGAAAATTTCTTCCTTCAGGCAAGAAAATGTTAAGTCCTTGTAGAGGGGGTTCCTAACCTCTTCATTTTTATTTTATTTTATTACTTTATTTCAATTTTATTATTTTATGACTTTATTTTAATTTACTTTATTTATTATTACTTTATTTTAATTTTATTATTTTACTTTATTAATTCTAATTTATTTTATTTTAATTTATTATTACTTTTATCATTTTATTTTATCACTCTATTTTAATTTACTTTGTTATTACCTTATTTTAATTTTATCATTTTATTTTATTACTTCTATTTTGTTTTTTTATTTTTGAGGGGAGGATATTTTAAAAAGGCAAGTTTTGCATCCCTTCCTCAATTTTCTTTGCAAAAGCCAAATATTTGAGGCCGACCTCGAGGATTTCGGGGACCTTTGAAATATGGCCAGTCCTCATCTTATGGCTGCAACGGAGCCCTGGATTTCTGTGGCGAAAGTGAAACAATCATTTAAGCACCTTTCGCCCTGTGGGAGGGCCATTTTCTTGCCGTTGACGTTAAGCAGAATCACTGATTAGGAACATGGTCGTTAAGCGAATCTGGCTCCCCCTGTTGACTTAGCTGGTGTATTGCCGCCATCGTAAATACTAGTCAATGATCAAGCGGCTGAATTTGGATCAATTCAGAGGATGCTGCAAACAGTCGTAAGTGCGAAAAATGGTCATAAAAGAGAGGGAGATGGTGATCCCGCTGTATAGCGCTGGTGAGACCACATTTGGAGTACTGTACTGTGTTCAGTTCTAGAGAACTCACCTACAAAAAGATATTGACAAAATTGAACGGGTCCAAAGATGGGCTACAAGAATGGTGGAAGGTCTTAAGCATAAAACGTATCAGGAAAGACTTCATGAACTCCATCTGTATAGTCTGGAGGACAGAAGGGAAAGGGGGGGACATGATCGAAACATTTAAATACATTAAAGGGTTAAATAAATTCAGGAGGGAAGTATTTTTAATAGGAAAGTGAACACAAGAACAAGGGGGAACAATCTGAGGTTAGTGGGG